>NW_028327182.1:62558765-62864757 GCF_987537825.1 Furipterus horrens | reverse complement strand
CCAAAATCTTCATCCACCCACGTGGGTCTCAGAAAATTCTTTTCCTCATAAGAACTCCACTTCCACTGGTGACATTTTCACACATTGGCAAATAAGTAAGAGACTCTCAATTACTTTACATAACCACATAAAAGCGGCTCCGCAGTTTAGACACTACCAGAAGAGGGGTTCACTCTCTGACATGTTCCTTATATTAAGTATATGTGTGGTATCCCTTTTCAGAAGACCCTGAATTGTCTTCCCTTATATCCCACTGACCAAAACTGGGTCATATGCCCATTCCTAAACCAATTACTGGCAAATGAGAGATATGGTTGGCTGAGAGTTTATTGGCATTTGCTCTTTGGAGCTGAAGAGAGGATCAGTGCTATTCTTCAAATATTTATGCCTCTCCAAATTTAAATGTTGACATCCTAGCTTCCAAATGTGATGGTCTGAAAAAGTGAAACTTGGGAATTGATTCGGTTATGAGAGTTGAACTTTCTCATAAAAGAGTGCCCCAGATTCCCCCCACCCACCACATGAAGACATAGCAAGGTATCTGCCATCTGGAAGAGAACCTTGATCTTGAACTTACAGTCTCCAAAACTATGATAAATAAACTTCTGTTGTTTATAAGATAACCAGTCATTGGTATATTGGTATAGCAGCCTGAACAGACTAAGATACCCAGGAAATACACAAGTTTCAAAATTATAGGTAAGCAGGCACAAAAGATGGAGGAGATGTTTTTTTAATTACAAATTACACTGTCATCTCATATCTTATCTTTTCTACTGTGTGTACAAAATAGAGTAGTTCAAATACCTTCTTTCCCCCTTAAACTTGAATCCTGAGGATAGGTCAAATTCAAATCAAATTATACTGTATTGAGCATAAAATCCATTCATGTTATTTATTTCAGCTGCAAGTTTTCTTAAGTATATTTTATTGATTATGTTGTTACAGTAGTCCCAATTTTTCCCCCTTTGCTACCCTCTGCCCAGTAACCCTCTTTTCTCCAGCAATCCCCACCCCTTAGTTCATGTCCATGGGTCATGCATATAAATTCTTTGCCTTCACCCTTTCCTATATTACTCTTAACGCCCTCCTGTCTATTTCATACCAACTGATTATGCTTCTTAGTCCCTGAACCATTTCCCCATTTCTCCCACTCCCTCCTCTCAGCTGATAGCCATCCAAATGATCCCCATACCTATGATGCTGTTCCTATCCTGGTTTGCTTAGTTGAATTTTGTTTTTATTTTTTCGATTCAGTTGTTGATAGTTGTGAGTTTGCTGTTATTTTAGTGTTCATAGTTTTGATCTTTTTCATATTATATTTCATATAATAATGGCTTGGTGATGATGAGCTCCTTTAGCTTCACCTTGTCGGGGAAGCACTTCATCTGCCCTTCCATTCCAAATGATAACTTTGCTGTATAGAGTAATCCTGCTTGCAGGTTGCTTTTCATCACATTGAATACTGCTTGCCAGTCCCTTCCTACCTGCAAAGCATCCTCTGAGAAATCAGCTGATAGTCCTATAGGCACCCCCCTGTAGGCAACTCTCTGCCTCTCTCTTGCTGCCCCCAGGACTCTGTCTTTATCTTCCACCTTTGGCATCTCAGTCATGATGCAGCCTGGTGTGGTCCCCTCTGGGTCCAGCTCACCCAGGACCCTTTGTGCTTCCTGGACCTGTATGTCCATCATCTTTGTAAAATTTGGGAAGTTTTTCTCATTTTTTTAAAGTTCTTGCTTCCTCATTCTGCTATGGTTGACTGTTTTTTCTTCCTTATGTTCCAAACCATTGATTTGGACTCCGGTTTCCTTCCCTTCACCATTGGTTTTGTGTGGATTTTTCTTCAGTTCACTTAGTATAGTCTTCACTTCTCTTATGCATTTGCCATACTCAAGCATATCTGTCAAGCCTGTAAGCATCTTTATCACCAGTGTTTTGAATTCTGCTTCTGTTAGGTTGTCTATCTCCTCATCTGTTAGGTTGGATAACTCCTCGTTGCTTAGTTCTCCCACTGGAATCTTGATCCATTTCCCCTTTTGGGCCATACTTCTCTGTCTCCTCATTCTGACAGGCTCTTGTGTTTGTTTGCCTCTGCCTCCCAGGTAGAGCTGTCACTCCTGTTATGTTGTAAGGGGCGGAGCCTTAGGGATTTGTCAGTACAGGGTGACCTGTTTCACCACGTTGTGGCACTGTATGTGTGGGAGGGGTCCGAGAGGGAACAATGCTGCCAGCCCAGCACTCGCCCCTTTTCCAGGTGCCCCTCCCACTTCCACACCAGACTGACACTCCTCTAGCTGCTGCCCTGGCCGTCGTTCCCTGAGTGGGTGAGTCTACAGATGTTCTAGGACTGTGGGGTGCCTTTATACAAGTGGACACTGCTGAGATCAGCAGTTTCTGCCTCCACCCCAAACCTCACTGGTCTGCATAGTCAGAAGCAATGAGGCTTGATTTTTCCCGGTGCTGGGACAGTGAGCTTCTAGGTCCGGTGAGAAGCTGGGAACACTCCCCAGGTGTCCCTCCTGACTTTTTAAGACGTGTAACTGCACTTTCCGCTGGCCTGCCACTGCTGCCACTACTTTTGCCACCATAATGCATCCTCTCCACCCTGGCTCTGCCCTCCTACCTGACTGGATGAGTATTTCTTCTTTATATCTTTATTTGCTGGACTTCCATGTAGTTTTGTTTTCTGGAACTTCTGGTTATTTCTAGTTTTGAGGCAGTTGTATTCCTTCTTAGTTGTGGAGGGAGAAGCAGAGTGTCTGTCTATTCCTCCATCTTGGCTGGAAGTCTCAGCTGCAAGTTTTTAAACAAATGGTTTAACAGACATTTGTGAACCTCATGTTTCTCATTTCTTGAAGATGTTCACACTATTGGGCAATTATACTTTTTAAAAAATATTGTTTACTTTTTATTAGTTTTTTCATATAACATTTTTTGTAAAAAATAAGATCTGGAGTTCATAAAATATGTCTTTTCATACTTTTTATTTGAAATTTAAATAAAGTTTGCAAAAAAAAATACTGAAGTCAATGTGAAAGCAACTAATTTATTGTTGCTTAGAAAAACTTATTTGCTATTTCCTTAAGGATGGATGGGTCCATGTTGAATGATAATATAGTGTATATGTTTTTAGCAACAATTTTGCTTCTTAATAGAGAGGTCCTTAAATTTTAGTTACATTTTCATATTCATTTTTAAAAACTTCATTATCATGACAAAGTGAAAATAGTGTGCTCTTTATATAATAAATAGGACTCTTTATTCCCTCTCATAGGGACATGTCATGAAATTTACTGGTACTGCTACTGAGTGTGAAAACAGTCGCTAATACAGTTATTCATGCAATAATTACTAAGTTACAAATGCTAGCTGTTAGAAGATGCAAAACTATATAGAAACACCCTAGAGTTGCTAATTATTTCTATTGGGAAACACATTATTATTATAAAGGCATGTTTCTTAGTTTGACGTATGAAGCACGATGCAGTTGGGCTTAGTGTATCTTCTTCCTTTCATCAGCCACCATTTCCCTAAACTACATCCACACAAAAGCCCTCTCTGATCTTGGAAGGTACAAATGCTTCCACAGTTCAGTGTCTTTGTATATGGTTTTCCCAACATGTAGAAATACATCTCTTTATTCTGCAAAAACACAAACATGCAGATGTACATTTCATACTGCACCCCCAGCTGAAGCTCCCTCCTCTCTCTCACTCTCTCTCACTCTCTTCCCCTCCCTCTCTCTTCCTCTCCCTCTCTCATGCATGCACACACACAAAAATATCTAAAGCCAATTATCTATACAAGTTTTTTTTAATATGTTTTATTTATTATACTGTTACAGTTGTCCCAATTTCCCTTCCCTCTGCTCCCCTCCACCCGGTGGCCCCCCTCCCTCCAGTTGTCCCCCCCTTTTAGTCCATGTCCATTGGTTGTGCATATAGTTCTTCTCAGCCTCTTCCTGCCTACTCCATTCCCTCCTACTATGCTTCTTAATTCCTGTACCATCTCTCTCTTTTACCCCCTTTTACCCCTTCCTGCTGACCTACCCCCAATATGTTCCCCATACCTCTAGTTCTTTTTTCACTCTCGTTTTCTATTTAGTTTGCCTTTGTTTCAATTCCCTAGCTTCTGTTGTCAGTTCTTGTGTTGCAGTTTTCATTTTAGTGTTCATAGTTTTGATCCTCTTTTTTCTAAACCATTCCCTTTAACATCTCATATAATAGTGGTTTGGATCTAATGAACTCTTTCAGTTTTATTTTGTCCTGGAAGCACTTTCTCTTCCCTTCTATTCTGAATGACAGCTTCACTGGATAAAGTATTCGTGGTTGTAGGTTTTGGATTTTCATTACTTTGAATATTTCTTGCCAGTCCCTTCTTGCCTGCAGGGTCTCCCTTGAGAAGTAAGCTGATAGTCTAATTGGGATCCCTTTGTACATGATTCTTTTCTTCTCTCTTGCTGCTTTTAAGATTCTCTCTTTATCTTTAACTTTTGACATTTTGATTATAATGTGTCTTCGAGTGGTTCTCTGGGTCCAGTTTTTCTGGAACTCTCTGTGCTTCCTGGACCTGTAAGTCTATTTCCTTCCCCAAGTTTGGGAAGTCCTGCTCTATTATATTTTCACTTAATTTTTCAATTTCTAGTTCTTCTTCTTCACCCTCTGGCAATCCTATTATTCTTATGTTCGGTCTCTTATAGCTGTCCCAGAGGTTTCTGATTCTCTCCTCGTTTTCCTTGCTTCCTGTTTCCTCTCTCTGCACTGGCTGAGTGTTTGTTACTTCTCTATGTTCTGATTTGTTGATTTGAACTCTGGATTTTATTTTCT
Source organism: Furipterus horrens (assembly GCF_987537825.1). NCBI lineage: Eukaryota > Metazoa > Chordata > Mammalia > Chiroptera > Furipteridae > Furipterus > Furipterus horrens. The sequence continues at coordinate 62,859,931 of NW_028327182.1, read as the reverse complement.
CACCATCTGTCTCGTATGTGGTTTTGTTCTTTTCAGTGTGAGTGTTTTTCAATCCTTTCTCGTCTTTTCCCAAATCTTTTGTTAATTCTGTAAGCCACCTGATAACAATGGCCATGGACTGAGCCTCTGACTGTTTTCTTATTTGTTCATCTGTCAGACTCTTCATCTGTTGCCTGGTGAGCTGCGCCACCGGGATTTCTATAGTTGTCTGCCTCATTTTGACAGATGCATTTTGCTTTCTTGGGCCAGCTATAGGGGGCAGTGCCTGTGTACTCGTCACAACCCAGCGACTGGTAGCAATCCGCAACGTTTTTCACCACACTGTGGCCCTTTTTCGTCACTGCCCAGTGACCGGTGGTGATCCGCAACCTATTTTGTGGTGCTGTGGCACTTTGTGGTCACTACCCAGCAACCGGCGGTGGTATAGCAACCTTTTTCACCATGCTGTGGCACTTTGCCATCACTGCCCAGTGACCGGTGGCGATCTGAAACCTATTTCGTGGCGCTGTGGCGCTTTGTGTGGGGGCAGGAGTCCAAGATGGATTCATGCCATTATTCTCCTCTGGGAGATTCGGGTCCGTCCTCTCGCCCTTTGGGCCTCACCGTCCAAGGCAATGCGGTGGCTGCTTTTCCCAGCATTGGGGTCGGGAGCTGCTGGGGCTCCACTGCAGCCAGGACTGCTCTCCCTGCCACTGTCCCTGGTGCCACCGCAAACAGCACCGCCCAACTTTGCTCCTCTTACCTGCCCAACGAGCGCCGCTGGTTTATACCTTCATATGTTGGGCTTCTGTGTAGTTTTATTTTCTGGAATTTCTAGTTATCTTTTGTTTTGAGGTAGTTGTAGTCCTCTCTAGTTGTAGAGGGAGACCGAGCGTGTCCGTCTAAGCCTCCATCTTGGCCGGAAGTCCCAAGTTTTTGTGACTTAGTTCTTCAGTATCAGGTTGATATTCCATTCTTGCAGGTTCACATAATTTTTTACAGACTAAAAGTGCTACATATTAAAATGAATTTTTTCAGTGTCTGGCTAAAATCTATTTTTTCTCTAAGTCTCTCAGTTAAGAGATACCATCTTTTCAACATTGTCTGAACTTAAATTTCATGAGTCTCTATATTTATCTCAAATATCTAGCTCCTTCTTTTCTTCATTACTTCTCATATATATCAAATATCTAATCATTCTTCGCCACAACCAGCCTTTGGTTTATATCCATAACTCATTAAAAAGATTAATCTTTCTACTATATTGTAAAATATTTCCCTAAATCAATCCAATTGTTCATTTTTTTCTTACACCTTGGCTACTATTTTTTTTACTTTTGAAATTATATATTAATATATCATTAATTTCTAATTCTAATTGAGGCCCAAATATGCCACCAGGATAGCATTCTCTCTTCTTTCTTCATGGATAGTAAATAAAAAAAAAACAAAAAACAGTATTACTTGCTATGAAAACAGTGAACATTATTGTCCTTATTAAAGATATAAAGGAGATATGGGTGGTGATATCTATCATATATTCATTAAATTTTCCAGTATAGTTCCTTCAAAACTGGATGCATCCTGAAGAATGACTATGGAATACCTCCAACACATCAAAATGGCTTTTGATTTGACAAATGAGTTCTTTTGTGCTGCAGTCCACAAAGAGGACTCACTAAGAGACATGTCCTATAGAGGGTCAAAAGTAAAGTTTTTATAGATCTCATGGTAAGGGGCCCACTAAAACATTGCTTCCACAGATAAAGAAAAATCCCTGCATTTTAATTTCCTTTAAAAAAGAAGAAGTGACAATGCCTATTATTCCTCCTGGAGTCCTAGAAGTAACTCAATCAACACCCAGGAAAACTGCTTCATATTTTTACTAGGTAAAATAGAAAGTCGTTTCTTTGAACAGAGCCCAGAGGAAAAAATGTGCTCTATGTCTTCCTTCTTGGGCCATACAATCTGTATACTCCATGGTGATGAATGTTTCAATGATAAAGTAGTAGTGTGGAGTTTGTGCAAGTCTGAGAGGTTATAACTACAATGTAGACACTAGTTTTCTGGAGTAAGTCCATATAACCTCCATTAAATATCTTCATGCCTTTGAAGGTGATAATGTATCCAGACTTACCCTAAGCTGGGTACTATTTGGCTCTGGAGAAAACAATAGTGGGTGGGCACAACAGCAATCCATTACAATACAGATATCATATATCCAGTATTAATCAAGAACTGAGACATAGATAATGTACAGGAATGAGATGATGGCTTGGACCTCCACTTTATTCAGCACGTTTACACCAGCACTTCACCTTCAACTCATACCTATATTGTGGACATATAGGATGTCCCCTATGATCAGTTAAAGAAGGAACAAAAATCTCAGCCTCACATTATGGATAGGTTGGTTTGGTATGTGGCAGTAACAATAAAAACTGGGTCACAAGTTTATTTCAGCTTCATGTATGAATGAACTTGAAGGAAAGCAGCAAGAAAAAGAAAAATTATAATCCCAATAAAGCAGAGTTTTAAACGATGTACCCGGGCATCTATTTTGTATACAATTAAAAGGGACATAAAGTTAGCATACCTATTGATTAATGAGAACTGAGGAGCCATCTCTCTAGCTGATCAAGAGCCAGGAAGGAAAATGATTGAAAGATAATAGTTAAAAAATATATGAGTACCATGTGAATGAAGATATAAGATTGAATGGGAAGTATTATCTTATTACCCATTAAGAAAAAAAAAATATGATACAAAAGTGGAAACAGCTAGTTAAATAGACAAAATGACTCATCTAGCTGATGTTACCCACATCTTGTTCACAGCCACTCCAGTGCTGACAAAGGGACACATGGACAAAGTCACCATCACAGCAGAGATAAAGATTATTCATGAGCTCAATAGCATGGCCTTCCATTTACCAAGGTTAATCTAGTTACTGCTCCTTCTAAATGTTAAACATTAGAACAGCAGAGGCCAATGCACTGATCTATAAGGAGCTCAAATAGTCACTGGTTGGCAAGTCAATTACTTTGGGTCCCTTCCTTTCTAAAAAGGCTATACATTTGATCTCATAGAAATATATCTATTCTGGCTATAAATAAGCCAAAGGACCTTGGCTAAGACCAATGCTCAGAGATTTTTCTGACTAGAAAAACCACTTTACAATAAAGGAGGTTCAGAAGCGAAGCCTTGAGCATGAAATTCACTGGTTGCATTGTCTATGTACCACCCATAACTACCACTGTGATAGAACATTGGAATGACCTGCTGAAATACAGCTGAAGAACCCACCCAAAAGGCAATATCCTGTGAGATGAGGGCACCATTCCTTAAGATGTATTAAGTTAAAGTATTCTTTAGCCTATATATTTTCACTAAGAAAAATATACAAGTCTGAGAACCAATGGGTGAAGAAAAGGTGGCCCTACTTACAAAAACTCTCATTGACCTACTGGTGAAGTCTGACTCACTATAACTCTGAGTTCTGCAGAGTTAGAGACCCTGTTCCCCAAATTACAGGAGGTGATAATTTCTATGACTAACAAAGCAAAATTTTCATTGAGGTTATATCTAGAGATGTTATGTGGGAACCTTGGGCACCTAGTGCTCAAGGATCCAGTTGGCAAGAAACAGAATCACTGTCTTGTCAGGGGGCAAGTGACCATGGTCAACAGAAGTCTTGTCTGCTATTATACAATGTATAATAAGTGGGAATATATCGGGAACACAGGGGATCCTCTTGAGTGGTCAGGTTCAGATTTTTCATGAAAGAGGGGCTGAGTCATACCACCAAGTAGCCACCTAGATTAACAGGGGTAATTGCTCAGGGCAAGTGAAATTAGGAATGAAGAGTGGAGGTGAAAAACAATGAGAGGTAGTTGTGTCCCTGAGATCATATAGAGCAATCAGGATTGTAGTTTTTCCATTAGTCTTCCTGTTTTAAGTCTCATTTCCATAACAGGAGGAAAGGTCAATTATGACTTTGAAGGAGTTGCTCCAAAAGTGTAGAAGTGGATCAGAGTAGTACAAAGAAAAGAGTGTGGCATATATGTAGATACACTACTCATATTCCCTTCCCAGAAAAAGCATTTTGACCATCTATGATAAGTGTAGTAAACTGATATTCTTTAGCTGTTTGCTTCTTTAAGGTTCATCTCAGCTTTCCAGCCAAGGTCATGTTCATCTCAGGGAAGTCTTCAGACAATAATTCAGCAAGCAAAATAATAATATGGAATGTAGCTATTACCACATGCTCTACTCACAACTCCCTCTTGGTCTACTATACTTTTTCATGTCTGCAAGACACACTTTTATCACAAACCTACTCAGTTTCTAGAGAAAGAAACAGAGACCTCATGACACAATGGAAAAATGTCGCCATCTCTTTCAAAGAAGAGCATGTGCTATGGGGTATAGCATAGCCATTTTTCAAAAATACCATCTGCTTCACCAAAGAAAAAAGGAGGTCTCATATTTCTTTTATAAAAATAAATAAATATACCTACATTCATATGGTAACTTTTCTCCTTGTAAATAAGGATAGAAAATTAACATTTTTTCCTTTCTAATATCAGGTCTCTTCTATGTCCAAATTTTATTCCTTTGTGCCTTCTTGGTGGTCTTTTCTCTATAATTTAATTATTTATAAATCTATTCCATATTCTTGCAATTGTTCTTTCTATTATTATCACCCCAATCATATTTTTAAATTATGTTTTTCCCCTTAAAAATAAAAAAAATAAAAAATTTATAACCCTAAACGTCCCTCCTCCAATCTAGCATCCTTCCTCTTTATATCCAAATATCTCTAAAGTCCCATCTACACTAGCAATATAGGTTTCCATACCTTTGAAGTATTACTCAGTTTATTACACAGTTAGTATTTTAGTTTTACCATTCCTATTAAACCCACTTATTTTGAGATTTACACCATTTCCTGAAGCCACTTTCAACAGTTTTGGCTAATAATCATATTTGACTTATCTTCATTTCTGATACTTTTGGCTTCATCTTTCTTCTTGAATGTCTTTTTTGCAGTACTCTCCTGATTATTCTGTTTCCCCTGTGGCTCCTTGTTTATATAATGTCTGTCTGGAAAAAGTTCAACCATTGCTAATATAATGAGAATAGTTTATGTAACATCAATGTAACCTGGCAGCCAAGGGTAGTGGAGTGGAATACCCATGTGTGAACAATGACAACTTCACTGTACTAGTCAGTGGGGGCAGTAGATGCCATTGAGTGAGCATGTGCACTGTGTGGTCATTGCATTCAAAATGACGGAATGAGTAGAGCAACAAATCTGCATAAAAATTTCCATTAGGCTTGACATTCCTCCATGGAAACTATATGGATAATTCAGAAGGCAACAGCTGTAGGCAAATGGTGATTCACAGCTTCATCACAACAATGAGCCTGCTTGTGCATTATGTCTCATGCAGAGTTTTGGCAAAGCATCAAATCACCCCAGATGACTTCTCCCAACTATAGTCCAGATTTGACACCCTGTGACTTCTGGCCTTTCCCAAAACTAAAATCATCTTTGAAAGAGAAGAGATTTCAGATCGTCAATGATATTCAAAAAAATATTATTTGGTGGCTGAAGGAGATTTGGGAGAACTGTGTCAGGTCCCAAGGTGCCTATTTTGAGGGGAACAAAGGCATTATTGTCCTATGTACAATGTTCCTTGTATCTTGTATCTTCTTCAATAAACATCTCTATTTTTCATATTATATGACTGGATAACTTCTGAAAAGAACTTGTATGTCCTTCCTTTTCCAATATCTTAAATATATATATATATCCTTTCGTTTTCTTTTCAATTTAGTCTTCTTTGTCAATTTTAAACTCACGTGCTTTTATTTGTTCCCTATAAACTCAATGACTCCTAGATCTACACCTTGTATACTCTAGATCTCTATAAAGTTGTTTCTTTTCCAGCCAACCTCATTTTTGTTTTACTTCATTTTTATCTGCCACTAAGATTTTTCTTTCCATACATACACTAAATTACTTGTATTTCTCCTTGTATTATTGACCATGCTCTATGAGTTGGAATAATTCCTTTCAAATTGTGGTCCCAAATGCTCTGAACATACGTCTTTTAGATGAGTGCCCCTCGTCTTCATCTTGAAATAGCTCAATTGATCAAAAGTAGACATTTATATCAAGTCCTACAGCATAGGGCATGACCCAGAAGATGAGCTGTAACAATTAACATTTGGGATTTTTCACTGCATTCTCAATGGAAGTATTTTATTTGTCAAATGATAGAATGAATGGTCCACAAGTCGTGGCATACTATAATTTATCTGTATAATTTAGACTCTTGCAAATTTCCCAGATTAGTTCTCGCTGCTCTGGGAGAGTTGACCTGCACTATCATTTTTGGCCATTTATTCCTGAACATCTTTCTCTCTTCTGCATCTCTCTTTATTCACTAAGTATCACCATCTCTATGAGTACACCCAGAGAAAATAATGGGGTTTACCAGGTATCTTTGTTTTATATACTCAGTATTGCCAAGTACATTTACAGTTCTTGAGATGTATTTGGGGGCATAAATAAGACAGTGTTGAATATAAGGAGAGAAATATTTCCAGATGACCAACATTTATCCGAGTTATTTTTTTTTCAGGTTTACTCTTTTTTTTAAGTATATTTTATTGATTATATTGTTACAATAGTTCCAATTTTTTCCCCTTTGCTACCCCTCCACCCAGCACACGCCCTCCCCCAGAAATACCCCACAAAATCCATGCCCAAGGTTCATACATACAAGCTCTCCTGATTCACCCTTTCATATATTCTTCTTCTTTTTTTAATAGATAATTAATTTATTAATTATTTTAATAATAAAAAATAACAATTCCTCCCTCTCAGATATTAAGACCTTTTATAATCTTATAAAGGACAATGGGCAAAGGTCTCAAGCTCCCCTAGATGCTTCAAGCTGGACATGGTCATCGTCCTACCAACACTTGGGTCCAGAAATCCCTAATAAGAGTGGGGTTGTGGAGGGGATAGTGGCCTTTCCACATGGAAAAGGATCTTGCAGACTCCAGGTCAGTTGGCTGTCCCCAGACAACGGAATGCTTGGTTTAACAGGTTGGCATCCTTGTTGTATTCTGGGGGCAACAGATTTGGCAACAGGGTTAAAAGACATCATTCAATCCATAACTACTAGATGACAAAAGGCAGGAATTAATTTTTCAATGTCTCACATTAGGGGGAAAAAAAAAGGGCTTCTTTGGAGGAAGGTGTCCCAGGCACATCTCACCTTCAAAAACTCTTTTGCCCATTATACTTAGTTTGGGCTGAGGGAAATATTTTAGGTTTCCCCCCTCTCAGACCTCTGGGCCCTTTTGGTCCAAGCCATTAGGATAGAAAAGAGAAATCAGTTTTAAAGTGAAGCCCACAGACCACCGCATTCTTCACCAACCCAGCCACTTAGTTCAGCCAAACCATTGAGTCTCAAGAGGTAGTGCTGCAGACAGGATTAAATGAGACCTATACGTACAGACTATCACTCAGGTAATGAGATCATAGGCTTATGCCCTTTGAAAACAGAAAACACATGTTAATTTCTGTAACACAACCCTCGAACAAGTCTCTAAATCTTTAAGACTGTCTTATTGGAAAAACATCCAGTTGCGAGGCATTTGACATTCTTCTTGCCTGTAAATTAAATATCTTTGATGATACCACAGACATAGTTTAACTTTCAAGTAAAAACATATTTTAAATGAAAAGAAACTTTAAAGACAGATAGCTGCACTACTTTATAGTCTACCACTGATCATTGTGATTTTCCTTGAATAATGATTTTTCTCCCTAAGATTACCCTCCTTGTCATTAAAGGGACTGCATTAAGTCCATTTTTAATTTACCCTGTACATTTGCATAAACACAACAAGAGCAGAAAATGATCACTTATGACCTTTAGTTCTGCTTTGCTGGAACTTACACAAGGAACATTTAGGGTGACCTTCAGTCTGATCTTCAGGGCACAGAAGCTGAGCCACATATCTGGCATTCAGCCTTGCCTGTACACACCTGTCTTTTCCAAGTCCTTCTGGTTTTCCATTGTGCCTTAATGTTCCTACTAGACATCTTTCAGTAAAACAACCTTTATTCCTTCCCTGGAAAGATTGCTGTAGACCGCACAACCAACCACGGTACCAGGCTTTTCATCTCGTGGGCTTTTATTACCTTCGAAAGTCATTCCCAGTTCCTCAGGACTTTTGGTAACAACCAGAGACCAAGCATGTCTCCTTTAGACATGACATTCTAGTCAAAGACTTGGTAAAAAAAAAAAAAAAAAAAAAAAAAAAAAAAAAAAAAAAACACCTCTATTAACAACTGGTCTTATTAGTTTTATGCAGAGAAACTTATGTCATTACTTACTTCTTTAGAATGCCAAACTCTGGAGGGATCAGATAGGGAGAAAAATATACAATGTGAAGGAAAATCCTTGTCTTTCTAATATTCACTGAATTGGCACTCCCATTCTTCATATTTTCATTTTTCCCCTACTAAATTTTTTTTTGTTTTTCAATTACAGATGTTTCACTTTTTTCTCCCTCTTGCTTCGCTGCACCTATCCTTCCCTTCTCCCACATCCAGTCCTCAATCAGTTGTCCATGTTCGTGTGTCATTTATACTATTCTTTGACTAGACCATTCCCCTTCTTACCCCCTTCTTTCCCTCCCGCCTCCCTCATTGTTACTGTTAGTCTACTCCTTGTTTACTCTGGTTAAATTTTGCTGATTTGTTTGTGTTGTTCATTAGTTTCCTGTAATAGGTGAAAGAATAAGGTATTTTTCTTTCATTGCCTGGTTTATTTAGCTAAGCATAATCTCTCTAGTTCCATCCATCTTGTTGCAAATGGTAAAAGTTCCTTCTCTCTTTCTGCTTCATAGTACTCCATTGTGTAAATGTACTCATCTACAGATGGGCACTTAGGTTGTTTCCAGCACTTGGCTACTGTAAATAGTGCTGCTATGAACATTGGGGTGCATAGATTCTTTTGAATTGGTGTTTCAGGATTTTTCGGATATAATCCTAGAAATGAAATTGCTGGTTTAAAAGGCAGTTCCGTTTTTAGTTTTTTTAGAAAATTCTAAACTGTTTTCCATAGTAGCTGCACCAGTCTGCATTCCCACCAGCAATGCACCAGGGTTCCCATTTCTCCGCATCCTTTCCAGCACAGGTTGTTTGTTGATTTGTTGATGATGGTCATTCTGACTGGTGTGAGGTGGTATCACATTGTGGTTTTTATTTGCATCTCTCTGATTGCTAGTGATGTTGAGAATTCTTTCATATGTCTATGGACCCTCTGTATATCCTCTTTAGAGAAGTGTTTGTTCAGGTCCTTTGCCCATTTTTAAATTGTGTTGTCTGTCTTCTTGGTGTTGAGTCATATGGGTTCTTTATATATTTTGGAGATCAGTCCCTTGTCTGAGATATCATTGGCAAATATATTTTCCCGTATGGTTGGTTTCCTTTTCGTCTTGCTGAGCAGAATCTCTTTAGTTTGATGTAGTTCCATTTGTTTATTCTTTCCTTTATTTCCTTTGTCTTAGGAGATATATCAGTGAAAATGTTGTTACGTGGGATATCTGAAAATTTCCTAGCTATCTTTTCCTCTAGGACTTTTATGGTGTCATGGCTTACATTTAAGTCTTTGATCCATTTTGAGTTTATTCTAGTGTATGGTGTAAGTTGGTGGTCTAGTTTCATTTTTTTGCATGTCCCTGTCCAGTTCTCCCAACACCATTTGTTGAAAAGGCTCTTTTCACTCCATTTGATGTTCCTTCCCCCTTTGTCAAATATTAGTTGACCATATAGACCTGGGTTTATTTCTTGGCTCTCTATTCTGTTCCGTTGATCTACATGTCTGTTCTTATGCCAGTACCAGACTGTTTTGATTACCGTGGCCTTGTAGTATAGTTTGATATCAGGTATTGTGATTCCTCCTACTGTGTTCTTCTTCCTCAAAATTGCTGTGGCTGTACAGGCTCTCTTTTGGTTCCATATAAATTTTTGAAGTATTTGTTTTAGGTCTCTGAAAAATGTCATTGGTATTTTAATAGGGATTGCATTGAATCTATAAACTGATTTGCGTAGTATGGACATTTTAATGATGTTCATTCTTCCCATCCATGAGCATGGTATATGCTTCTACTTATTTGTATCTTCCTTAATTTCTTTCTTCATTGTTATGTAGTTTTCTGAGTACAGGTCTTTTACTTCCTTGGTTAAGTTTATTCCTAGGTACTTAATTTTTCTTGTTGCTATGGTAAATGAGATTGTTCTTCCAGTTTCTATCCCTGAGATTTTATTGTAGGTGTACAGAAATGCCTTCGATTTCTGAATATTGACTTTGTACCCTGCTATTTTGCTGAATTCACTTATGAGTTTGAGTAGCTTTTTTGTGGAGTCTATAGGGTTTTCTATGTACTGTATCATGTCATCTGTGAATAATGACAGTTTTACTTCCTCTTTTCCAAATTGGATGCCTTTTATTTCTCTTTCTTGTCTGATTGCTGTGGCTAGAACTTCCAAGACTATGTTGAATAGCAGTGGAGAGAGTGGACATCCTTGTCTTGTTCCTGACCTCAGGGGGAATGCTCTCAGTTTTTGCCCATTGAGTACGATGTTGGCTTCAGGTTTCTCATATAGGCCTTTATTATGTTGAGGTTGCTCCCTCTATTCCCATTTTACTGAGTGTTTTCATCATAAATGGGTGTTGTACTTTATCAAAAGCTTTTTCTGCATATATTGATATGATCATGTGGTTTTTGTCTTTCATTTTGTTTATGTGGTGTATTACATTTATTGATTTGTGAATATTAAACTATCCTTACATCCCTGGGATGAATCCCACTTGATCATGGTGTATGATTTTTTTAATGTGGTGCTGGATCCGGTTTGCCAATATTTTGTTGAGGAGTTTAGCATCTATGTTCATCAGCAATATTGGCCTGTAATTTTCTTTCTTTGTTGTGTCTTGACCTGGTTTTGGAATTAGGGTAATACTGGCTTCCTAGAATGAGTTTGGGAGTCTTCCCTGATCTTGGATCTTTTGGAATAGTCTGAGGGGGATAGGAGTTAATTCTTTCCTAAGTGTTTTGTAGAATTCACGTGTAAAGCCATCTGGTCCAGGGCTTTTGTGTGCCAGGAATTTTTGGATTACTGCTTCAATTTCACTAGTTTTTATTGGTTTTTCAGGCTTTCTGCTTCTTCTTGAATCAGCTTTGGAAGATTATATGTTTCCAGGAATTTGTCCATTTCTTCTAGGTTGTCAATTTTTTTTGCCATACAGTTGTTCATCATAATTTCTTATGATCTTTTTTTTCCCTGTGGTATCGGTTTTAATTTCTCCTTTTCTGTTTTTTATTTTATTTATTTGGGTGCTCTCTTTTTTTTTTTTATAAAACTGGTTAAAGACTTGTCAATTTTGTTTATCTTTTCAAAGAACCAGCTTCTACTTTTGTTGATCTTTCAATTCTTAGTTTAGTTTCTATGTCATTTAATTCTGCTCTGATCTTAATGATTTCCTTCCTTCAACTTGATCTGGGCTTTGCTTATAGTTCTTTCTCTAGTTCTTGTAGCTGTAGGGTTAAATTTTTTATTAGAGATTCTTCTAGCTTTTTTAGGTAGGCCTGTATTGCTATGAACTTTCCTCTCAGGACTGCTTTCACTGAATTCCATAGATTTTGGGTTTTTGTGTGTTCATTATAATTAGTTTCCAAAAACTTTTTGATTTCTTCCTTGATGTCATTGTTAACCCATTCATTATTTAATAGCATATCATTCATTCTCCACTAATTTGAATGTTTTTAAGTTTTCTCCTTGAAGTTGATTTCCAATTTTTAGCGATTATGATCTGAGAAGATGCATGACATAATTTTAATTTTCTTGAATTTGTTGAGGCTTGTTTGGTGTCCTACTGTGTGGTCTATCTTTGAAATGTTCCATGTGCACTTGAGAAAAATGTACATTTTACTTATTTGGGGTGAAAAGTTCTATATATATCAACTAAGTCCATTTGATCTAGAGTGTTGTTCAGTGCCTCAATATCTTTGGTGTTTCTTTGCTTCGAAGATCTGTCCATTATTGACAATGGGGTGTTAAAGTCCCCTACTATGAGTGTGTGACTGTCTATATCTTTCTTGGAGTCTTTCAAAACTTTTCTTACATATTTGGGTGCTCCTAAGTTGGGTGAATATATATTTATAAGGATTATATCTTCTTGATGGATTTTTCCCTTAAGTATTATGAAATGTCTTTCTTTGTCTCTTTTTATGGCCTCTGCTGTGAAATCTGTTTTGTCTGATATAAGTATTTCTACCCCAGCTTTTTTATTATGTCCATTTGCTTGAAATACTTTTTTCTATCTCTTCACTTTCAGTCTGTGTAGGTCTTTTGTTCTAAGGTGTGTCTCTTGTAGACAGCATATATATGGGTCATACTTTCTAATCCATTTAGCTACCCAGTGTCTTTTGATTGGAACATTTAATCCATTTACATTTGAGGTTATTACCGATAGGTACTTATTCATTGTCATTTTCCCCCTTTGTACTCATGTTCCTCTCTGTCTCTCTCTGTTTCTTCATCTTCTTAAAGCTGACCCTTTAGCATCTCTTGCAATGCTGGTTTGGTGGAGATGTATTTTTTTAGCCTTCTTTTGTCTTGGAAACTCCTTATTTCATCTTCCATTTTGAATGAGAGCCTTGCTGGGTAAAGTATTCTTGGTTATAGGCCTTTGTTTTTCATTGCTTGGAATATTTTTTGCCATTCCCTTCTGGCTTGTAGTGTTTCTGCTGAGAAAACTGATGATAGCCTTATAAGAGCTCCCTTGTATCTTATTAATTGTTTATCTCTTGCTGCTTATAGGATTCTCTCTTTGTCTATGAATGTTGCCATTTTAATTATGATATGTCTTGTAGTGGGCCTGTTAGGGTTCATCTTCTTTGGGACCCTCTGTGCTTTCTGGACTTGCGTGATTTTTTCTCTTTGCATGTTAGGGAAGTTTTCTGTCATTAGTTTTCAAACAAGTTTTCTATCCCTTGCTCTTCTTCTTCTTCTTCTTCTTCTGGAATTCCTATGATATGGATATTTTTACGTTTCATGTTGTCCTGCAGCTGTCTTAGTACCTCTTCATTCTTGTTCAGTCTTTTTTCATTTTGTTGCACTGTCTGGGTGTTTTTGTCTTCTACGTTTTCCTCCAGCTCACTGATCCGATCTTCTGCTTCCTCTATCCTGCTTTTAATTCCTTCTACTGTGTTCTTCAATTCAGAGATTGTATTCTTCATTTCCTCCTAGCTCTTATTGATAACTTCTATGTCCTTTTTCATGCTGGTGTAATTCTCAATAAGTTTTTTGTAGTTTTTCTGGAGTTCTTTGTAGTTTCCACTGAGCTCATTGAGCTTCTCCATAATCCGTGTTTTGAATTCCATATCTGATAGTTTGCTCCCCTCTATTTCATTTAGCACTCTTTCTGGGGATCTTACCTTTCCTTTCAATGTGGGGTTGTTTCTCTGTCTTCCCATTTTTGTGACTCCTATTGTTTGGTGGTGCTTCTTAGAATGATCTGCACTTCTTGAATCTGCCCCTGGTGGTGTCAGATCATGTATCAGTCTGGCCCTAGGCAGCCTGTTGAAGCCAGGGACTACTGCCTTTGTCTGTCCTCTTTAGTTGTTAATCTATTCAATCTGTGATTAGCCGTCAAGTTTAAGGACCATGGGTGTGGCATCTTAATTCCTGTATGCAGGACTTTTGCTTCCCCTCAGGCTGATGCTACTTGGAGAGGAATGGTCTGCCTGCAGTGTGGGGATTGAGTCAGCACTGGGACCTGATCAGCTGCTCCCCTAGTTCTCCCCTAAAAGCCACCATGCCATACACTCCCCAAGTGTCTTTAGTCTTCTCTGCCTTCCATCTGCTTGAGTCCAGGGTAAGTGGGAGCCTAAATATTTTTGTAAGTGATCCACTTAAGAGCTCTTTTTCTCCCACTGTTTCTCTCTGGCTAGCAAAAAAACCTGTGGCTTTTTGCTTTTCACAGCTGGATACTATTTTACTTTCCACTTTGTTGCGGTAGGCTGGAAAGCCCAGGTTGGGGTTTATACCCTGCCCTTCTCAGGGGGAATCCCCGGCTGCTGAGCTGTTTCTCATTCCCTTCAGCTGCCACCTGTGTGAGCCCAGCCAGCCCTTCCACTTCTCCGCACTCTCTACCGGTTACATGGTGATGTTGTGATGTGGCGGCCTTTTCTGTCTCTCTGTGGTTATAAGACTTTTCTCCAGCTAGTGTTTAGTTGGTTATTTCAGATGATTTCTCCATAATTATGTTGTAAATCCAGACTGGTCCTGGGAGGAGGTTAGTGTAGCTTCCACTTATTCCTCTGCCATCTTTGATCTCTTATTTTATCATTTGATAATCGAGGAAATTGAAGCTCAGATAAGTTATTTATTTTAGCCCAAGCTGAAAGAAAATATAAGTTAAAAACATAAAGCATAGACCCAGTCTCTCTATGGGTTCTCCAAACACAAGCTTATGCATTTTATTACATTACCTCACTACTTAACCTGAGATGATTAGTGTTCGCCAGTTTGGCAGGGGTCATCATCGGCAACCGTCCGTCTCGAGAGACGATGGCGTAGCTTCTTGAGAGTCTATCTGCACCGCCGAGAATGGCTGTGCAGTCCGACTCGGGAGTGACAATCCCTGCCGCACTTGTTACAGGTGAAGGCAGATGGCTGTTGTTGCTGCTGTTGACGCTGCTTCTGCCTCGATCTTTTCTGGACCACCTCCTCATTGCGCGCAGCCTCTGCGTGTGACGTACCTTGCCTGACCGCGAGCCTCCAGGCTAGGCGGTCGTCTGCTTGAACTTCCCATGTGTTGAGATTGATGGAGCATTGTGTCATGCCCTTTTTGCAGATGTCTTTGAACTGCAGTTTTGGGCGCCCTGTCATCCTCTGGCCTTCTGCTAGCTCGCCGTAGAGGAGGTCTTTGGGAATACGGCCTGCATCCATTCTTTTGACATGGCCGAGCCACCTGAGGCATCTCTCACTAAGAACTGCATGCAAACTGCTCATGTTGGCTCGCTTCAGCACCTCGGTGTTGGGAACCTTATCCTGCCAGGCGACATGCAGGACGCGTCGCAGGCACCTCATGTGGAAGCTGTTGAGTTTCCTTTTGTGCCTTGCGTAGGTGGTCCACGTTTGGCAGGGGTGGCATGGTACAAATTATGATGGCCCAGAATTAAGTTTTACAATAGTTTCATGAACAATAATTTTGTTTAGAAGGAGTTGTGATGGACACATTAAACAAAAACAAGCAAACATACAAAAAAACAGATGTGTTGTAGTGGAGTTTGAATGCCAAGCTAAGGAATTTATTTTTCATTATAAACCAATTATGAGGGCTCAAATTTTGGAAGCTGTTTTGACACCATTGAATTTCTTGCTTAGTGAACACTACAGGAAAGTAAATGAATAGAGAAATTGGCATGTAGCAGTAGATGGCACATGTTTGCACACCTGAGTAACCAATATTGGTAGTAAACAAAATAAGCGATGTTCCCTGCTTTCTAAGAGGTTAGCTATTAGAGCAGAAACTGTGAATGACAGTCACCCAGGGAGGACACATTACATTACTGAACATGGTTTCCTGGCCAGAGAGAGAAACCAATGACATCAAATAGACATGAAGACGTGAAAAGATAAAGGAAAGATTATATCACTGGTTTTCTACTTCTTACTTTTTGCTTCTACTTTTTCTGAAATGTAAGGAGCTATAAGCTATAAATTAATTCAACTTCTCACTCATTGCCACAGAT
Organism: Furipterus horrens; assembly: GCF_987537825.1. NCBI lineage: Eukaryota > Metazoa > Chordata > Mammalia > Chiroptera > Furipteridae > Furipterus > Furipterus horrens. The sequence goes on along the minus strand of NW_028327182.1, from coordinate 62,844,097 downwards.
TTATCTTCTTCTAAGACTTTCTGTCACCATATTTTTTTACAGAAAATTTTTTTATCTTCTATAGTTAGCCCATTACTCTTTACCTGTACCCCTATAACATTGCTTATTATTGTATTTTATCCATTTACTTTTTTTATTTTATGTCTTCTATGACATCTCTTTTAAAAAACACACTCAAAAAAGAAATCTTAAGTAAATACAAAAAATGAATTAATATCTAGTTCATTAAATTTTAAGTTACCAGGAATAGCCATAGCTTAGATAGAAAAAAAAATTCATCAATATCATTTTTGAAACTAGAGCCTTTTGGAAAGTAACAAGAAGAACTGGAAAACTGACACATTATTGAGTCATCAATGTCGTTAATGAAAATGGTTAAATATCAAGAGCATTTAGAACATATTTTGAAGAAGAGGGCATAATATTAGTATAACTCAGTGCCAGGGATTCAAAAACAGGATAAATTATAAGGAAAGACAGTGTTCTTACAGTCTGGAAGCAACAATAATTTACAGGAGGTACCCTCCCAAGCAAAATTAATTACTATAATGTCTTTATTTCTAAGATATTAAGATGCTTGACTCTTACTTCCACTACCATCTAGTAAACCATATAATTGTATTTCTAACTTCATCAATTGAGCATCAGAGGATTTTTTTCTTATCATCCTTTCTAAGTTCAGTCACTCTGCTATGAACATAGTAGTCATAAATAAGTGCTTACAAATAAATTATTGAATAAACAGTAAGAATGCATGCATACATGTACTAATGAGTATGCTAATACTTCTCTTGTTCTCTTGAATGATGAAATATAGGAAACAAAAATGATCTGAATTTGCAAGGGAAATAGTGTCCTCTGATAATTTTTTGAGGAAGTAAAATGAATAAATTTTAGAATAGAGAGATAATTGTTCATTATAGTCTCCTGAGAGACAAGAAGCAAAATGTCTCTCATTTCTCATCCTTAAAGTATGAGGTCCAATTTTTTCCATGTAAGTGTGAGAATATCTGATTACCAACGTGCATGTGCTACCAATCAACAGAGATGTTATATGGAGAGAAATAATAAGGATAACAGTCTTCCTAAAAGAGACCTATGCCTTTTCCGTTGGCCCCAGCCAAGTTATTGTAAGGAACTTTGTCTCCAGACCCCTCACTGTGAGAGAAAAGAGGACACATAGTCCACATGGCCTATAGTTCTTACTGTAATTATTATTTTTCTGTTTTCAGAGATATACTATATTTTTAAAAAGGAGCAAGAAGGAAAAACAACTCATGGACATGGACAACAACGTAGTAATTGTGGAAGGGACGGGGTATAAAGGAGATAAATGGTATTTAAAAAGTACAATAAAATATAAAAAAGAAAAAATAAAGTGGAGATAGGTATTATTAAAGTAAGAAACATATAAGGCTATGAAATAAACCAATCTAAAATATCTCAATAATTTAACTGTTTTAAAAATATAATTAAACATAGCACATCAGGAAAAATAGCTTTTGAAGGTAAGTAACTTACTACCATTGTGGTTCTAAATGTTCAGCAATGAAAACTAAGTTAATTTCACAGTAACAAGAATGTAGAATTCTAACTATAAACAAACAATTGAGGGAATGAGCTATTTATGTTAGAGCCAATAAAGAATGACAGTTAAAGAAAATTGTGTTCAAATTAAGAAATGTTTATTTCAAATTTTGCCTTAGGTTTGAGACTTTCTGTTAGTGTATACAGACATACTTCTGTTTGTTAGAACTTGTGATATTTATTTTCCATTTACAATAGCTAGTCATTTCTTATAGTGTCAGGTTGGCTTTTTTCAACTTATAATTGTTATTTATAAAGTTGTCAGAGGTATTAATAAGCACACATTAATAAAATTCCTGTCTTCATTTGAATGTTTAGCAAAATAATGGTTGAGAAAGAGAAAACACATTCAACAGGACAAAGTTCAAATATGCCTATATCACTTCCCTCAGTTAAGGGTGGTATAGAGCATCTAGAGATGGTAGGATTACAAAATTTACACTTCTCTGCCAAGATCAACTGTGATGAAGGATTCCAATTTTTGCAAAAGACTGTCATGTTGTAGAAATATACAGACTTCACTGTAACAGTATCCAAAGTTAAATGTTTCTTTCTGTTGGTTTTATTTGTTTGTTGTAGTATATGTTTGCTTGATTTCTACTGCATATTTATGTTTTAGTTCCAACTAAAAGTTGTGTGAAAGTGTGTTTGTAGGTTGTATAGAAGTACAGATGTATATATATATATATATATATATATATAAGTCTCATAAATTATGGTAGTATTAAACAAGTTGTCTATACTGAAGAGAAGACATATTATTTGGGTAGTTACTGCAATCATGCTTTAATGACCACATGGTATGTGGTTGACAAAGGCTCCAGATAGAATTTTAGGAGCCACTATAGTCCAATATATTAGCAAACCAGTGGATATGTTCTCCCTCTGCTGTGCATCCTGAGTAGATTCCCTGATTGGTAGTCAGAACCCAAATTCAGCTCTCTGGTTCCTATGTCTCTTTATATTTGATCCACTCACTAATTGTTTACCTATGCTCAATTCTCTTTCCATTATTTTGACTTCTTAAAAAATCAGGCTATTTCTTACCAATTATTCTCTCAAAGCTAAAATATAGATCAGGAACTAATTTTTTGATATTTTTGTAGAGCTGTTTATTAATTTGAATTATATGGACCTAACCTGGGCATTCAGTCTTCTGGAAGGGATCTTAAAATCCATAAATTAATTTTAGGATATGTTTAGGCAAGGATAATACATTCTGGCCTGGTCCTAGGATGCTGAGTCAACTGAAAGATGAGTGAACAGGAAAGAAGGAGGGTGACAAAAATGAGACATAAAAGAAGGAATGGGAAGGAGATCAGAGCAGGTATAAGAGATAGTAGGTTTGGCCAAATTATGTCAAGAATTTGGCAGAGAAACAAGAGGAACAAAACACTGGCTATTAGTCATGTGTTTATGTAGGAATATAAATAAAAGTAGAGTTCAAATAAAAGCTAGTGTCTTAAACCAAAAAGAAGAAATGACATAAGCTATTTATGTGAAATTAATGTTCATTACTTATACACAAAGGAAAGAAAAACAAAAGAGAATAATTCTTCCAACAATACTTAAGTATAATCTGAGTTCCCTATAAATATTTCTCAAATCACATACAAAGATATTATTAGATTGCAAAAGACATTGGGATGTTATGAATATTTAATTAGTGCAAGTACGTGATCTAGATTTAGTTCAACACCCTTGATTTTCTTAACTAGAAGGTTTTTATACTCAGCAATAATTTAACTTATCCTTGGTACAATTTGGAAACTAAAAAACCAAGTGGACTTTTGGCAACACTTTAGCAGACAAATATGTCATTAGATTTAAAATGAACATGTGGACAGAGGCCCCTACAGGACGAACAATACTTAAAAGCATCTGGATTAGTCTCTACTAAAATCAGATCTGCCTGCTACCACTATCATATGATAATGACTTGTAGTCATATGGCTGAAATTAACTTGATAACTTTTTACACTTTTTTCCAAGTATTTCTTTCCAGTTTGATAAAATATATTTTCTAAATTTACATTTTAAGCATATAAGAAAATACAAAAAGTAAATAAAATGCAGTAGAATCAATAAAAACTCATTTTTCTATAAAAATAATTACAATTTGATACAGGCCATTATACCTGAGATTATCACACTACTGAAGAAAATATTAAAATCTTATTTTTATATACAAACTATCTTTTCTTTGTATTCTAATATGTGATTATTATCACTTAATCAAGAGGCCGAGGTTAAGCCATATAAAATGGCCAATAGTCCACCATAACTGACCTACATAGATGACATTTTATATGATTTAGCATAATGTGTGTGCAGTTTAAAGGAGGATGTAATGAATCCTACTCATCACTGACTTGTTTAAGAAATAAAACACCACCAAATATTACAGGTAATTAATTGTGTTATTTTAGTCCTCTAAACATTTCATTATTTTCTTTTTCTTAAAAGTGGAATGTAAATTTCTTTACATATATTGGATTGCCAATATATGAGGTCTGTCCAGAAGGTATCCAGACATGTAATATGAAAAATAGAGACATTTATTGAGGAAGATACAAGGTACAAGAAACAATGTACATAGGACAATGACACCTCAGTCCCCTTCAAAGTAGACACCTTGGGACCTCACACAGTTCTCCCAGTTGTCATCACTTGCCCCATTATATTTTCCTGAATCTCATAAACACTGAAATTTTTTTCCCTTTCAAAGGTGATTTTAGTTTTAGGGAAAGCCAGAAGTCACAGGGCGCCAAATCTGGGCTGTAGGTGGCAGGGCTGAGTCACCTGGGTGATCTGATGTTTTGCCAAAAAACTCTGCACAAGACATGATGAATAAGTGGGCACATTGTCATGATGAAGCTGCCAATCACCATTTTCCTATAGCATTGGCCTTCTGAATCTTAGGCCATGGAGGAATGTTCAAGCCTAACACAAAATCTGATGCAGACTCATTGCTCTACTCTCTCAGTCATTTTGAATGCAATAGCTACACAGTATACATGATCACTCAATGACATCTATCAACACTGCTGATGAGTATAGTGAAGTTAGTAAAGTAATCAGTGTTCACACATGCACATTCTAGTCCACTCTTCTTGATTGCCAGGTTACACTGGTGTTGCACTAATTGTTCTTGTTATATTAAAAGAGGCTCAACTTTTATTCAGAAAGACCTTGTATGTATACATAGTCCTGTCAATTTTACTTTTTACATTTTGAAGTTTATTATGTACATTATTTTTTAGATTTGTCAAATCTTTGTGAAATTACATCCCACTTAGTTCTAGCACTGCATTCTAAGCATAAAGACAGTTTTTATACGTATTTTTGTACCATTTTTCTTTTACTAATATTTTCTTTGTATACCATTTTTTAATTTGTAGTTTTTCTGTGTCATTTTGTGTTAGATGTGTTTTATATAAACCTGGCATAGTTAATTGATTAAATTTTAGTATATCATCGGTGTTCTTTTTTAATGTAAAAATTAGTGCCTCTTTGTTGACTAAGATTATTGCCCTGTTTGTATTTGTAACTGCATTTCCTACATTATCTGTTCCTTTTTTCCTAGTCTTATTTTCCCTTTATTTTTTAAATTTAATTTTCTATAATGTTTCCTATATTATTTTGATAGATATAAACTTTTTTATTCTTTAAGATATTGTAATGGGAACTTCTGGCTAAGATGGAGGCATAGGTAGACATGCTGTGTCTCCCTCATAACTAAGAAGAAATTTACAACCATTTCAAAACCAAAAAACCCAGAAGATCCAGAAAATCAAACTATATAAAACTTCAACAAAGAAATAAAGAAGAAATATTCAGCCAGAAAGGTAGGAGGGGTGCAACAAGGATGAAGAGAAGGAGGTGCAGGGCTTCAGCAGTGGCTGTGTGGGTGGAGCTTGACAGAGGCAGCGGGGCTGGCAAGAGCAGCAGCGGCACAGAAACTGTAGCTGCAGCGAAAAACAAAGTCATACATTTTAAACCTGGGTAGCAATTCCAGCCCCAAACCAGATGACCCCAGCCCAAGATCAGACCATGCAGCATACAGTTCCAGCACCAAGGAAAATAGATCCACATTACTTCTGACTGTGAAAGCCAGTGGGGGCTAGAGTGGAGGCAGCCTGCTTAGTACAAGAAAGGGGAGAAGTGTCTGGAAAAGTGGCAAATGAGGGGCAATTGGCACTGTTCCCTCTCAGATCCCTCCCCCATATACAGTGCCACTTTGGTCAAATGGATCATCAGCACTAACAAATACCTAAAGCTTCCCCCCCCACCTTATAACGTAACAGGTGTGACAGCTCTATCTAAATCACAGAGGCAAACACAGAAGCTGTCAGTGTGAGGAGATAGAGAATTATGGCTCAAAAGGGGGTGGGGGGAGATCAAGGTTCCAGTGTGAGAACTAAGAGACAAGGAGATAGCAAACCTAAGAGATACACAGTTTAATTCACTGGTGATAAAGATGTTCAGAGACTTGACAGAAAAGATTAAGTAGGACAGGGAATAAATGAAGACTATACTAAGTGAAATGAAGGAAAATCCACACAAAACTAGTGGTGAAGAAAATGAAACTGGGTTCAACTCAACAAATTGGAACATAAAAAAGAAATAAACAGTCAACTGGAACAGAGGGAGAAAATTAAAACTAAAAAAAATGAGGAGAGGCTTAGAAACCTCTGGAATAACTTTAAATGTGCCAACATGCAAGCCATAGGGGTGCCAGAAGGAGAAGAGGAAGAGAAAGAAATTGAAAAATTATGTGAAAAAATAATGAAGGAAATGTCCCTAATTTGGGGAAGGAAATAGACATACAGGTCCAGGAAGCACAGATACTCTCAAGCAAACTAGACCCAGGGAGGACCACACCAAGACACATCATAATTAAAATGCTAAAGATTAAGGTTAAAGAGATAATCTTAAAAGCAGTAAGAGAGAAAAGAGTTATCTACAAAGGGATACCTGTAAAACTATCAGCTGATTTCTCAAAAGAAACTTTGCAGGCAAGAAGGGGCTGGCAATAAATATTCAAAGTGATGAAACCAAGGACCTACATCCAAGATTACTCTATCCAGATGAGCTATTATTTTGAACAGAAGGGCAGATTAAGTGCTTCCCAGACAAGGTAAAGCTAAAGGAGTACATCATCACCAAGCCATTATTATATGAAATGTTAAAGGGACTAACTTAAGAAAAAGAAGATAAAAACTATGAACATTAAAGTGACAATAAAATCACAACTATAAACAACAAAATCTAAAAAAATTAAAACAAAAACAAACTAAGCAGACAACCAGAATGGAAACAGAATCATAGTTAGGAGAGCAGGTGGAGAGTGAAGGAGGGAGAAGGAAGGAAACAATGCAGGAATTAAGAAGCATGGTTGGATGGTGCAGAATAGATAGGGATGTTAAGAATAGTATAGTAAAGGGTAAAGTCAAAGAACTTATATTCATGACTCATGGACACAAACTAAAGGAGATGGGACTGCTGGAGGGAGGGGTGTGTTTGGTGGAGGGGAACAAAGGGAAAAGAAATTGGAACAACTGGAAGAGAATAATCAATAAAACATAAAAAGAGAGATTATAATGGAATCTTTTAATCTACATATTAAATCTATGTAAAAATTAAATAAAAAACTTTTCATTGAACCAAACAATGACAGGACCAAAAAACCTGAAACATATTTCTATAATTTTCTTTATTTCCTGAGATCTTTACAAAAAAACTAAAAAAAAAAAAAAAAAAAAAAAACTTTGTAAAATGTATTAAAGAAAAAAAATGTTTAGTCAAAATGATGGCTCTCTTACAGGTAGGCATTTTGTTCATTGATTCCTTCAAATGGTAGATCATTGAACATTCATTTCTAAATACTTTTTTAGATCATGGTGATATTACAGTAAAAAAACATCTGACCTCATGGATCTTATAATATAGTACGGGAGACAGATTCTGAAATTATCATTATCCTCCCATTCAATTAGTAACAAAGTCTGACCCTGTTTAGCTTCCAAGATCAACAAGATCAGGCGTGTTCAAGGTGGTATGGTCATAGACAATTATCATTACTCTTAGCTGAGTTTGGATAAGTATGTGGTAATTTTGTCAGTCACTCTATGTGAGTAAATTTCTCCTTTATATTGCCTTTATGGTGTTTATTACCTTTCACGTAGATTTAAAAATATATATTTATCCTATATTTATGATACTTTACCATTCTTATGTATCAAGTTGTGTCTAAAAGTCTTATGGAAATCTTTAGAAATCATAGTAAGAACAAATACTTTAGATGACAATGTAACTGAATAAAATATTAAATAAGAATTTTCTAGTCTCCAAATCTACACAAGAGCATACATTTTAGTGCTTTGTATCCTAAAGAGTGCTCAGGCATCATTAAAAGTGACAAAACCATCTATTCACAATTGGTACCTGGTGGACAGAAACTGAACCTGTTGCTGAGAGCCTCTCCCCAAGCTACAGTCTGTATTTGAAGGAAAACAACAGTGATCTTGGAGAATTTGGGGGGAAGAATATTTGTGTGATGAAGTGTCATTTTCTTATATTTTCTCTGAAGCTTTTTCTACATTTACCACAAACATCTACTTTTCTTTCAAGAAAGTGAAAAAGACTTTCACTGAACTACTTGGATGTTTGATACAGTTGCTGTGGAGATTGAGGGAGATGGACTTGTCTCTATTATCCAAAGTAAGCAAGCTGGTATAAACCAGCTAAATCTGCTCTTAAGAAAAAAAAAAAAAAAAGATGCCTTTTGAACAGTCTGACCTCCCAGTTCTTGGCAACAATAAAGAACTGAATTTTTCTCATGGTGTTAGTTTTAATGTAGAAAGTAGCTATGTAAGTTAAAATTTCTTGTAAGGATGCTGCTCAAGAGTAATGCCTCCCTAGGTATGATGACCATGACAGATAACGTGTGTGGTGGCCCACCAGAAACAGAAGATGAGGGAGCAGTTTTAAACAGTTAGCAATTAAGACCATACCTGAGACATCTGCCTCTAACTTTAGTAGCCACCTGATCCCTGTTTTATCTCCACTTACATTCCTGTTCCAGTTCTGAGGGGAACCAACATTAGCAGCAGAGGCAGTAGGGGAGGACTAGAACCAGGAGATGGAGAAACTTACCAATTCTTCTTCTCTAGGGATGATCATGAATCAGAACAAGGTCTAGGAGGAATAACATTTTGAAGTGAATGAATGATAGATAATTCTACATTAGCTTCAACAGGATTTTTAATGCCTAGAATTTAGGGTGATTATAAATAACAGAAGGTGACCAGATATGTTATGGAATCTATTTGAGATTTTTCAGAAGTGGGAAAAACCTCTGTTAGGGGTTGAAAGTTGATGTGAAAAAATATATATTTTTTTCCTTCTTATGTATCACCTAGTCTATTTGGATCAAACTATTTAAATAAACCAGCCTGAGGAAGACAAATACATATGAGCTCACTTATATGTGGAATCTAATGAACAAAATAAACTGAAAAAGAAAATAAAACCAGAGACAGGGATACATGGAACTGACATATCTCAGAGGGCAGAGGGTGGAGGGGGGCTGTAAGAGATTAGCCAAAGAACTTATATGCATATGTGAATAGCCAATGGACAAAGACAACAGTTGGATGAAAGCCAAAGGAGGGAGAGGGAGCTGGGTGGAGACGGGCAAATTGGGGGGAATAGAGGACATCTGTAATAGTGTCAACAATAAAAAATTTTAAAGTAAACACAAATAAATTAATTAAAACAAAACAAAATATTATTTTATTATCTCTCTTAAATTCCTAAGTGGTCAAACAGTTTAAAAGCTGACAAAATTCAGCCCAAACCTTGCTTTTTATTTCAAATGAATTTACTGATGAGTGTCAAAAAAGGAGGTTTACCAAATTTTCCTGGAAATCATAGGCAACAACTTATGCAAATTATAGATTAAGTATATTTGGCAATAAAGGTTTACCTTAAATTTCTTACCCTTCCCCAAAGATATCTATATTCATGGTTCTATGTTCAGGAATTGGGTACAAATATAAAGACTGAGGTTACAAAAATATCTAAAGTGAGTTAGGGATACTGAATTGTTTTTTCTTTTTCTTTTTTTCTGGAATCTTTCCAACAGAGAGCCATTTATATCTTGTTTTTTCTTTTAAAAAAATATTTATTTATTTATTTATTTATTTATTGCAGAGTACTCTGCTCTGTAACAATTCCTCCCTCTCACACTTAAGACCCTTTATAATCTTATAAAGGACAATGGGTGAAGGTCTTATGCTCCACTAGCTGCTTCAAGCTAGACATGGTCGTCATCCTACCTACCCTTGGGTCCAGAAATTCCTTCTTAATGCAGGCTTATACTAGTTAATGAAATGATCGTAGAGAAGACCATGATAATAATGCTAATACTAAGTATGACATTAGTACTTTAAGTTATTCATATAGGCAGGTTAAGGTAGGTAGGAGGGTAAATAAGAAAAAAAAAAACAGCATGAGAAAGCTCCATCTTTTACAGCTTTAAAATGTTGTGGTAATTGTGTGTCATAATTAAGTCAATATTTCTGGTAGGGTTCCAGGCATGTAGACGACTGTTCCTTCACTGCCACCAGTAAATGCACAGGTCTACACGTTTCTCAAAAGTTTTGTGCACAGCCATTTCTAAGGCAGCATTGACACTTGGAAAAGTCAAGATGGATACGAAAGCACAATGGATAAATAATGGTAGAGCAGAAAGTTATCAAGACAGTGTCCAGAGCAACAGTTCAGTATATAAAATATTATTTATAGCTTAGCTATCAAAAATCCCTAATAGTTGAAACTTAATTTATACCCACATAACTGACACAATTTTATACAGGTAGAAATATGTTAATCTCATTTTGACAACTTTTTATTTATTTTTTAATATTTTATTTTTAGAGAGAGAGGAAAAGAGGGGGAAAGAAAAGGGGAGAAATATTGATGTGTGAGAGATACATTGACTGGTTGCCTCTCTCACGCCCCCAACTGGAGACCTGGCCTGAAACCCAGGCATATGCCCTGCAAGGGAATGGAACCAGAAACCTGTGGGTTTGCAGGCTGGCATTCAATCCCCTGAGCCACACCAGCCAGAACTTAACAACTTTTTAAATTTTTGGAGCAATGTGCATGACATTTCATTTATTTATTTGTTAGTTTATTTGCTTGTTTATTTGCTTATTTTTAACTAAAGTATAGTTGGTATATAATATTATATTAGTTATATTAGTTTCAGGAGTACAGTATAATAAATTGATATTTTTATACTTTATGATGTAATCACCCCACTAATTCTTGAAATCATATTTAGCCATAAAACTTATCACAATAATATTAACTATATACCTATATACTCCTACCCCTTCATATTATTTTCCTACCCCTGCTCCCAACCTTTGGTTTCTCCTTCTATAAGTCTGGTTTTGTCTTCTTAATTTGTTTGTTTGCTTGTTTGTTTATTTGTGTTTGTTTCTAAGTGAAACTATACAAGATATTTATTTCTCTGTCTGACTTATTTCACTTAGCCTAATATCTTCTATGTCAACTTTTAAAGAACTTTCCCGATATTTTCATATTATTAGTTTCTGGTTTGTTTTTAAGTCAAAGATCTGAACACTGCCTTTAAGAACTGTAATTTCTCCTTGAACTTTGGGAAAGGGGTAACGGTATTCTTCACCTTAAATGTTCTTTAGAAAGTTTTAGATTATTAATAATCACATTAAATAGGGGAATATATTTAATGATAATACTATTTGTAAGGTTTATATATAGAGACGTATGATTTGCAAATATGAAATGTGACTTGGGCAAAGAAGGCATTTGAATAAATAAAAGCTAACATTTACTTATTTATTTCAGGCACTTTTCTTTATATTAACCTCTTGAATCTTACCAATGACCCTACAATGTAGGTATTTTTTAATTGTATAGACAAATAGAGGAAAAGTTGAATAAGGTGATAGATGGTAGGTGGCAGAGCTGGGATTAGAGGACAGTTGAGACTTACACATGCACTATTATGTTCTACAACAAAATGTTCTGAGAACGAAATCAGATTGAAAACCTGGTTGTATCCTGGTTTTTTAAGCTGGTTGTTTAATTGTGGTTATAGTTGTGATGATACTGATATTAAGAAAAAGTAGCCTCCATTTTGCATCAAGGGATATGCTAATTACATTGTATGTAAAATATCAAAATATCAAATAATTATTTTAAATATCTTATGAGTTAGAAAATATCACTGCCCTTAATTTTTATGTGAGGAAAGTAATGCTGAGACAGATTATGTAAATTGTTCTTAGTCACAAAGCTAATGCATTACAGAGCTAGGACTTCCCCTCAGAGGTCCAAATCTAGTTCCAATTTTTTACTTTTATACTAAATTATTTACTGATCTTTAATTTTCAAGAAGTACATGATTACATCAATATAACACTGGTTCATGCACACTAACATAGTTCATTCTCTTACTGAGGATTACCATGTCATTAATATGTTATATTAACTAAAGTCTATAACCATTTATGATTTACATTGAAGTAGCCATACAGATTAAAATAGGATACTTGTTGAATTAAAAGTTTTATTTTACATGTAATAGTCATTACATTCAAATATAACAAGATGATAGTTAAAAATCACACATCTTTATTGACAAACCATGCTAAATTTTCATTTCTGTTTCACACCCCCAAACTATTTTAGCACAAGGTAGGCCAATATTTGTCAGGTCAAAATGTATCATAAAATTTATTTAAAAACATAGGGCAGAAAGATGACTTAGACTTCATCATACAATAAAAATAATAAGTCCAAGGAAAATTTCAATTTTGTAAGGAATGGTTTGGAATGTATTTGGAAAAAAGTGGTAAAACATGGAAAATGAATTTAGCAAGGTATAGGTACATTTTGTGATAATGGAAATTGAAGTGATGGAAATATGGTGGCCTGCCCCTAGGTCTTCTTAAAGCACCTATGTGCACTAAGTAAAATGTTCAGGTGATTTTTAGCTAGAAAAGAAAATTAATTAGCCCTTATAATATTAAAAAAAGAATAAAACATTGTTAAAACTTCTTAATCCCATATAATCATGAAATTATGACACATATACATAATTTTGTTTGTTATCAAAATACATGTTTATTTACTTACCATTTAAAATTTTACTTACAAATTTTTCTTTTTAACTTTGTTTTCCTATTTTCTTATATTTGTTGCATAATTTCTTTATGTTCCTGTGTTATAATTTTTGTGACCATTTTTGTATTTTTGGCATTTATGGTTTTCTTTTGAAGTTATTATACTGAGGAGTGTAATGCCTGAATATATAGCAACTTACGGCATTTAACTCTTAAAAAAGGGAGATCATATTTTTCTCCTGCTGAAAATCTTACATTGTTTTCTATAGTTTTAAAAATAACAGCTCAAGTTCATTTTATGGCTTTCGGCACTTAAGTGATTTGAATTCTGATTACATACATCTTCAGCCAGTTTCTTTATTCCTTCTGTTTCAGTCCCATTGGCTGCTTCCTTGATGTTTTTCAATCGCATCAAATGCCCTTCAGCCTCAGGACCTCTGCATTTGCTGTGTCATCTATCCACAGTGCTCTCATTCCAGTCATCTCTTGGCTTAATTCCTTCACTCAATGAAGTCTCTGTGCCATTTTTATCATGTGACTTCATTGCCATCTTTTCTAAACTGACTTTGTGTCTCATTTTTTATAATCTTATTTTTCACTGGTCTTATCATTTATCTACATGAGACATCATAATGTATATTTTATAATTTACTTTCTCCCTCAGCATAATATTCATTCCATTCTGACAGAGACTTTGTCTTTTCATTGATTGATCTAAACCAAGCAGGTTTAACACAAAATTTATAAACAATAAGCAAAGGATGGATCATAAATGTATGAATCCAATCTTTATACTAATATTCCTTTGGGGAATTCTCTTTCTCCTGTTATATGCCATCTTCTAGAAAAGTTTGTAGAAGAGTGTAGAAGTTGAAAGAGTAAGATTTGAGACCATAACTTCTACTATGCCTGATAGTTTATAAAACACTATGTCTGTGGGCTTTGGATCTTGATTTAGTTAGGCAAAGTTGGAGTAGCTTTGAGATGTTTGTGACTCATTCAGCTTTGGTACAGAGTGTGAAAAGACAGTCCCTCTTACTAGACAGCCATTGTGATTATTGTTTACTGGCTTTTTGGAGCTAACCTGATTCCTGATCACTTTCAAAGATTTGTCACATCTCTCTTGTAAGACTCCAAGATATTTCACTTAACCTCAATTTTTCTTAATATATGTTCCTGGTGCTTTAAAAGCATAGGAATATCAAACTCAGTCTCAGCAGTCAGCCTTCATCGCTTGTCAGCTTCTCCATTAACTTCAGTCTTAGAACACTTTATCTTTTTAGGTACCATCATATCTAATAAGGGCAGTGATATGAAACTAAGGTATGCCTTTTAGATTTAATGTTAATAGCTGAATAGTCACTAATGTAGCTGAGGGTCCCAGTTACTAGGGTGAATGCCTCCTAGCAGACTTTATATATTGAAAGTCTTTCCATTAGCAACAATTTAAATGTAAAATTATTTTTGCGAGTTTAAAATGTTGCATCAGTTAGTGCTTATTGTGAAAGCTATTAATTTAAAACACAAAAACAACTTTTAAGGATTTTGAGAGATAATATAAATAGGTAAAAATTTACAAATAATATAAAAGTTGCAAAACAGGTAGTTAGAAGGTTTAAAGGCAAGAGATGTTTGCAAAAATTAAAATGATAATAGAAGGCAGTATAATAGATATAATATAATATCATAATTCAAAAATTATTTGGAATAGTAACATTTATAACACTACATGCAACAATTTTAAGAACTATATTGAATAATATATTGCATTTCTTTTATGCTATGAGTTATGGCAAAAAAATCCTGTGTGTAATTTTCAGATCATGAATTAATAAAATTAATTTAATATCTCAAACTTTTATAAAAATAAAAAAATTAAATAAAACAAAATTATATAACACAACAAAATTAAAAATTATAATTCATAATAAATCATTTTAATCAAGTTACTTAAAAATATAAGATGTATGGGGAAATAGGTGAAGAGGAAAAGCAATTAAGAAGTACAAATAGGTAGTTACAGAATAGCCATTGGGATTTAAAATACAGTATAGGAAATGGAATAGCCAAAGAACTTATATGCATGACCTATAGATGTGAAAAATTGTGAGGGAGGATTGCCTGAGGGAGTGGGAGTTGTTGGGTGGAGAAAGACAAAGGGGAAACAATCAGGACAATTGTAATACCATAATCAATAAAATATAATAAAACTTAAAAAATAAAAATATAAGATATAAAATGTAGCTAGAAGAAAAAATCAGTTGTTATTTCTTCTTCCAGTTGTCCTTTTTTTTAAATTGACTTCAACTGAATATAAATGTTGTCAGTGGAATTCATGCTCTTTCACGGGATCATGAGCAAAGCATTCCAAGGACCCATACTGGGAGGTTGTAATGTGGCATAATTTACCAGGCAGAAATCTTCCCCTGGGTTTCCAGTAGCTTATCTTTCTTTGTTCCATCCTGGGAAAAGTCCAACCATGTCTTCAGAAAGGCCAAAGGAAAAATCAGTTTCCAGGGTTTCTGTTTCATATTAAAGCTTAGGCCTTTGGGACCAATGCCATCTGCTCTGAGCCCTGGTATCTGCTAGATCGATATGGTCATGTGCTCCCTGGTGCTAGAGAATTCATGGGATAAGTGCATGAGAGAGAGGAAGAGATGGGGAGAGAGAGAGAGGAAGAGAAAGAGAGAGAGGGAGGGAGAGAGAGAGATAGAAGATTCTTTGTTTCCCTAAAATTATATTAGCTTAGGTTTGAAATGAACCAGGTGTTTTTTCAAAATAACCAATCAGCTACCAAAGCTTTCACAGGCTTATGATGGGTTCACATTCCTCTAGTTTTCAAATACCTCCCCAGGCACCCCTTTCAACCACCTGGTACTAGAAGGTGAACAGTACTCCTGGGGAGATTTCCTGTGCTCTTAAGTTTAAGTCTCCTCAGCAGCAATCCCAGGGAATATGTGAATGATTCTGTAAATACTATGGCTTCCTGGTCAAGCAAGCAGGGTCATGCTCCTCAGTTTATTAAGCTCAAATTTCTAATTCCCTTTGCCCCTCTTTCTTATTAATAATTAGCTAACTATCTATGGTAACACAAACATCAAAGTTGAGTCACAAAATTTTAATATATTGAATTCAGGAAGAACTTAATTGCCAATTATTGCTGACTGCTGCTGAACTAAGTTTCTAAAAACTTGAGGAGTAGAGTTGTAATAATGAAATGGTGTTACAATTAAATTTTCTCCCAAGATTTCAGATATTTTTTGATCCAAAGGTGATTTCAAAAGATAATTTTTATATTTTTAACAAATGTTAATTTCAATGCCTAGTAATTTTTGTTAATTAGCCAAAGTATGTACTAAAGACACTTCAACCTTAAGCTTAAATATCTGGGTAAATATCCACTATCACAATTATGTTAATATCAACACTTAAGAAAGATTTTAACTTTTCTTTTTGATTTCTTTGAAAATACTGCACAGAATATCTTAAATATAAAATAACTGAGTCATCTTTATGACAGAGATATTTTTGTGTGTGGCTGTTGATATACAGTGCAATATTGTTTTCCAAGTGGTACATATGACATGCTACATTAACTGCATGATGTACCAGTAGCTATATTACCACATTGCCAACACTAAGTATTTCCACTTATCCATTTATGTGCTTAAGTATTTGTTAACTTAGTAAATTCATTAAAATATTGTCAATTTTATATTTCTTTATTAGCAAAAACATAAATTTAATTATTATATAATTATTGAAAAACTTACTAATATATAATTTTAAGGAAAAGATAGTTAATATAGTTGATATTTTTCTGATTGGCTAAAGATTAAACATTTAAATTTTTGGAAGTTTTTCTTCTCCTGCTGTTTTTTTATCTTTTCAGTTACCTTTAATTTAATTCAAATTTCATTTTTCTACTTTTCCCAAACTATTAATTAAAAAAATATTCAGTTATATGTCATCCGAGTTGGCTGGTCTTGTATTTTCTCAGGCATAATAAGTGTTCTTCTAAGATATACATTTATACATTCCAAGTTATATGGCTTTTCTTTTTCTTTGCCATGTAAAAGGGTCTATAATGAATAATAGACAAGCTGACCTGAGACTACTATGTAATTAGAAAGCTTATCATTGGTGTTCAACCAGTTTTCTGTAATCTATGTCATCTGTGAAGTTAATACTAGCCAGTTTGATATCATGCTGTACCTTAGTAACCATGCTAAGCCTATAAAATTCACACAAATAGCAATTTCTCCAAAATAGTAGTTTATTTTTATGTCAGTGTGTCCTTCACATATTACCAGAGTTTGAATTTTTGGGACTTCCAATGTGTATGTTGAAGAAAAAATCCAAGTGTAGTACACTAGAATGAGATATACAAAATTAGACTTTTCAAAAGAAAGATGGCAGAGGAGTGAGGGGAGGCTGCACTTGTTTGCTCCTGAGACCTGTCTGTAGTTTAGGCTAATTGTGGACAGACCATCTCAGTTAACATCTGGATACTGGCAGAAGTTGAACCTTGGCATTGCTGGCAGCAGAGGACATCATCTCAGAGAAACCAGTCTGGTGATGATGACAGAGGAGAAAGGGGTGATACATGAGTTCTGGCAGGCTTGGCGCCCTGGGCTGAAGCTGGCAGTGCACAAAGATTTTTCAGTGACATTACATTTCTCCTGAAAGGAGTTGGGAATGGAGAGTGAGGCTCTGCCCACTGACAGAGCCAGGAGTGAGCCAGGTGGTGTCTGGCTCTGGGGAGCAAAAAGCAAAAAAGCAACTCTGTGTGTGTGTGTGTGTGTGTGTGTGTATTTTACTTTTTTTTTCTTTTGATTTTTTTTTTTTTTTTTGTGGACCAGGGAGGAAAGGCTAGGTGTGGGGTGAGATTTTTGAGGAATGCACATGCAGGAGCACACTTGCCCACTCCCCAACCCCTGTCCTGGGTAGTGCATGCACATGGAAGTGCCCCAGGCTGCCTGTCCAGACACGAAATCAGCACACACTAGCTGGTATGCAGAAGTGCCTGCAGTCCACCTGTCTCATTGTGGAACCAGCCTGCCAGCAGCCTGCCCACTCTTGGCCTATGCGAGGGAATACACTTGCCCCTGGCTTAGGCCAAAAGAGGGTGAAGTGAACTAGAGGTGCTTTGTAAAATCTTTGGGCACTGGCTCTAGAGAAAGGACTGGGAGAGCAGCAGACAAGATCCCAGTGCAGAATCATTTCCAGTGCTGTGGGAGAAATCTTGTAAGCAGACTACCTCCCTCCATGTGGCATCAGCCAGAGGTAGCAGCTCAACAACTGTATACAAGAAGGTCACACCACACAGGCAGGCAATAAAAGCATGTCAACCTAAGAACAGAAATAACAAAACAAACAAACAATGAGTCACATAGAACAGGAAGAAAGAGAAACAAAACCACAACAAAAGGAAAAGAGAATTTCTCAGAAGGAGGGATACATGAAATAGAGGCAATGAAACTATCTGACATTTAATTCAAAACAATGGTAATGAGGAACCTCAATGAACTCAACAAACTCAGAAAAAAACTACAATGAACTTCAGGGGAACTACAAAGAACTCCAGGGAAGCTACAAGGAACTTACTGAGACTTACACAAGCATTAAAAAGGACATAAAAAGTATCAATAAAAGCAAGGAAGAAAGAAAAATGTACAATTTCTGAAATGGAGAACACAGTAGAAGCAATCAAAAGCAGGCTAAATGAAGCAAAGTTTCAGATCAGTGGGTTAGAGGACAATGTAGAAAAAAATTCCCAGACAATGCAAGAGAATGAAAAAAGATTTAAAAAGAATTAACAGGGTTTAAGAGATCTTCAGCACAACATGAAACACAACAGTATCCATATCATAGAGATACCAGAAGCAGAAGAGAAGCAAGGGATAGAAAACCTGATGAAAAAGGAATGACAGAAAACTTCCTGAACATGAAGAGATAAAAAGTCTCACAGGTACAGGAAGCACAGAGGTTCCCAATGAAAATGAACCCAAAGCTCACTCAAATGTGCATCATAATTAAAATGGCAACATTAAAAGAAAAGGAGAGAATTCTAAAGGCAGAAAAGAAAAAGAAAAAAACCCCAACAAATAACATACAAGGGAGCTCTGATAAAGCTATCAGCTGATTTCTCAACAGAAACACTACAAGCCAGAAGGAAATGGCAAAAAATACATGAAATAAGGAGTTTTCCAGACAAAGAAAGACTAAAAGAATACATCTCCACCAAACCAGCATTGTAAGACATGCTAAAGGGCCTGCTTTAAGAAGAAGAAAAGAGAGAGGAGGAGTAACACAGGTAAAAAAAGGAAATGAATAAATACCCATCATATAACCTTAAATGTAAATGGATTAAATGATCCAATCAAAAGACATAGGATAGTGGAATGGTTACAAAAACATGACTCAGATATGTGCTGTCTACAAGAGACGCACCTAGAAGCAAAATATCTACACAGATTGACAGTGAAGGAATAAAAAAAGGTATTACAAGCAAATGGACATGAAAAAGAAGCAGTGGTAGCAATACTTATGTCAGACAAAATAGATTTCACAACAAAGGCCATAAAAAGAGACAAAGAAGGATCTTTCACAATTCTTAAGGGACCAATCCATCAAGAAGGTATAACCCTGGTAAACATATGTGAACCCAACTTAGAAGCACTCAAATATATAAGAAAAACCTTGGAAAACTACAAGAAGGATATCAACAGCAACACACTCATAGTAGGGGAGTTTAACACTCCATTGCCAACAATGGACAGATCTTCAAAACAAAGAAACACCAAGGAAATTGAGGCATTGAACAACACTCTAGATCAAATGGACTTAGTTGATACATATAGAAGTTTTCACCCCAAAGAAGCAAAATAGACACTTTTTTCAAGTGCATATGGGGCATTTTCAAAGATAGACTACATTATAGGACACAAAACAAGTCTCAAAATTCAAGATAATTAAAATTATATCAAGCATCTTCTCAGACCACAATGTCTTGAAACTGGAAATCAACATCAAGGTAAAAATTCAAAGATATTCAAACTCATGGAAAATGTATAACATGCTATTAATAGTGAATGGGTTAACAATGACATCAAGGAAGAAATAAAAAAGTTTCTGGAAACAAATGATAATGAACAAACAACAGCCCAAAACCTATTGGACACAGCAAAAGCAATCTTGAGAGGAAAATTTGTAGCAATACAGGCCTACCATAAAAGGATAGAAGAATCTCAAATAAAAAATCTAATCCTACAGCTACAAGAACTAGAGGAAGCACAACAATAAAAGACCAGAGCAAGTCAAAGGAAGAAATCATCAAGATCAGAGCAGATTTAAATGAATAGAGACTAAACAAACAATTCAGAAGATAAACAAAAGTAGGAGCTGGTACTTTGAAAAGATAAACAAAATTGACAAGCTTTTAGTCAGGCTCATCAAGAAAGAAAGAGAGAGGACTCAGGTAAAAGAAAAAAAGAAAAAAAGAAAAGAAAAAATCAGGAATGAAAGAGGAGAAACCACAACTGATACCACAGAAATACAAAGAATTTTAAAAAATTACTACAAATAACTGTATCACAAGAAATTTGACAAACTAGATGAGATAGACAAATTTCTAGAAACATATAATCTTCCAAAACTGATTCAAGAAGAAGCAGAGAGCCTGAATAGACCAATGACAGCTAATTAAATTGAAGCAGTAATCAAAAAAGTCCTGAAACACACAAGCTCTGGATCAGATGTCCTCAGAGGCAAATTTTACAAAAAGTTTAGGTAAGAACTAACTCCTGTCATTCTTAAACTATTCAAAAAAATTGTAGAAGAGGGAAGATTCCTAAACTCTTTCTTTCTTTCTTTCTTTCTTTCTTTCTTTCTTTCTTTCTTTCTTTCTTTCTTTCTTTCTTTCTTTCTTTCTTTTTGAGATCATAGGCTTATGCCCAGTTATGTTGTGATGTGGCAGCGTTTTCTGTCTCTCTGTAGTTATAAGACTTCTCTCCAGCTAGTGTTCAGTTGTTTATTCCAGATGATTTCTCCAAAATTAAGTTGTAAATCCAGTCCTGTCCTGGGAGGAGGTTAGTGTAGCTTCTACTCACTCCTCCACCATGTTGAATCTGAATCTGATATCCCCTAAACAATTTCTATGAAGCCAGAATCACCTAAATTTAAAACCAGTTCAAGACACAACAAAGAACAAAAACTAGAGACCAATATTGCTGATGAACATAGATGCTAAACTCCTCAACCAGTATTGGCAAACTGGGTCCAGCAACACATTAAAAAGATGATACACCATAATCAAGTGAGATTCATCACAGGGATACAAGGGTGGTTTAATATTTACAATTCAGTAAACATAATACACCACATAAACAAAATGAAAGACAAAACACATGATCATGTGAACAGATGCTGAAATAGCATTTGATGAAATAAAATATCCATTTATTATGAAAACACTCAGCAAAATAGAAATAGAAGGAGCATAACTCAACATAATAAAGGCCATATATGAGAAACCTGAAGCCAACATCATATTCAATGGGCAAAAACTGAATGCATTCTCCCTGAGATCAGGAACAAGACAAGGATGCCTACTCTCTCTACTCCTATTCAACATAGTATTGGAAGTTCTAGCCACAGCAGCCAGATAAGCAAAAGAAACAAAAGATATGCAAACTGGAAAAGAGAAAGTAAAACTGTCATTATTTTTATTTTATTTACTTTTTTAATTAAATAACTGCAAATGGTTTTCCCTAAGCACTTACAAGTAGTTTTAGCTCTTTTGAAAATTCAAATAACCAGTTTCAATTTAATGAGAAAACCTATACTTACTGTAGTGTCAAAGATTTTCACAATTGCTTCAGCCACAAGTTTCACAAACTACAGAAAGTTTGGAGATACTTTGTTGCTAGATGAAAAAAAATCACATCAGGAAAAATTATACTAGGTTAGCAGTTTGAAATGAGTAATAGTGCAATATAGTATTCGAGAGGTCGCCTCTTGTCTTACAAATGCACAGTAAATACTCTAGACTCCCCTTTCTGTGGAGACTGTCACTATCAAGGCTCTGAAACTCAGTAAACAAAATTAGCATAAAAACAAGACAGACTTCAACATGAGAAATAGCCAAAACACAATTCCCGATCGTTTTGTTAGGCAGTTTCTTACTCTTTAAGCTCTTTTCTCAAACTTACTTCATTCACGAGATAACTCTCAAAATGAAAAGAATAAATCTGATGGTCCTCACAGCAACCTTCAGCCTGTCAAGGCAATGTTTTCACTCATGTCCTCTGATATTTCATCCCATTTAGTACTGACAGTGCCCCCCACTTCCCTTAGAGTATTTGAGGTTCTCTGTAATAAGAATCAGCCCCTATTTTTTTTTAGCTACAGGAAAAACACATCTTTTGAAAAAATGTGTTTAGTAAATACCCTTCAAGTCCCATACCTAATTTCTTGATATAGAAAGCATGTAAGTGGGTGATATCCCTTGGGGCTCTATGAGGCTTACTTTTGCACCAACTATTTAGGGAGTTGTCTTGACTCCTAACTTTGCCTTTAGAGATTAGAATTCAACAGAGAAATAAATTAGGTTGTCCAACATCTGTTCCTAATTTAGAGCAAATCTATACAATATCACCCTGGGTAAAACAAAAGGTCATGGGTTCAATACCCAGTCAGGACACATGCCTGGGTTGCAGGTTTGGTCCCCAGTTGGAAGATGTACAAGACGCAACCAATTGCTGTTTCTCTCTCATATCGATCTTCTCTCCCTCTCTTTCTTCCCCTCTCCCTTCACCTCTCTAAAACCAACAGGACTGTCTTCAGGTAAGGATTAAAAAAAAAAGAAAGAAAAGAAAAGCTATACAATATCATAAAACTTCATTTATTAAACTTTACCTCAAGGAAACTTTTAAAATTTTAAATAGTAATTCCAAGCCCCAGTGTAGACCATGAACCTACTTAGACATAAACATGGCAAACAAAATTTTTTCAGTTTTCAAGTTTTTTGTTTGTTTGGCTGGTAGATTGACATTATAGATAAAATCTGTTGCCAAGGAACACAATTTTTGACCTGGTAAAGAAATCATTCTGGTAACCTGAACACATGGCCAATATTCTAAGACCAGAATTAAAGGCATTCTCTTGAATTTTGTTCTTTAACAATTTTTAGAGGAAAACCATGAAGTAGGCTTCTGGCTCTCGAAGCTTCGTAAAAACAGCAGATTTGCAGACCTTGGGTCATGGATGTCAAATTCAGCAGGCCAAAGGAGTGAACTTTAAATGATAGGGTTCTTACTGCTCACTGGTTTTGGACTAGTTTTCCATAGCCTCCTCTCCCAGCATCATAGTCCTGTCGATACTCATCTCGTACCTGGCCCCCAGACCGTCCACGGCCATACTGCCTGCCCTCCTTAAAGCCTGCATCCCAGTCTGTGCGAATCTTCCGGTCATCCAGACGAGTTCCATTTATGTATCACATCGCATTTTCTGCATCTGCTCTTGAATAGTATTTTACAAAACAGAAACCACATGCTGTTTTCTTCATTTTATCCAGGCCCATAATGATTTTCTTTATGTCACCACTTTTGCTGAAGAGTTCATAGATTTGTTCTTCAGTTGTATAAAAGGAAAGATTTCCAACATACAATGTACAGCTTTTCTTCAGTAATTTTTCCTGTTCTTCCTTTTCACCCTGGAAGTGCTGGTCCCTGTATTCACTCAGCTCCACATAGGAGTCACTGGGCAGCGCCTTCAAGAGGCCACCGGACATCATGCAAAGAGGTGCATGAGGACACCATCACGCTGGGAATGACGAGCTGCTGCGGAGTATCGGCAGCCGTCCGTCTCGAGAGATAATGGTGTAGCTTCTTAAGAGTCTATCTGCACCGCCGAGAATGGCTGTGCAGTCCGACTCGGGAGTGACACGGTATCTGTCTCCTCCCGTGTTGAATCGACATCTTACGATGACGCTGGAGTGTCCTCTCCAGTGAAGCTGAAGCTACGGAGCCTGGGCAGGGTGATATGGAGGGTCTGCTGTTGCCCATGCAGCAGACCCCCCTCTCTTCGCAGCTGAAGGGTCCAAGGGAAAGACGGAGTCAATACAGCTTGGCTTCAGGTGCGCCGCAGGAGTTGCCGGTGTTGACTACAACGTCAAACCGCCTTAGGGACTCCGGCTCCGGATTTTCTGTCGGGGTTTACTCCCTTAGCCTTTCCCCTGAAGAGGTATGCCGCAAGGCAGCGGAGGTTTTTTGGAATCAGAGTTTTCCTTCTCTGATGTGCCCTGACTGGAAGATCGAACCAGCGACACTTAGCTTGCAGGCCGACGCTCAATCCACTGAGCCAAACCAGCCAGGGTAATCCACTGAGCCAAACCAGCCAGGGTAATCCACTGAGCCAAACCATGTATTTATGTACATGATAGTGTACATAAAAAACCCTATGGACTCCACGACAAAACTACCTGATCTAATAAATGAATTTAGCAAAATAGCAGAGTACAAAGTCAATATTCATAAAATGAAGACATTTCTGTACACCAACAATAAAATATCAGAGATAGAAACTAGAAAAAAATCTGATTTACCATAGCAACAAGAAAAATAAAGTACCTAGGAATAAACATAACCAAGGAGGTAAAAGACCTTTATTTGGAAAACTATATAATACTGAAGAAAGAAATTAAGGAAGATATAAATAAATGAAAGCATATACCATGTTCATGGATGGGAAGAATCAACATCATTAAAATGTCCATACTACCCAAAGCAATTTTTACATTCAACATCATCACCATTAAAATTCCAATGACATATTTCACAGACCTAGAACAGATGCTTCAAAAATTTATGTGGAACCAAAAAGGAGCCCAAATAGCCACAGCAATCTTGAGGAAAAATCACACCATAGGAGAAATCACAATACCTGACATCAAACTATACTACAAAGCCACTGTAATCAAAACAGTCTGGTACTGGCATAAGAACAGACATATAGGTCAATTGAACAGAATAGCGCATAAATAAACCCAGGTCTATAGGGTCAACTAATATTTGACAAAGTGGAAAGGAATATAAAATGGAGTGAGAAGAGCCTCTTCAACAAATGGTGTTTGGAGAACTGAACAAGGACATGCAAAAAAAAAAAAAAAATTAAACTAGACCACAACTTACACCCTTCACTAGAATAAATTTAAGATGGATCAAAGACTTAAATGTAAGTCCTGACACCATAAAAGTCCTAGAGGAAAACATAGGCAGGAAAATTTCATATGTACATAGCAATTTTTTTGCTGACATATCTTCTAAGGCAAGGGAAATACAGAAAAGAATAAACAAATGAGACTACATCAAACTGAAGAATTTCTGCTAAGCAAAAGAATATATCAGCAAGATGAAAAGGGAACCAACCATATGGAAAAACATATTGCCAATGATACATCAAACAAGGAATTGATCTCCAAAATATATAAAGAACTTATACAACTCAACATCAAGAAGACAGGCAACCCAATTAGAAAATGGGCAAATAACCTGAACAAACACTTCTCCAAAGAGGACATACAGAGGGTCCATAGACTTATGAAAGAATGCTCAACATCACTAGCCATCAGAGAGATGCAGCTAAAAACCACAATAAGATACCTACCACCTTACACCATTCAGAATGGCCATCATCAACAAATCAACAAACAAGAAATGCTGGCAAGGATGTGGAGAAGAAGGAACCCTAGTGCACTGTTGGTGGGAATGTAGACTTGTGCATCCACTATAGAAAAAAGTATGGAATTACCTCAAAAAACTAAAAATGGAACTGCCTTTTGAACCAGCAATTCCATTGCTAGGATTATACCCGAAGAAACTTGAAAACGCCAATTTGAAAAAAACTTATGCACCTCTATGTTCATAGCACCACTATTTATAATGTCCAAGTGCTGGAAACAGCCTGTGTGCCCATCTGTAGATGAGTGGATCAAAAAACTGTGGTACATTTACACAATAGAATACTATGCAGCAGAAAGAAAGAAGGAACTGCTACCATTTGCGACAACATGGATGGAATAGAGAGAATTATGCTTAGCGAAATAAGCCAAGCAACGGAAAACAAAAAGCATATGATTTCATCTAATACAGGAAACTAATGAACAACACAAATGATAGAGCAAAATTGAACCAGAAGCATGTAAACAAGATGGAGACTAACAGTTACCTGTTGGGCAAGGGGGAGGAAGAGAAGGGATGTAAGTAAGGGAAGGGTCTAGTCAAGGAACTTGTATAAATAACCCATGGACATGGTCAACAGGGTGGGGATTAACTGGGAGAGGAAGGGTGGGCTGGGTTGGGTGGGAGCAGTGGAGGGTAAAGTGGGACAACTGTAATAGAAAAATAATAAATAAATAATTTAATAAAAAGAAAATAAAAATTAAACTTTTTAACATTAAGAGCACCAAGACATATATTGTTGAAGAAGATAATCTAGAGCAATAGTCAGAATACATTTTCTATACAGAACCAGATGGAGAATATTTTAAGTTTTGTTTGTCAGGAGGAAAATATAAGCACGTTTTCTATAGGTGCTTTTAGAACAAAGAGAGAAAAAGCTTTTACAAGTATTTGACAAATTTCAAAGTACAGTAATATTTTTCATTAGTTTTCTATCGATGTCATAGCATGTTATCAGAACTTATCAACTTAAAAAACCTCTTTATTTTCTCACCGCATTGCTAAACTACTTCATTGCTCTATGTTTTAAAGGCCAACAATAAGACATTGAGGCTATATTTCTTTCTGAAGCCTCTAATGGAGAAATGTTACAAGTCATTCAGCTTGTGATAGAATTCAATTTCCTATGATTGTTGAATAGAGGTCCCAATTTTCTTGCCAACTGTAAGCAGTTGGGTGTCCTCATCAACTATTAGAGACTATAGTGTCTATCTTTGGCTCAGGGGCCACTTCTTTCATCTTTAAATCTATCCACAAACATCAGATTAAGTCCTCCTTATACTTAAAATTTTCTCTGACCTACCCTATCATGCTTAGCTTACAGAACTTACTAAAATAGGAATGGGGAATAGTTTATAGACCTATAGTCTGGAATGTAGTGTAGGCATTGGAAGTCCTGTTGATGAGTTCTTAATCATATGAAATATACATAGTCTATAGATAAACTAAATGAATAAAATATCATACAACATTTTTCCAGGCTAATACACAAAAATATTTGTAATATAAATTGATAAATTAATATCTTTATAGTTTTATAAACTGAAAAATATACAATGCACTGATAAAAATAGCCATCTCTGGATATAGAATGATAGGTTAAGTTAATTCATTTTCTTATGCTTTCTATATTTGATTAGCTCTTATAGTGCATTTTTTTCAGAAATCAGTAAAAATATATAATGCCATAAAACAGTTTAGATTCAACAATGTGGTATTATATTTTTAATTGTTTTACCATTAATCACCTTACCTGTGTAGGTAGGATAGGAGATATCAAAACAGAATGCCATTTTTCATAGTAACTGTCCTAACTAGCTAAACATGTTAAGAACAGACCGTTATTAAACCTAGCAAATAACACTGCCCTGATTAAACAACAATTAAATTTGTTTAACAATCTTGGATGGATGGCCCTGTGATAGTTTTTACACTTCAATCACCAAACAACTATAAACCACTTTATAAGAACCAAAATATGTGTATTCTAGAAGTTTTTATTTTTTGTTTACTATTGGACATTTTTTTAAAAAAGCAAGAAAATGTAAATGGAAGGGTGTCCTTTTGCACTGAATAGAAAATAAGTACTCCACTTCTAAAGCCAGGGATTCCTTACCCAGCCACCCAGCCACCTTATTTCTGTGAAAATCATATTATTATTTTCCACCCTCTGTCTACTCACAATTAAGAATGTAAAGAAAATAAAAACAATATTCTCAAAGAAAAACAGAAGTAAGAAAAGAAATATCACTGAAGAGAACTTTTTCACCATATTCATGGGAATTGGCAGGTGCTTTGGGCTATGCAATTGAAATTTTTGTGAGATGCCCATCTTGAAGATTAATAATGAGAGGAGCTCACTGGTTAAACTGCAGACATGTAGTAGTTAGTTCTCCAAGAGATAGAATAAGCTACAAGATAAGAAATAGGTTTTTTACAAAAACATAATTCATTAATGCCGAGATGAATTTGTGTATCTTATATGCACACTAAACAATGTTGATGTGCAACAGGTTGTTGTAGAAAATAAGCAGACCAGAAACAAACTAAGAAGTATCACATGTAAACAAAATGTATCAAGACCTTAAAAATCGTTGCAAAAGATATCACATAACTATTAAGTAACAGAAATCAATTGCAGTAGAATGAGTTTTGGAGAAGCTCAATGTAAATTTTGTCAGAGAACATCTCAGAATGTGAAGAGATTAAATTGCTTAGAAAAAATTTGGTGATTATAGATCAAAGGTTCCCATTTTCTTAACAACTACAGGTCATCTACAGATCAATCCTGTAGTTCGTTGAAGAGGGAAGAATTGGACCACATTATTTGAGGCAGTATTTTATGAAAATGCATACTATTTTGATTCTGGACAAAGAGTGATTCACTTTTAAATATTTCATATTTAGTCTTTATTTATTCAGACACAAGCAAAGGATTCAATATTCAGGTCAATATTTGTAATGGGCAGTCAGAGAGGTGTCTTTAGGATAGGAGGACTTGACATTTGGACACCTTCTTGTTAAAAAAAAAAGGTTCAAGTAAAACCTTTACTAGTTAAGAAGCTTCTAAAGTTTTACAGAAGATTGTCTGGAATCCTGAATAAATGCCTGGTGCTGAGGTCACCTAGTGGCTTGAAGGGAGAAAGGTGATGCTAATAGGGTTGCTTAGAGGGGACAAAAATATCTTAATTTTCTCAATATTTTGCCTAAGGCCATTCTGCCCTACCATTCGATATCATCCTTTCTGTTATTGGGCATTTATGGTATACTGCAGCACTCTGATGTAGGCTGGCAGATTAGTTTAGAATATTATTCCTGACATTTTGTTTTAACTTAGTAAAATAAACAAATAACATCTTCTTGTCACATATCTCAAATATAAAATGTAAATATATAACATTATTTTTAAAAGAAATTTTCTCTAGTTCGGGATAATGCAATTCAGGAATATACTTCATATTTTGTAGCTATAATTTTATTCAATTTACACGTTTTATTTGGAGAAATGAAATATTGTATTTTATGTCTCTATATACTCTCCAGTGGGGCAATTCAAAAATAAAAATGCATCCTTAACATTAAGTTATGTTGCTTTTAGATTACACCAGAACTTTCCCCTCATTTCAATGTAGCTATTATATAAACATGTGCAATGAAAAAGCTAGTAACTTAATAAATCATTCAATTGCATGACTGTACCTGTGTGTTACCTTCATTCCCATTACTCATTTCCTCAGACATTGTCCATTACTTGTTATGGCCACAGAACCCTATTGTAAGTCTAATAAATACTGAAATAAAAGTAAATATTCTGAGAAAATATTACAGCAAAAACTGAAAATAGTTGTGTTTTAAATTTATGCACATTTTTATCCACTCTGCCAAATACAAGTATGCTGATATTCTACTGTTCACTTTAGCTCTCCCACAGGAATACAACCAAAATTCTCATTTCTTAGAAGCTTCATCCAAATATATGTTTGAGTAGCTCAATAAGGTTATTGAAAACTGATTCAGACAATACTATGTGCATATTTTTATGTATATATATATATATACACACATACATATATATACAAACACATCCCTCTGTAGCTATGTCTACATGCTCAAAGTAAAATAGAAAATTGAGTAGTTGTTCCCATAATTCAGTCACCAAAAGAATTTGCTTTCTGATATTCTATAGATATTGACAAACTATACTTTACTTAAAACTTTTGAATAATAGATTTATTTTCAAACTGATGTGTATATATGAATTCTAAATTTTGGTATGTTTACAAAGGCAAAAATTTCTAATAACACAGTAATAAAATTATATAGATGAGACATAAAAAATAATAGATTCACCTCTTCATATTGTACTAGTTTAAGAATATTTTAGATCCTTTTAGCTGAAGACCATTTTTAAACAAAATGGGTCATCTAGTTTTTCAATGTAAGACTCTGTTTTCATTTAGTCTTTTACTTGGGGTCTGTTGGCAGCTGAATGATAGTATACTCATTAACATTTTTGACAGTTTATAGCTGTCAGTCAGAGATTTTCACTAGCTGCTTTAATTAAATGAGAAATGCACAGTGATGAAGAGGTAATCCCAGGCTAGTAGATCTTTTAGACGGTTTTTGCTTTTAATTGCTTTCCAAAGAAGCAACTGAATTGATAAAGTTATTTGATGAAAATCTTAGTTTTCATCTGGTATTGCCAATAACCAATAGAGCATACCTACACTGCACACACACACACAACACACACACACACACACACACACACACACACACTCAAAGTTTAGTGTTTAGTTCGGCTTGTGCAGAGAACAGGATTTTTTACAACAAATTTTGTTCTGTTAACTAGAAACAAGACACCAACAGTCAGATAACTTTAAGAATAAAAGAAATAGGGAGTCAATGTCCAATAGTTTATATGTAGTGAATAGTTTATAAATAGTAAAATTTTAAGCAAGGTGTATATAGAAGATTTCCACCATATTAGTTGTATTTTCTCCCTAGTCTAAAAGGTGATAATTTAACCATTTAAAAACTACTTGTCCCCAAATTTTCCTTCAGGATACTGATAAATCTTTTATTTATAATAAATGTAGCCATTTCCTTAGTGCTTGCTAAGTACTAGACCCTGTGCTGAGCACTGAATATACATAAATTCTTGCTTGTCTTTATAACTCTACAATGTAAACTTTATTTTTCTCAATTTTCAGATGAAGATACTTACGCTTATACAAATTAAATGACTTGATCAAATATATAAAAATAATAGCTTGTAGGCACAGAACAAGAGCCTTTACTATTAGGATCCCAAACCCTAGATCTTTCTCATGACATCACTATGCCTGTGGAGGGCAACTTGGTCATGGTAGAATCCATTTGTTTCTTTTATTTGTTGAGCAAATGTTTTTCTTTGAGCGGGTTAGAGACATTTGTTTTGTTTGTTTTGTTTTTTATTTTTGCTCTGCTTTGTTTCTTTGTCCATCATAGGTGCGTATTCCTGTTTCAGTTTCCTTTCTATTTACCATATTAGAAAACAGTCATAATTGTAATAGAGACTCCATTAATTTAAAATGTAAATAGAATCCTTATTAATGTGCATAAATACTTTTAAGTTTCAAATGATGCAAACCAATGAACACACTTCATAATTCCTTAGCTAAATACCATGCAAAAGTTGTTATTAGAATGATGCTTGTCCTGAGAACATTTTTCAGAGCAAATTGCCTGTCAGGATTCTATTTGATAACTTAACTTGAATCTGCTAGATAAGCTATGATTTCTCCAGAATGTTAAGAAAATATAGTAACTTATGTTATTAAATATTTAAGTTAATTAAGAGATAATTCTGATCTGTAGATTATTTTCATTTAACAATATGTACAAATATTTTGCATATCAAATAATTATACTTTTTTGTGAATAGATGCAATTAGAACTTATAAAACAATAAAAACTATCAATAGAGTCTTCCATTGCTGTAATCATAACAAATATAAATATAATAAAATACTATAAATTCAATGTTAAAACAATACAAAAATAAATTTGCCTCTATAATAATTGTTCCTGGGTTAAGGATTATCATTGAGGAAAATATAGTTCAATGTACTATACCATGAATATAGAACATATAAGATGTGATTACTGTTTGATAAATGTTGCATAAAAAGAAAAATGAGTCACTTAATAAATAAATCCTTAAACATGGTCTGCTTTATTCCCATTAGTAAGTATATTTCTATCCTACCCTCAAGCCATATCTTTAAATATTAAGCCCAACATTTTGAATATGAGTCTCTTAATAAATGCTTGTTGAAATGAATTGAGTCTGAAAATATTCTGATGTATTTGAAACAATATCTCCAAAATAGTTTTCTGAAAATTTATTTTCCTACAGGAAGACTTTCAAGTATGAGTCCTATAATTACAGACATTGGTGACACATCTATACTATAAAAACATGTAAACTTTTAAAGTGTTAGTTTACTTGACATCTAATTAGGTTTACAGTAAAGAAACCCTTTTGACCTTATCAATTTATCTTTCAAGCATAATTGACCACAGTAACTGTATTTCCCACTTTTTTAAAAGTATATTTTATTGATTATGTTGTTACAGTAATTCCACATTTTTCCCCCTTTGCTCCACTCTGCCCAGCACACCCCTTCCCTCCTTCATTCCCACTCCCCTTAGTTCACATACATGGGTCATGCATATAAGTTCTTTGGTTTCACCATTTTCTACATATAAAGAGATAGATATAGATATAAATATAGATATATAGATATATAGATATTTTAATTGTTTTTCAATGACAGATGTTCCATTTTTCCCCCATTGCTCCACCCCACCCAGCCCACTCCTTCTCCCACAGTCATTCCCCATCCTGTTGTCCATGTCCATGTGTCATTTATACATGTTCTTTGACTAGGCCCTTCCCTTACTTATCCCCCTTCTGTCTCTACACCCTCCCCCCTATAAACTCTTATTCTGCTCCTTGTCCTATTTAGTTCATTTGTTTGTGTTGTGTTCATTAGTCTCCTGTATCAGGTGATATCATATGGTATTTTTCTGTCATTTCCTGGCTTATTTCGCTAAGCATAATTCTCTCTAGTTCCATCCATGTTGTCACATAATGGCAGGAGTTCCTTCTTTCTTTCTGCTGCATAGTGTTTCATTGTGTAAATGTACCACAGTTTTTTAATCCCTTCATCTACAGATGGGCACACAGGCTGTTTCCAGCACTTGACTATGGTAAACAAGCTGCTATGAACATAGGGGTGCATAAGTTCTTTTGAATTGGTGTTTCAGGATACTTCGGGTACAATGCTAGCAGTGGAATCACTGGTTCAAAAGGCAGTTCCATTTTTAGTTTTTTTGAGGTAATTCCATACTTTTTTCCATATTGGCTGCATCAGTCTGCATTATCACCAACAGTGCAGTAGGGTTCCCATTTCTCCACATCCTTGCCAACACTTGTTGTTTGTTGATTTGTTGATGATGGCCATTCCGACCGGTGTAAAATGGTATCTCATTGTGGTTTTTATTTGTATCTCTCTGATGGTTAGTGATGCTGAGCATTCTTTCATGTGTCTATGGATCCTCTGTGTATTATCCCTGGAGAAGTTTTGCAGGTACTTTGCCCATTTTTTAATTGGGCTGTCTTCTTGGTGTTGAGATCTGTAAGTTCTTTATATATTTTGAAGATCAATTCCTTGTCTGAGGTCTCATTGGTAAATATGATTTCCCATATGATTGGTTTCCTTTTCATGTTGCTGATGTTTTCCTTGCTGAGCAGAAACTCTTTATTTTTATGTAGTCTCATTTGTTTATTATTTCCTTTACTTCCCTTGCCTTTGAAGATATATTGGTAAAAATATAGCTATGTGGGATATCTGAAATTTTTCTGCCTATGCTTTCCTCTAGAACTTTTATGGTGTCACAGTGTACATTTAAGTCTTTGATCCATCTTGAGTTTATTATGGTGTGTGGTGTAAGTTGGTGGTCTAGTTTCATATTTTGGCACGTCCCTGTCCTGTTCTCCCAGCACCATTTGTTAAAGAGGCTCTTCTCACTCTATTTTATGTTGCTTCCCCCTTTGTCAAATATTAGTTGACCATATAGACCTGGGTTTATTTATGCGCTCTCTATTCTGTTCCTTTGATCTACATGTCTGTTCTTATGCCTATACCAGACTGTCTTGATCACAGTGGCTTTGCAGTATAGTTTGATGTTTGGTATTGTGATTCCTCCTGCTGTGTTCTTCTGTCTCAAGATTGCTTTGAATATTTAACGTCTTTTTTGGTTTCATATAAATTTTTGAGGTACTTGTTCTAGGTCTGTGAAATATGTCAATGGTATTTTAATAGGGACTGCATTGAACCTATAAATTGCTTTGGGTAGTATGGATATTTTAATGATGTTTATTCTTCCCATGCATTAACATGGCATATGCTTCCATTTATTTGCATCTTCCTTAATTTCTGTCTTCAGTGCTATGTTGTTTTCCAAGTACAGGTCTTTTGTCTCTTTTGTTACATCTATTCCTAGGTACTTTATTTTTCTTGTTGCTATAGTAACTGGGATTTTTAAAGTTTCTATCACTGATATTTTATTGTTGGTGGAGAGAAATGCCTTAAATTTCTGAATATTGATGTTGTATCCTGCTATTTTGATAAATGCACTCATTATCTCGAGTAATTTTTTAGTGGAGTCTATAGGGTTTTCTATGTACACTATCATGTCATCTGCAAATAATGACTGTTTTACTTCCTCTTTTCCAATTTGAATGCCTTTTATTTCTTTTTCTTGTCTGATTTATGTGGCTAGAACTTCCAACACTATGTTGAATAGGAGTAGAGAGAATGAACATTCTGGTCTTTTCCTGGTCTCAGAAGGAATTCTTTCAGTTTTTGTCCATTGAGTATGATGTTGGCTTCTTGATCTCGTATTTAGCCTTAATTGTGTTGAATTATGCTCCCTCTATTCCCATTTTGCTGAGTGTTTTCATCATAAATGGGTGTTATACTTTATCAATGCCTTTTCTGCATCTATTTATATGATCTTGCGATTTTTGTTTTTCATTTTGTTTAGGTGGTGTATTATCTTTATTGAT
The DNA here is from genome assembly GCF_987537825.1 of Furipterus horrens. Lineage (NCBI taxonomy): Eukaryota > Metazoa > Chordata > Mammalia > Chiroptera > Furipteridae > Furipterus > Furipterus horrens. Next base: position 62,809,472 of record NW_028327182.1, on the reverse strand, counting down.
TTTCAAATATTAAACAACCTTGCATCCCTGGGATGAATCTTATTTGATCATGGTGTATGATTTTTTTAATGTGTTGCTGGATCCTCTTTGCCAATGTTTTCTTGAGGATTTTGGCATCTATGTTCATTAGCAATATTGTCCTATAGTTTTCTTTCTTTGTTGTGTCTTGATATGGTTTTGGAATTAGGGTAATACTGGATTTATAGAATGAGTTTGGAAGTTTTCCCTCTTCTTGGATTTTTTGACATAGTTTGAAAAGGGTAGGTGTTAGTTCTTCCCTAAATGTTTTGTAAAATTTGCCTGTGAAGCCATCTGGCCCAGAGCTTTTGTGTGACAGGAGTGTTTTGATTACTGTTTCAATTTCACTCTTTGCTGTCAGTCTGTTCAGGTTTTCTACTTCTTCTTGATTTAGTCTTGAACGACTATATGTTTCTAAAAATTTGTCCATTTCATCTTGGTTGTTAAGTTTATTGCCATAGAGTTGTCAGTAGTAATTTCTTACAATTCTTTGTATTTCTGTGGCATCAGTTGTGATCTCTCCTCTTTCATTTTTGATTTAGTTTATTTGAGTCCTCTCTCTTTTTTTTCTTGATTAGCCTGGCCCAAGGCTTGTCGATATTGTCTATCTTTTCAAAGAACCAGCTCCTATTTTTGTTGATCTTTTGAATTGTTTGTTTAGTCTCTCTGTCATTTAATTGTGCTCTGATCCTGATGATTTCCTTTCTTCTACTCGCCCTGGGCTTTGTTGTTGTTGCTCTAGTTCTTGTAGCTGTATGGTTAGACTTTTTTTTTGAGGTTCTTCTATTCTCTTTAGGTAGGTCTGTATTGCTATGAATTTTCCTCTCAGAACTGCTTTTGCTGTGTCGCATAGGTTTTGGGCTGTTTTGTTTTCATCATCTTTAGTTTCCAGAAACTTCTTGATTTCTTTCTTGATGTCATTGTTAACCCATTCATTATTTAATATCATATTTTTCATTTTCCATGTGTTTGAATGTCTTTGCTTTTTTTGTGTGGTTGATTTCTAGTTTCAAGACATTGTGGTCTGAGAAGATGCTTGATATAATTTCAATTTTCTTAAAATTTTTGAAGCTTGTTTTGTGTCCTATCATGTGGTGTATTTTTGAAAATATCCCATGCATTTGATCTAGTGTGTTGTTCAATGCCTCAATATCCTTGGTGTTCCTTTGCTTCGAAGATCTCTCTATTGTTGATAATGGGGTGTTTAAGTCCCCTACACTGAGTGTGTTTTTGTTGATATCCTTATCGTAGTCTTCTAGTATTTTCCTTATGTATTTCGGTGCTCCTATGTTAGATGCATATATGTTTACCACGGTTATATCTTCTTAATGGATTTTCCCTTCAGTATTATGAAATGCCCTTCTTTGTTTCTTTTCACGACCTTTTCTGTGAAATCCAGTTTTTCTGACATAATCATTGCTACCCCAGCTTTTTATTCATGTCCATTTGCTTGGAATACTTTTTTCTACCCCTTTATTTTCAGTCTGTGTATATCTTTTGTTTCAAGGTGTGTCTCTTGTAGACAGCATATACGTGGGTTATGTTTTCATATCCATTCTGTTACCCTATGTCTTTTGATTGGTGCATTTAATTCATTTATATTTAAGGTTATTATAGACAAGTATTTATACATTTCCCTTTGTACCTGGTTTGCTCTTCCTCTCTTTTTTTCTTATTTTTTCTTAAAACACTCTCTTTAGCATTTCTTGCAATGTCTGGGAAACTCGTTATTTTACCTTCCATTTTGAATGATATCCTTGCTGGGTAGGATTATTCTTGGCTATAGGCTTTTGTTTTTCATTGCTTGAAATACTTTTTGCCATTTCCTTCTGGCTTGTAGTGTTTCTGTTGAGAAATCAGCTGATAGCCTTATCGGAGATCCCTTGTATGCTATTTGTTGTTTTTCTCCTGCTCTCTTTAGGATTCTCTCTTTGTCTCTGAATGTTGCCATTTTTATTATGTTGTGCCTTGGATTGGGCCTTTTTGGGTTAATCTTCATTAGGACCCTCTGTACTTCCTGGACTTGCATGACTTTTTGTCTCATCAAGGTAGGAAAGTTTTCTGTCATTCCTTTTTCAATCAGTTTTCTATTTCATGCTCCTCTTCTTCAGCTTCTTGTACCTCTACGATTTGAATATTTTTTTTTATTTGATGTTGTCCAGCAGTTCTCATTCTTTTTCAGTCTTTTTTCACTTTGTTGTATTGTCTGATAATTTGTTTCTACACTGTCCTTTAACTCTTTACTATATTGTTCTTAACCTCCCCCTGTCTATTTTTTACAAACCGATTATGCTTCTTAATTCCTACACCTTTTCCCCATTTTTCCCCCTTCCCCCTTTCAGCTGATAACCCTCCAAATGATGCCCATACTTATGATTCTGTTTCTATTCTGGTTTGCTTAGTTGGATTTTTTTTTTTTTTTTTTTTTTAGATTCAGTTGATAGTTGTGAGTTTGTTGTCATTTTATGTTCATAGTTTTGATCTTCATTTTCTTAAATAAATCTCTTTGATATTTCATATAATAATGGCTTGGTGATGATTAACTTTTTGTTTTACCTGATCTGGGAAGCACTTCATCTGCCCTTTCATTTTATATGATAGTTTTGCTGGGTAGAGTAATCTTGGTTATAGGTCCTTGCTTTTCATCACACTGAATATTGCTTGCCATTCCCTTCTTGCCTGCAAATTTTCTTTTGAGAAATCAGCTGATAGACTTATAGGCAATCAGAGTTACATTTGTAGGCAACTCTCCCCTTTTCTCTTGCTGCTTTTAGGATTCTCTCTTTATCTTTCACCTTTGGCATTTTAATTATGATGTGTCTTGGTGTGGTCCTTTTTGGTTCTAGATTGTTTGGGATTCTATGTGCTTCCTGGACTTATATGTTTATTTCCTGGGCCAAATTTGGGAAGTTTTTCTTCATTATTTTTTCACATAAGTTTTCAATTCCTTACTCTTCCTCCTCTCCTTCTGGCACCCCTGTGATTCAGATGTTGGCACGTTTAAAGTTGTCCCAGAGGTTCCTACGCCTCTCCTCATTTTTTTTTCAATTTTTATTTCCTCATTCTGTACTGGTTGACTGTTTTTATCTTCCTTATGTTCCAAATCATTGATTTGAACCACAGTTTTCTTCTCTTCACCATTGGTTTTGTGTGGGTTTTCCTTCATTACACTTAGGATAGCCTTCACTTCTTCTCTTATGCATTTACTGTACTCAAGCATATCTGTCAAGCCTGTGAGCATCTTTATCACCAGTGCTCGGAATTCTGTGTCTGTTAGGTTGGCTATCTCCTCATCTATTAGGTTGGCTATCTCCTTGTCACTTAGTTCTCCTATTGAACTTTGATCCGTTCCCACTTTTGAGTCATACTTCTCTGTTTTCTCATCTTGACAGGCTCCTGTGTTTGTTTGACTCTGTGTCTTAGGTAGAGCTTTTGCTCCTGTTATGTTGTATGGGGCAGAGCCTTAGGGATTCATCAGTGTGACCCATTTCACCATGTTATGGTGCTGTACGTGGGGGAGGGATTTGAGAGGGCACAATGCTATTTGCCCAGAACTTGCACCTTTTCCAGGCAATCCCCTCACTTCTATATGGAAATGGAGCCTCTCTAGCTATTGCCCAGTCTGTTGTTCCCAGAATGGGTGGGTCTGTGGATGTCTAGGACCACAGGGGCCCTTTAGATAAGCTGACTCTGCTAAGAGACTGGCAGCTTCTACCTCCACCCCAATTCCCATTGGTTTGCACAGTCAGAAGCCATGAGGCTTCATTTTCCCCAGTACTGAGGCCATGAGATTTGCGGTCTGGTGAGGAGCTGGGAATGCTCCCCAGGTGTCCTTCCTGACTTTTTAAAACATGTAACTGTGCTTTCTGCCAGCCTGCCACTGCCGCCACTGCTGCCACACCACACCGTTTCCTCTCCACCTGGGCTCTGCCCCTCCTATCTGTCTGGATGAGTATTTCTTCTTTATATCTTTCTTTGTTGGAGTTCCATGCAACTTGATTTTCTGGAACTTGTGGTTATCTCTAGTTTTGATGTAGTTGTATTCCTTCTTAGTTGTGGAGGGAGAGGCAGTGTGTCTGTCTATGCTTCCATCTTGGCCAGAAGTCTGTATTTTCCACTCTTAAAATCTACCAAAACTGCTAGCTAGCTTTTCCAGTTACTCAATGAGAATTGTTTAAGATGTCAATTCTTTGAAGCAATAATATTTATTCATAACTTATATCGGTGTTTCTGTTATTTGTAATTACAGTTTAGATAACAGAACTTTACAGTGCTAATAAAGAAGACTACACATGTGATTTGAATGTCTCAGTTTTTGTAATATTATCATGGCTAAGTTTTATTATGGAAACTCCAGTAATAAATGACAGATTTTAAAATAAAAAGAGTATGAAAATTTCTTCTTTGTAAATTTTGAAAATGTTCTTAAGGGATAGATTCAAAATATTCTACCTTTTGCAATGGGTAAGAATTAAAAATGTGTATCTACTCACATAATGCTTCTTTTATTACTTTTGTTGTAAATCTTTGTTCTTGTTACATGAGATCAAAACTAGCACTTGCTATGAATTACTCATGATAAAATTTCTTCTTATTTTAATTTGTTCTTAGTTCAAAAAGTCTAGGTAAAAATATTAAGGTTATATTAGTTTTAATAATGTTTTAAATGTTAATTTAACACATTAGAAGGGCATATATTAGGTGTTTTCTTTTCTGAATATGACAGAGAAGCAGAAGAATGAACATATGGTTTTGCAATCTCTAGGTTTAAATCTTAGATTTGCCACAGAAAAACCTTAGATGAGCATTTTGTTAGTTATTTCATATCCCTGAATCTCAGTTATTAAATATATAAAATGGTTGTGAAACCTAGATATATATTGAGGCTACTTTACCTTTTGAGATAAAAAACATTTGCTAATATTTTTATGTTACCTTCTACCGAAAGTGTAATATGAATTTCAGGATTTCCATTAATCCGTGTTATGGGCTGGATTGCATCACCCCCTCACCCTGCAAAACATTAATACGTTTTTCATAACCTCTAGTACCTAAACACATGACCATAAATAGAGATAGACACATTTGAGGTGTAGTAATTAAGTTAAAATGAAGTTATTGGGAAAGGGCTCTAGTCAAACATGCTCACTGTCCTTGTAGAAGAGAAAATTTAGAAAAACACACACAGAGGGAAGGCAGTGTGAAGATATGTGATAAGACAGCAATCAACAATTCAAGGAATGAAGCCCAGAGCATATCCTTTTCTCCTATCATGCTAACACCTTCATCTTGGACTTCTTGACTCCAGAACTGTGAGAAAGTAAAGTTCTCTTCTTTAGGACACCTGAACTGTGTACTTTTTATGGTAGCCCTAGGAAACTCATACAGTCCATGCATTCAACACACAATGATCACTTTGGCCAATGCCCATATACGACTAAACCCCATTGTTTATGTTTCTCTTTAAATGTTGTGTGGGATCTAGGTAATAGACAGACTTCTTCCCAATTTTCTGTTTTATGTTAATCTACAGAAGTAAGTCTATATTCCTTGGTTTTTATAAAAACCACTCAGATAGTATTGGATTTGATTTCAGGGTTAACATCACAATGTAACAAACAATACAAAATTATGTACTATCTACTCTTTTATTGCTATTTTTTTTATTTAATAACCCTGGAAATTCCTCACTTGCTACATTTTTTTCAGAGTTCAGACTCTTATTTACTGTGTTATTCAAATCTCACCCTTCCTTTTCCAACCCCATAAAATTGCTCAGCTTTTTATTCTTTTAGGTTTATTTTTTCCTTTGAATCCTTCCAAGAAACAGCATTCCCTGCATTTTATTATGCAGAACAATTTGACATTCCAGTTGGGGCTGGCTTTGCATTAGTTAAGATACATATGTTTTGCACTGAGCAGTCAGAAGTCTTGGCTGGAACTTAGAAATATTGGCCTTACTTTTCTTCTTCCTTCATCTGTCCCCTTAAGTTAAAAAAAAAGGTTAATAAGGTCTTATTTTAAAATTATAATCCATCATCCTTTATATTTTAATAGCTTCATTTTTCTTTTCCCTACTACAAATTCATTGATGGGTTGTTGTGAAGCCTGACTATAAAATGTCTATCTCAGTGGCAGACATTTAAAGGGTGGATAATACATACTCAATGAATAAATGAATCAATAATTAGTTTTTTCACTAAGACATACATTATCAGTTAATAATATCTTTATTATTAAGGTAATATTTGAATCAACATTGAAGGAAGCACGGAGGATTTTAAAGAAGAAAAACCTTTATACATAGTGATAATTTCACTTCAGGGAAAAAAAAGTGCATGGTTATTAAGAAATAATTAAAAGTTTAGGGTATAGAAACAACTGCCAGATCCAAGAAGGTGGAGGAGTAAGTGGAAGCTAAACTAACCTCCTCCCAGGACAAGTCTAGATTTACAACTTAATTTTGGAGAAATCACCTGGAATAACCACCTGAACACTAGCTGGAGAGAAGTCTTATAACCATGGAGAGACAGAAAAGGCCACTACATTACAATGTAACCGGTATGAAGTGCAGAGATGTGAAAAGGTTGGCTGGGTTCCCATGAGTGGCAGCTGAAGAGGCTGAGAAACAGCTCATCAGCTGGAGGTTCCCTCTGAGAAGGGCAGGGTCTAAACCCCCAGCTGGGCTTCCAGGCCTATAGCAACATAGTGGAAAGTAAAATAGTATCCAGCTGTGAAAAGTGAAAAGCCACAGGGCTTCTTGCTAACTAGAGAGAAACAGCTAGAGGAAAAAAGCTCTTAAGTGGATCACATATGAAAATATTGGCCCCACTTACCCTGGGCTCAAGCAGAGGGAAAGCAGAGAGGACTAGAGATGCTTGGGGAGAATTTGGTGCGGTGGCTTAGAGAGGAGAACTAGGGGAGCAGCAAATCGGGTCCCAGTGCTGACTCATTACCAATACTGCAGGCAGACCATTCCCCTCTCAGTGGTATCAGCCTGAGGGGAAACAATAGCCCTGCCTACAGGAATTAGTTTGCCTCACCGTCAGACCTTAAGCCTGAGGGAAAATAACAGATTGAATAGATTAAAAACTAAATGAGATAGACAAAGGCAGTAGATCCCTGGTAGTCTCCAAAAAGGTACCTAGGGCCAGACTGGTACACAATCTGACGCCACCAGAGCAGACTGGTACACAATCTGACGCCACCAGAGGCAAATCCTAAAAGTGCAGATTAATCTAAGAAGCAGCAACAAACAATGAGTCACAAAAAATAAGGAGACAGAGAAACAAACTCCATCAAAAAAAAAAAAAAAAAAAAAGGAAAACCCCCAGAAAGAGTACTAAATGAAATAGAAGGAAGCAAACTGTCAGATAAGGAATTCAAATTATGGGTTATGGGGAAGATCAATGAGCTCACTGAGATCAAGGAAAACTACAAAGAACTCCAGGGAAACTACAAGGAACTTACTGAGAATTACACCAGCATGAAAAAGGATATAGAAGCTATCAATAAGAGCCAGGAGGAAATGAAGAATACAATCTCTGAATTGAAGAACACAGTAGAAGAAATTGAAAGCAGGCTAGAAGAAGTGGAATATCAGATCAGCGAGCTGGAGAACAATGTAGAAAAAATCTCCCAGACAGTGCAACAAAATAAAAAAAGACTGAACAAGAATGATGAACTTTTAAGACACCTGGAGGACAACATGAAAGGTAATAATATCTGTATCATAAGAATTCCAGTAGGAGAAGAAGAGGAGCAAGGGATAGAAAACCTGTTTGAAAAACTAATGAGAGAAAATGTCCCTGACATGATGAGAGAAAGAGTCACACATGCCCAGGAAGAACAGAGGGTCCCAATGAAGATGAAATTCAACAGGCTTATTTCAAGAAACATCATAATTAAAATGGCAACATTCAAAGACAAAGAGAGAATCCTAAAAGCAGCGAGAAACAACTAATAACGTACAAGGGAGCTCCAATAAGGCTATCATCAGATTTCTCAGCAGAAACACTATAAGCCAGAAGGGAATGGCAAAAAATATTCCAAGCAATGAAAAACAAAGGCCAACAACCTAAAATACTATACCCAGCAAAGCTCAAATTCAAAATGGAGGGTGAAATAAAGAGCTTCCAAAACAAAATAAGGCTAAAAGAATAAATCTCCACCAAACCAGCATTGCAAGAGATGCTAAAGTGTCTGCTTTAAGAAGATGAAGAAACAGAGAGACAGAGAGGAACACAAGTACAAAGGGGGGGAATGACAATGAATAAGTACCTATTGGTAATAACCTTAAATGTAAATGGATTAAAAGTTCCAATCAAAAGACATAGGGTAGCTGAATGAATTAGAAAGTATGACCCACATATATGCTGTCTACAAGAAACCCACCTTAGAACAAAATATCTACACGGACTGAAAGTGAAGGTATGGAAAAAAGTATTTCAAGCAAATAAACATAAAAAAATAAAAGCTGAGGTACCAATACTTATATCAGACAAAACAGATTTCACACTAAAGTCCATAAAAAGAGACAAAGAAGGACCTTCAATAATACTTAAGGGAAAAATCCAAGAAAAAGATATAGCCCTTGTAACCATATATGCACCCAACTTAGAAGCACCCAAATATGTAAGAAAAATTTTGAAAGACTCCAATAAAGATATAGATGGCAACACACTCATAGTAGGGGACTTTAACACCCCATTGTCAACAATGGACAGATCTTTGAAGCAAAGAAACACCAAAGATATTGAGGCACTGAACAGCACTCTAGATCAAATGGATGTAGTTGATATATATAAACTTTTTCCCCAAAGAAACATAATGTACAGTTTTTTCAAATGCACATGGAACATTTTCAAATATAGACAACATGGTAGGACCCAAAACAAGCTTCAACAAATTCAAGAACGTTGAAATTATGACAAGCATCTTCTTAGGTCACAATGGCTTAAAATTGGAAATCACCTCAAGGAAAAAACTCAAAAACATTAAAACTCATAGAGAATGAATAACATGCTATTAAATAATGAATGAGTTAACAATGACATCAAGGAAGAAATCAAAAAGTTCCTGGAAACAAATGTTAATGAACACACAACATCCCAAACTCTATTGGGTACAGCAAAAGCAGTCCTGAGAGGAAAGTTCATAGCAATATAGACCTACTTATACAAGATAGAAAAATCTTTAATAAAATACTTAAACCTATAGCTATGAGAACTAGAGGAAGAACAATAAACAAAGCCAGAGCTAGTGGAAAAAACAAAATCATCAAGATCAGAGCAGAATTAAATGGCATAGAGCTTAAGCAAACAATTATAAAGATCAACAAAAGTAGAAGCTGGTTCTTTGAAAAGATAAAAAAAAAAATTGACAAGCCTTTAACCAGGCTCACCAAAGAAAAAAGAGAGAGGACCCAAATAAATAAAATCAGAAACAAAAGGGGAGAATTCACAACTGATACCACAGAAATAAAAAGAATTGTAAGAAATTATTAATAAAAACTGTATGGTAAGAAACTTGACAGCTAGATGAAATGGACAAATTTCTGGAAACATATAATCTTCCAAAGCTAAATCAAGAAAAAACAGAAAGCCTGAAAAGACCAATAACAACTAGTTAAATTAAAGCATTAATCAAAAAACTCTAGGCACACAAAAGCCCTGGACCAGATGGCTTCACAGGTTAATTTTACAAGACATTTAGGAAAGAACTAACTCCTATCCTTCTCAGACTATTCCAAAATATCCAAGAAGAAGGAAGACTCCCAAACTAGTTCTATGAAGCCAGTATTACTCTAATTCCAAAACCAGGTCAAGACACAACAAAGAGAAAACTAAAGGCCAATATAGCTGATGAACATAGATGCTAAAATCCTCAACAAAATATTGGCAAACCAGAGCCAGCAACATAGTAGAAAGATTATATAGCACTATCAAGTGGAATTTATCCCAGGGATGCAAAAATGTTTTAATATTTGCAAACCAATAAATGTAATACACCACAAAAACAACATGAAAGAGAAAAACCACATAACAGCAATAGATGCAGAAAAAGCATTTGATAAAGTACAACACCCATTTATGATGAAAGCTCTCAGCCAAATGGGAATAGAAGGACCATACCTCAACATACCCAGCCCTGGGAGGGGAGAGACCAGCTCCCATAGCACAGTGTGGCTGGGCAGACCCCAGGCAAGCTCTCAGGCTGCCCCGCTCAGGCAGGGGCATGCGCACAAGGGCACCTCAGCTGGCTCCAGTGGGTGGCAAGGTAGCACGCTGTGCTGGCCATTGTGGGCACACACTATTGCTGCAAGGAACAAGAACCTCTGAACCGCCACACTAGACCAGCTGCGGATGCAGAAAAAGAAGACAACACACCAAGGCTGAACTGAGTAAAAACATTCCTTTTTTTTTTCTTTTTCTTTTCTTTTTTCTTTTCCTTTTTTTCTCTTTTTCTTACTTTCTTCTTTCTTTCTTCTTTTTTTTATTTCTTCTTTCTTTATTTCTTTCTTCTTTTTTCTTTTTCTTTCTTTTCTTTTTTTCCCCCCTTCCTTAAAAAAAGGAAAAAGGAGGAGAGGAGAGGTGGGGAAGAGAAGAGAAAAGAAAACAAACTATATCTCTAATGTGTTTCATATAATCTCTCCTTCTCATCCTTTCCCTTTAATCGTTATTTGTTTGTGTGTCTAGTTTAGCCCCCCTTTCACTCTAAATAAATAGAATATAATTACTATATAAACCCAATACAATACAATCCCACTTTCTTATCATACTCTGCATTTTCCCATCCTTTTCTTCTATTTTTATTAACATACAATGTAAATATTACCTACTGGCTTGCATAGTCTCAACTATTATTAATCTATCATCCCCTCTAACAAAAATCATATTTTTCCTCCCTAAAAACAACTCTTACCTATTCTTGTTATAGTATAAAAGCTCTAATCTCTTTACATTTATATTAATACTGGCTCGTTGGCTAACGATAGTGGGATAGAGGGTGGGGGATATTTTTGAGGGTGTGGGTCTCCTGCCTGGGCTGTGTGTTTATGTTTTTAACAGCATCTCCACAAAAGAACTCAAGACAAAGTGGATAGAGTGACTCTCAATCAACTAGCCAGAAGGGAGATCCTATGAAAGAACATCAGAAATATAACCGGACAGAATAAACAAATGACATAAAGCATAACCCAAGAACATCAGGCTCAGGAGATCAAAGAGACTGCACCACTGAAACCCCCAGATCTCCTCTAAAGAATCTCACACCACGAAGGTGGGAAGTCAAAGCAGACCATTACCCCAAAACTAAAACAAACAAGAAGAATCCAACATGGTAAGATGCAGAAATAACCTCTCAATGAAAAGAAAAGAGGAATCCTCAGAAAGAGAGGTAGATGGAATAGACATAGCCCAAATGTCAGACATGGAATTCAAAACAATGGTGGTGAAGAAGCTCGATATACCCGACAACCTTAAAAACAACTATGAAAACCTCCAAGGAAGTTACCAGGAGCTCCAAGAAAATTACAAGGAACTTGCAGAGAACTACACCAGCATAAAAAAAGGCATAGAAACTATTAACAAGAACCAGGAAGAAATGAAGCATTCAATTTCTGAACTAAAAAACACAGTAGAATCAGTCAAAAGCAGACTAAACAAAGCAGAGGATCGGATTAGTGAGTTAGAAGATAATGTAGAGAAAAACTCCCAGACAATACAGCAAAATGAAAAAAGATTGAAAAAATATGAACAAGAATAAGAGAATTACAGGATAGCTTGAGAAGAAATAATATCAGGATCATCAGAATAAGAGAGGGAGAAGAAAAGGAGCATGGCATTGAAAAACTGATAGGAGAAATAGTGACAGAAAATTTTCCGAATCTGATGAGAGAAAAAGTTATACAAGTTCAGGAAGCACAGAGAGTTCCAATGAAGAGGAACCCCCAAAAACCCATTTCAATGCACATCATAATTAAAATGGCAACATTCCAAGACAAAGAGAGAATCCTAAAAGCAGCAAGAGAAAAACAGCAAATAACATACAAGGGAGCTCCGATAAAGCTATCGACCAATTTCTCAACAGAAACATTACAAGCCAGAAGGGAATGGTCAAAAATATTTCAAGCAATGAAAAACATAGGCCTACAACCAAGAATACTCTACCCAGCAAGGCTCTCATTCAAAATAGAAGGTGAAATAAAGAGTTACTCAGACAGAGGAAGACTAAAAGTATACATCTCCAGCAAACCAGCATTGCAAGAGATGCTAAAGGGAGTGTTCTAAGAAAAAAGAAGAGAAGTAGAAAAAAAAAAAAAGAGTAGAGGAATAGAGGTACAAGGGGAAATTAATAAATACACGTCAATAATAACCTTAAATGTAAATGGATTAAATGCTCCAATTAAAAGACATAGGGTAATGGAATGGATAAGAAAACAGGACCCACATATTTGCTGTCTACATGAAACACGCCTCAAAACAAAAGATTTACATAGACTGAAAGTAAAGGGATATAAAAAAAAATTCCAAGCTAACAAACCAGAAAAAAAAAAGCCAGGGTAGCAGTCCTCATATCAGACAAAACATATTTCAAAGCAATGGCAATAAAAAGAGACAAAGAAAGACATTTCATAATACTTAAAGGAACAATCCATCAAGAAGATATAACATTGATAAACATATATGCACCCAACATAGGAGCACCCAAATACATAAAGAAAATACTAGAAGACCACAAGAAGGATATCAAGAACAAAACACTCATAGTAGGGGACTTCAACACTCCATTATCAACAATAGAAAGATCATTGAAGCAAAGAAACACCAAGGATATACAGGCATTGAACAATACACTAAACCGCATGGACTTGACTGATATATATAGAACTTTCCACCGCAAAAAAAGCAAAATATACATTGTTTTCAAATGCACATGTGACATTTTCAAAAATAGACCACATAATAGGACACAAAACAAGCTTCAACAAATTCAAGAAAATTGAAATTATATCAAGCATCTTTTCAGACCACAATACCTTGAAACTAAAAATCAACCTCAGAGAAAAAAATCAAGGACACCCAAACTCATGGAGAATGAATAACATGCTATTAAATAATGAATGGGTTAACAATGACATAAAAGAGGAAATCAAGAAATTTCTAGAAACTAATGACAATGAACACACAACAGCCCAAAACCTATGGGACACAGCAAAAGCAATCCTAAGAGGGAAGTTCATAGCAATACAGGCATATCTGAAAAGGATAGAAGAATCTCAAATAAAAAAGCTAACCCTAAAGCTACAAGAACTAGAACAACAAAAACTAACAAAGCCTAGGGCAAGAAGAAGGAAGGAAATCCTCAAGATCAGAGCAGAATTAAATGACATAGAGACTAAACAAACAATCCAAAAGATCAACAAAACTAGGAACTGGTTCTTTGAAAAAATAAACAAAATTGACAAGCCTCTAGCCAGGCTCATCATAAAAAAAAAAAGAAAAAGAAAGAAGACCCAAATAAACAAAATCAGAAACGAAAGAGGAGAAATCACGACTGATACCACAGATATACAAGTGATAGTAAGAAATTACTGCATACAACTGTATGGCAAGAAATTTGACAACCTAGAAGGAATGGACAAATTTCTAGAAGCATGCAACCTTCCAAAACTGAAGCGAGAAGAAGTGGAAAGTCTCAACAAACCAATAACAAAGAAAGAAATTGAAACAGTAATCAAAAATCTCCCTGCACGCAAAAGCCTTGGACCGGATGGCTTCACAGGAGAATTTTACAAAACATTTAGGGAAGAACTAACTCCTATCCTCCTCAAACTATTCCAAAAAATCCAAGAAGAGGGGAAAACCCCAAATTCTTTCTATGAAACCAGTATTACCCTAATCCCCAAACCAGGTCAAGACACAACAAAGAAAGAAAACTACAGGCCAATATCACTGATGAACATCGATGCTAAAATCCTCAATAAAATATTGGCAAATAGGATCCAGCAATACATCAAAAAGATCATACATCACGATCTAGTGGGATTCATTCCAGGGATCCAAGGACGGTTTAATATTCGCAAATCAATAAATATAATACATCACCTAAACAAAATGACAGACAAAAATTACATGATCATATCGATAGATGCAGAAAAAGCCTTTGATAAAGTACAACACCCATTTATGATAAAAACACTCAGCAAAATGGGAATAGAGGGAGCATACCTTAACATAATCAAGGCTATATATGAGAAGCCTGAGGCCAACATCATACTCAAGGGACAAAAACTGAATTTAGGAACTAGACAAGGTTGTCCACTCTCTCCACTCCTATTCAACATAGTGTTGGAAGTCCTAGCCACAGGAATCAGACAATAAAAAGCAATAAAAGGCATCCAAATTGGGAAAGAAGAAGTAAAACTATCATTATATGCAGATGACATGATATTATACCTAGAAAATTCTATAAAGTCCACTAAAAGACTACTCAATATAATAAGTGAATTTGGCAAAATAGCAGGGTACAAAATAAATATACAAAAATCTAAGGCATTTCTGTACACCAACAATAAAATATCAGAGACAGAGACAGAAAATACGATTTACTATAGCAATAAGAAAAATAAAGTACCTAGGAGTAAACTTAACCAGAGATAACAGACCTGTACTCTGAAAATTATATAACATTGAAGAAAGAAATTAAGGAAGATACAAATAAATGGAAGCAAATACCATGTTCTTGGATGGGAAGAATCAACATCATCAAAATGGCCATACTACCAAAGCAATTTACAGATTCAATGCAATCCTTATTAAAATACCAATGACATATTTCACAGACCTAGAACTAATACTCCAAAAATTCATATGGAACCAAAAAAGACCTTAAATAGTCAAAGCAATCTTGAGACAGAAGAACACAGCAGGAGGAATCACAACACCAGATATCAAACAATACTACAAAGCCACTGTAATCAAAACAGTCTGGTACTGGCATAAGAACAGACATATAGATCAGTGGAACAGAATAGAGAGTCCAGAAATAAACCCAGGCCTCTATGGTCAACTAGTATTTGATAAAGGAGGAAGGAACATAAAATGGAGTGAGAAGAGCCTCTTTAACAAATGGTGCTGGGAGTCTTAAGTTAGTGAGGAAAATGCCATTAAGTTACTTTTATTGAGAACTCACTTACCTAAGTATGGTATGTGTTAACATCCTTTAACTTATATTTATATTTTTTGTAAAATTGATATCTGGATAAAAGTCAATATAGGAAGAACTGAACAATAGCTGAAGCTGAATGTAATCATACTGCATATTTACAATATGAAAAGCAGCATTGAGCCCTCTAAATGGAGTCATTGTCCAATTAATACCAAGCAAACCTGAGTAAGTTGACACATCCACACTATGGGCATATTCTGGATCCACTGGAGAATCAGGCAGCTATTTCCCAAGCAGATCCCTTTTGTAATTTTTCTAATTTTTGCAGTTAATTGTCACCAGTGATTCTGAGACATATAAAATGTATAGTTACTGAGGAACAGAATGGGAATGAGAACAGGTGGTAATAAAATCAGCAAATGGATATATAAACTAGCAAGTAATGCAAAAGGAAAAAGTATAAGTCAAGGAAAAATACCAGAACCTCAAGTGGGAGCTATAACAAGTTGAATAGAAATAAACCAAGAAAGGGAAAACATATATGTAAGGAGAAAGAGATGAGGGAGAGGTAGATGAAAAGGACAAAGCAGGGCAATAGAAGGAAATGCTCTGTAATTCAACTTAATCCTGTGAGATACCAGGTCTCTGTATTAGGGATTTCTCCACTGCAGTTTATATACAACTCATAATAATGTTAGTTTAAGAGTGCTACCTGACACAAAGGAAACCTGACACTGTCATAGGAATCTTTTCCTGTTTTCTTGGTTTGTCAATTGTCCTAAAAAGGATTTGGCTCTTTGTCATGCATGCCTCCTCTATGTTCTTCTCTTCTGCCTGGAAAGTCAGCAGTGTCCCTGTCTGATTTGTCTGGCTGATCAGCCTGTGTCTATGACTTGGACCCTTCTGTACACATAGTGAAGGCTTTAGCACAGATAAAGTCAGCAGTTACTGCTTACTAATGCTTCCTTTACATTGAATCAGAATTTTTTTATGAGCAGATACATTTTTAATTGTTAAAAATTATGAAAGTTTTTGTTATGCAAAATATAATGTACACTGGTATAATGGTATTAAATATTACACACAGTGCAATATTAAGCAAACATATATTCTAATATGTGCTCATAGATTCCCAAACAAATTTTGTTGTGAAAACTGCAGCTACTTCATTCTACATTCCCTGGCCTCTGACATGAATGTAAGGTCAAAGGGAAATAAAGGGAGAAAAGACTAAAACAGTGTGCAGCAAATGCTGTGGAATGGATTTTGTTTCACAGGGAGGTGGAATTCGGTTAGCATTCCCTATCTCATACCTCTTTTTACTCCAGCTTGGACTATGTCTCCAAAGGACAGTTACAATTATTATGTCCTTCACCTCAAATTCTTGAGCCTTTCCCATCTCTATCCACACTTCTAACAAATATTACCCTTAGGATAATTTCTCACCCAAGACCCAGCTAAAAAATCCATAAAGGTTTTTCATATACCTCTTTCCACCTTAACTGGTCCCAAGGTATACTCCCTCTTTCATTTCTCCTTATAGTTTTTGTGGCCATCTCTAGACTGTTTTATAATTATTATATAGTTACCTGCTAGATTAGGTAATTTATAGTTAATCTTTAAGCATCTGTCAAAGAAGAGGCTTTCTTTAAAAATGTGCTTATTGAAGAATGAATAAAATAAACTAGTCCATCCAAAGTACAGTGTAAAAATTATTTTATTCTGGTTCCTAACAACAAATAAATTAATGAGGCATAACTTAACAGATTAATGTGGCATTATATATTTATATGAACACTAAGGCTTAACTCCATGTAAGTTCAAAACCCAAAAAGATACATAGTGTGACTGAAATAAAAATGTTAAGAAACAAGTAAAATTGGGCAAAAATCAAATAATCATATCTTACTGGTAAAACACTGGTATTTTCATCTCTAAAATAAGTTTTTGGTTTAAATATTTTTTACATTATTTTAAGTAGTGAGATCTCTTTTCTAGTAAAAAAAATTAGCAAAATTTTGAACAGATCTCATACAATAGAATAGTCATGAACCTGTCTGGCACCCTACATAAATATTCTTTCAGTGCTCAGCCTTGTAGAGGCCCTTGAGGATCATAGTGATGCCATTCATCATAATTTGAAAATAACTACCTACATTCTCTAAGGTCTTTTCTCATTCTCCACAGCTTTGAATCAATAAAACTGAATTTTGTCATAGGCAAATGTTCAATTGTTGATATTACTTGTCTATATTGCAATGTTTTATTTTACTGTTCTATATATTTAAGGGCATGTTGTTATTAAAGTGTTACTTATAAGTATGCAGCCTTGACATCACACTCCGAAGAGGGACTCCAGCAGCTAGTCACTTGCCTTTCCCACGCATGCAAGGAGTTCGGACTAGCCATCAGCCTGACGAAGACGAACGTTATGGCTCAAGGCACGGGGACTCCCCCATGCATCACCATCGACGGATACACCCTGGAGGTTGTCAACGACTTCACTTACCTCGGGTCCACCATCTCGAGCTCTCTGTCAGTCAACTTGGAGGTCAACCGGAGAATCGCCAGGGCAGCCACAGTTATGGCCAGACTGAACCGGCGAGCGTGGAACAATTCCAGCCTCACTGAGAAAATCAGACTGCGCATCTACCAAGCCTGCGTACTCAGCACTCTCCTCTATGGCAGCGAGACGTGGACCACCTACGCAAGGCACGAAAGGAAACTCAACAGCTTCCACATGAGGTGCCTGCAACGCGTCCTGCATGTCGCCTGGCAGGATAAGGTCCCCAACACCGAGGTGCTGAAGCGAGCCAATATGAGCAGTTTGCATGCAGTTCTTAGCGAGAGACGCCTCAGGTATCTCGGCCATGTCAAAAGAATGGATGCAGGCCGTATCCCCAAAGACCTTCTCTACGGCGAGCTAGCAGAAGGCAAGAGGATGACAGGGCGCCCAAAACTGCGGTTCAAAGACATCTGCAAAAAGGACATGACACAATACTCCATCAATCTCAACACATGGGAAGTTCAAGCAGACGACCGCCTAGCCTGGAGGCTCGCGGTCAGGCAAGGTACGTCCTGCGCAGAGGCTGCGCGCAACGAGGAGGTGGTCCAGAAAAGATCCAGGCGGAAGCAGCGTCAACAGCAGCAACAACAGCCATCTGCCTTCACCTGTAACAAGTGCGGCAGGGATTGTCACTCCCGAGTCGGACTGCACAGCCATTCTCGGCGGTGCAGATAGACTCTCAAGAAGCTACACCATCGTCTCTCGAGACGGACGGCTGCCGATGACGATGACTTATAAGTATGTAAATGTTAAAGCCAGTTTTTTTAGTTCATCTAGGCTTACACAAGTCTATTTGTTGGCCCACAGTTCTAACATTGTACAACAAATTACTCAGTAGCAGCTTCCAGCAATAGGCAAAATTTCTGAAAGAACTGAAATGATAATCTAGAATGTGTTCTCAAAACTTCATTCCATACCTGTGAAAAATATTAAACCATACTGGAGCTCAAAAAAATAACAAATATTTTAAATATATAATGCATTTCCCATGTTATATATAATCTAATTTTAGCTTTCATAAGCAAAACTAATCTATAACAAGATGCTTATATCAAAGTTGCCAGGTACTTTCATTCATTTTTATAGCTATTTTCAGTGTAGTTTCATTACCTATAATACAAAATAATATGTAGGAAAAACAGAAACAAATTTTGCATACACAGTCCCTTACAGTATTGAAAATCATCCAACTTTGAAACTTTTAGGGTTCATTTTGAAAACTTCCTAGGAGAAATGTGTTTGGAGCTTTACCAAATAAATAACTTTCAAAATGCAGTTCAAAACATTTGTTAAAGTTATTATGCATGTAAGCATGCACATCCTTAACATATAGCAATGTTTTGTATTTATTGGATGTACAGTGAGATCAAAGCTTTTGTCATAAATGTTCTCAGTAACACTCACAATGTTTAAAGCACTTCTTTGAGGTATAAGTCTGTTTTTTCTTCCTTTTTTTCTTTTTAAGATCATAAAACCACTTACAAAAATGTTGACCGTTCTTAATAACATATTTAGAAACTTAACTAGTACTTCTTAACATTAAACTTTACATTTAAGGCTTTGATACAAACCATGTTTAAAATATTGACATTATTGTTATACTTTATGAATGCAGTCTGCCAACACTTATTGCCCACCTACCCCATGCAGACTATTGCAGTAGGCATAAAGCCTGCCAGAATATTAAATTTGCAACTTATTTTCCAAAATGCTTTAGCAAAATCTTCATTTTTCTTCCCAGATTTCACACTATGATTAGTAAATATCTTTACACACATCATGTATTACAAAATATATCAAAGTTGACTGAGCTGAAAGTTTAAGCTTAATATTCTACATGTTTTTGTTTGATGACTATGTGTTGTAAAAAATAAACTTCCAAGTCATTGTTGACTGAAAACCCCACTGCCAAATGTTTAACACTTAGTGTATTAGTCCCGGTACAACATAGAGAATTGAAAGTCTTAATAATTTAGTATTTATATTAGCCAATATAATTCAACTAACTTTATTCCCAAAGCTTCTAATCCATCAATATTTCAAATATGTACAACCAAAGAGAACACATTCACACAAAGCCCATACATTTGGAAGTCAGCAATCTGTCCTTGAAACAATAATTGGTTAACCATAAAGTCATTACAGATATGAAAAGCTTGTATTAAAGGTCTTCTATGTGGATAACAAATGTATATAGTCACAAGACATTCTGTAGAATGGGGTTAAGGGTATTCCTTATATTTTGCATCAATTGATTCTGATTCATTTTGCTGTCTATGGAAAAATAAATGAGAGATTTTATATAAAGAAAGGGTAGGTTTCTTTGTCCCACCCCATAACCTCCCACCAGGGAGCAATTTAGGTACACAGTGAAAGGAAGGGTTTGTGATTATTGAAAACAAACAAAACATGATTGGAAAGGCATTTAGTAAGCAGGACTTCTCCAATTTTTGGCTAAAACATAGGATTTTGTTTCAAATTATTTTGTATAGCTCCCACTTAAACAGAAACAACTCTTGGAAGAAGGGCAAAGACGAGACAGGGCAAGTTGGAATATTAAAATGAGATGTTTTGGTAAAGAGATTTTGAACACCAAATATGGAATCCCAGGCTATTTGCAAATAATGTTTCTTGTCAAAGAGCAAATTTTTAAGCCTAGTGTGAATATTTTTGTGTTCATTAAATTGAAATAAATATTTATTTACAGTACACTTCAGACATTCTGTATTTAATTACATGTTAGGGAAAAAAGGAGAATATCACAGAAGGCATAAATGGTTGGTGAAATGTCCCACAGCAGTGTGTGCCTTTGCTGACAAATAAAAGATATGTGCTATTGTTTCATCTGTTGCATGTTTTTACCAGCTGGGAAGACATGTCAGATGTCATTATTCTGCAAATTTTACTGTTTCTCAGTTGTTACCCTCTTATTGACAGTAATCAGAACTTGATGGAGGGGCCAGTGCAGGTGTTATATGATAGTTGGTGCTGGTGTGGTATAGTATCTGACTGTTTTAGTATCACATCCTGAAGAATGATACATCATCAAATAATATTTCAGATAATCCTTAGTCTTTCAGCAGAAATTTAATTATTACTCATCTAATAAAATTTACAGATGGTATATAGGTGTGGGCTAAAGATAAAGACTAGGCTAAAAAAGTGAAGCCAAAGCAAAATGTAAAATAAAGTAAATTACCAGGGATGGTGCACAAGTTCAAAACTCTTCAAAACTAGAGAAGTATAAGTCATAGTGAACAAGTAACCAAAAAACAACAACATGTTTAGCGTTGTGGGCTAACTCTTTAATAAAACTGAAGGATAACTTGCAATTATACCTTTACAAAGTTTGCTTTCAAAAGGCAAGCAGTGCAGTAAAAGTAAATAATGACTTTCTTCATATAAATGACATTGTTGCAGAGACATTTTATGTTTAATATCTGAGTACTGCAATGTACTGTTGTTTTCCCTAACTTTTGGTATGTTAAAGAACAAAATTTAGATAATTTGTTATCAAAATTTACATCTGTCTGTTAAATAACATTTCTTCCACTGTCAATGATTCTTAAACAAAGCATACCAAGATTCGTTTTCTTTCTTTCTTTCTTTCTTTCTTTCTTTCTTTCTTTCTTTCTTTCTTTCTTTCTTTCTTTCTTTTCTTTCTTTCTTCCTTCCTTTCTTTTTTTTTCTCTCTCTCTCTTTCTTTATTTTTCTTTCTCTCTATCTTTCTTTTATTGAACAATTTGCTAACTCTTTTTGGAAGATTCAGTGCATGGGTAAAATCTTTATTTAATAGAGGACATGGCTTTTTAAAATATTAGACCTCCAGTAATTATAGTGCTTTCTTTAAACCAAGTCTATGACACCTATAAGATTTATTTTCCAAATTCACAAACAAATTTTAATAATCAAATATTCTATGACACATATCATGAATTATTAATTGGTAAAATATTATTTTTGTTTTGAAGAATAAAAATAGCAAGATTTTTCCAAAAATTTATACAATTTCTAGGAGCAATGTTTATATTAAAACTCTTATTAATTAACTCTAATATTTATAGTACATGGCTAAAGAGACCTTGTTTTCTACCAAGTGAAATAATTTTTATTATATTTCTTGGTAGACAGATTCTGCCTGCTGCTGTTTTCTTTTTTTTTGCTTTGTTTTGTTTTGTCTCCCTCCCATCTCCAACTCAGTGAAACAGCACAGAGGTCTGATATATCAACTTTATATAGTTTTCATAAAAAACAAAGACATAACTCAAATTCTTATCATTGACATGGGAAATTAAGAATTATGAGTATTTCTTCATATAGTCATTTTTGTCTATACCTCTGGATGCTTATTAAAGTGTTACTTTTTCTTCCATTTAGAAATAGTGGGTTTATGAAGGTTTTCTAATGCTTCTCTCTCTATATATATTTTTATCTCATTTTTATTTTATTTTTTATTTAATCTTTATTGTATTTTTGCATTACTATTTAGTCTTGTATTACCCCTTTCTTCCAGCAGTCACCACACTCTTGTCGTTTGTGTCCATAAGTCATTTTATTTTTGCTTAATCTGTCTATCTCCTCACCACCACCACCCAAGCTGTCAACTTGCTCTCTATCTACAAATCTGTCCCCATTTTCTTTTCTTTACTTTTTTTGTGATATTTTATTTTTTTATTTTTTCAGTAATTATGGATAGCATTACTAAAACAGGACTCAAATGCTCACATAGAAAAAAATTAAGTGAAAAAGTTTCCCATTATTTGAAGGGGATTTCTTTTCTTTTCTTTCTTTTTTTTTTTACAATATCTTTTTTTAAGCTTTTTTTTTCTTTCTTTTATTTTTTGGTTTTTCAATTACAGTTGTCCCATTTTTCCCCCATTGCTCCCTCCACCCAGCCCATCCCTTCTTCCACAATCATATCCCTCCCCATTGTCCATGTCCATGAGTCGTTTATACACGTTCCTTGATTAGACCCTTCCCTTACTTATCCCCCTTCTCTCCCTCCCCCCTCCCCCCTACTAGTTTGTTCATTATATTCCACATATGAATGAAATCATATGGTATTTGTCTTTCTCTTACTGGCCTATTTCCCTTAGCATAATGTTCTCCAGGTCTATCCATACTGTTGCAAAAGGTAAAATTTTCTTTTTTTTTTTTTTACAGCTGAGTAGTATTTCATTGTATAAACATACCATAGTTGTTTTATCCGCTCATGAATACTTGGGCTGCTTGGTGATTGTAAATAATGCTGTGGTAAATATAGGGGTGCTTATGTTCTTCTGAATTAGTGTTTTGTGTTACTTCAGTTATATTTTCAGAAGTGGGATCACTGGGTCAAAAGGCAGATCTATTTTTTAATTTTCTGAGGTATCTTCATACTGCTTTCCATAGTGGCTGCCCCAGTCTGCATTCCCACCAACAGTGTGAAAGGATTCCTCTTTCTCTACAACTTTTTAGCACTGTTGTTTGTTGATTTATTGATGATAGCCATTCTGACAGGTATGAGATGTTATCTCATTGTGGTTTTAATTTTAATTTCTTTGATGATTAGTAATGTTGAGCATCTTTTCATATGTCTATTGGACATCTGTATGTCCTCTTTGGAGAAGTGTCTATTCGGGTCCTTTAGCCCATTTTTTAATTGAGTTGTTTTATGGTGCTGAGTTTTGTAAATTATTTATAAATTTTGGCTATTAATACCTTATCAGTGTCGGAACATGACTGCAGTGGGACTGCCTGCCTGGACTTTTGATGTATGCAAATAAACCATATGCAAATTAACCTTTCCAAACCGCTCCCATAGGAAATGAAAATGGACTTTGATCATTCCCAGAAGAAATGTTGATGGACCTAGCATGATATATTGACTAGCCTGGTGAGGGAAAAGCAGGGAGATGTAAATAACCTGCTGAATGTGTTGATGGGTAAATTCACTCTAAGCAAAATGTATGTTCAGAAAGGTGTGGAGTCAGTGCCTGCAGAGGCTCAGGCAGGCAATTTCTATGGGGCCTTGTGGGTGACCAGGAGTCTCCATTTCCCCTCCTCTTCCCTTTCCCTTTGTCCCTTTTCCTTTTTTCCTTTGCCCTTTCCCATTCCCCCTTTCCCCTTTTTCCTTCCCTCTTCTCTTGCTCCTATGGGCCCTTGAGTGGGTTCGGGAGTTTCCTCTTCCCTCCAACCCCCTTCCCCTCTTTCCTCAATAAACCTCATGTAAAATCCTAGACTGTCCTCCAGGTGATTTCTCAGAGCAAGGCTATCTGACAATCAGATGTATCAGTTAATATGTTCTTCCATTCTATGGGTTGCTTTTTTATTTTGTTGATGATTTCCTTTCTTGTGCAAAAACATTTTAATTTTATGTAGCCCCATTGTTTATTTTTTTCTTTTGTTTCTCTTGCCTGGAGAAATATATCAGATAAAATATTGCTACAAGCAATATCCAAGGTTTTGCTGCTTATATTTTCTTCTATGACTTTTATGGTTTTGGGTCTAACATTTTAATTTTTGCTCCATTTAAAAACTTATTCTTGTGTGTGGTGTAAAAGGGTGGTCTAGTTTCATTTTTCTACACATATCTAATTTTCCCAACACCATTTATTGAATAAACTACCTTTAGCCCATTATATGTGCTTGCTTTCTCTATCAAATATTAATTTACTATAAGGATGTGAGTTTATTTCTGGACTCTTTTTATACATATATTTAAAGTTTCTTTGAAGCATATCTCTTAGTTCAGAATGAGAAAACAAATCTATTTTACCAGCGTGTGAAAAAATTCAACGTCTTGGATAAGCTACAAAGTTATTAAATGTACTTATCTAAGTCTCAAAGCAAATAAATATGATAGTCAGGAAGAGAAATTAAGATTTTGCTTGTCTCACAAGTATTTCTAATATAGTTAGATTAATGTAATGGTGCTTTTTTCTAAGTGTGTGCTTATAACTAAAAAAGAAAATTTTTCATTTTTTTTATTGACTTGATCATAAACCAATACAGGATATTGATAATACATAATTGTTCAAATTATCAGTTATTTTAAACATTCAAATCTATCTTCTATCTATAATCTATTTATCTCATATATCTGTGGTGCTTTTTGTTTTTTTTTTATTTTTAAGTCCCCAGAGTTGAGGATGACAGTCTTGAAGAGAAACTTAGAAATAACATACACCCTTGTGAGGTACACCATATGTATTTTGTGTATTTAGCCCAGTTTAAGATTTCTCTGTGTGGAATAGATAAACTATAATATTGCATCTTAAGTTTTTCTATTACAAAACTGCCATGGCTTTTCCTTAAGTCTACACTCTGTAAATTAGCCATAATTTATTTGGATGATAGGGGAAATTCTTAAATTGTAAGATAAAATGAGGTAGTATTGAATAAACCTAGTTGGCCAAAAGTTTCCAAATTCTTTTTTTTTGTATACATTTTCTAAAACATCATTCTTTAAGCAGCAGCCATATTGTTACTCTTATTTTGTACTCTGTGTCCAGAGTACCTTTACAAATACTTTTAAAAGTTACCTCTTACCCAAATTGAGAGATTAGGAAACTAAAATCCAGGGAGATATATTGATTTGTATGAGATCATGTGGCTATTAAATTAGTGGTCTGGATGTAGAAACCAGATCCATTTGTCTCCAAAGCTATTATATTCATATATCGCCATGCTAACATAGCCCTAGGTTGATGGCTTTGGTTAACTACTTAGACCAACCAAACAGGCATACTCTTTGTTAGTGTCTTCACATGAGACTATACTGTTTTGCTGTACTTTCTTTTTCCTTTTAACCTATTCTAATCTATGTATCACTCAATAAAAATATGTTTTCTGGTCACCATGAAAATTGTTTGTAAAAGTAGGTAATAGTAATAATGACACAATCAATCCTTAAAGGAAAAGCTGACTGGTTTTAATATTTTTACCTTCAAAGTCTTCATTATTTATGTAAGTAAGTTAAAATTTTCCAATACTTAACAATCCAGCATTAAACATGTTTACGTTTCTATTTGACACCAATTTTAGATCATCTAGGACTATGAATGGCATCAAAATGTATATATGCATATACATTGCTGTCTTGTTTATTTCAAATTTTCTTCCAAAGATTTGTGATTTATTTTTTCAAAATATTGATCTACAGTCTAGTATTTTGATTTTATATTATACTTATATTTACTGATAATTAGTATTAAGAGAAATGTTTTAGAATTTCAATCTCAGCAAATATTTTTTCTCTTGAAATTTCCAGAATAAATAATAATACTCAATAGAAATTTTCCCTTGCAACTGTTACTGTAGGTAGTTAACTAGTTAATAATAAGAAAGAAAGCAAATGGAGTAAAATATTGAGTTTAATAAACTGAGGAGCATGAGCCTGTTTACTTCACCACGAAGCTATAGTTTCGCACCCTAGGATCATAGCATTGCTCCACCAAGGGTATTAACACTCCTCCCTCCCCCTCTGTACAAGATTATTGGGGATCACAGGAGCACGGCGATTGACCATAGAGGCTTGTCAGTCTAACTAGAGGATCAAACCATTTAAAAGCCTGTGAAAGCTTGAGAAGTTGATTGGCAATTGTGAAAAAGCAACTGGCTCATTCCAAACCCAAGCTAATATAATTACAGAGGAATAAAGAATCTCTCTCTCTCTCTCTTTTTCCCCCCTACTCCATTCCTCCTTCCCTCTGACTTGGCAATGCACAATGCATGTATCCTATACATTTGTCCACTAAGTGTCATTTGGAAATACATGACCATGTGAGTCTAGCAGCTATCAGGGCCTACAGCAGATGGTGTAGGTTCCAAAAACACTAAGCTTTCATATGAAGCAAAAACTCTGGACACTGGTTTTTGTTTTGATCTTGCTGAAGATATAGTTGGACTTTTTCCATGGCAGGAAGAAGGGAGAGGAAAAATTGGAAACCCAGAAGGCAGCTTCCATTTCCACCCAAATAAACCTTGTCACATCAAAATCTCTTGTGTGTAGGTCCTTGGAATGCTTTCCTCGCAATCCCTTTGAAGAGCCTGATTTCCACCAGCAACACAACTACTTTCTGAAAGTTATTCTAACTATACATAGGGGAACAACTTTTAACATAATTCCTGTTCAAGTTCAATTTTTCAGCTTCTTTAGACTTAAATAGGCATGCTGACTTCAAAACTGCAGTTAGTTTGCTTCTATCATGTCGTTTTCCTCTACAGTTTTTTTTTTAAATTTTTTTTAAAAATAATTTATTTATTTGTTTGTTTGTTTATTTTATTTTTAGAGAGAGGGGAAAGGAGAAAGAGAGGGAGAGAAACATCACTGTGTGGTTACCTCTCACTGGCGCCCCCAACTGGGGACCTGATGTGCAACCTAGTAATGTGCCCTGACTGGGAATCGAACCAGCGACACTTGGCTCGCAGGCCGACACTCAATCCACTGAGCACCAGCAGCCAGGTACAGCTTATCTTAATGCGACCACTCTAGGCTGGATCAAGCCTGGATCAAGGGAAGCTCTAGTGCTCTCCTATTGGCTGAGAGCAAACCTCCCTCTAGTGGGGAGAGGTGGCAGATGACATTGGAGACCAGCCACAAGTTCATATTTGTGTAGGCTATTCAATTACACATGAGACACTGTGGTAAGAGGTTGTGTGTTGCTCGCTATAGTGAGTCATATTCCAAAGTGTAGTCTGAGTTCTTGTCTGTATACAGAAATTAGCATAATTTTTTTAAATTTACATATGTACTTATTTTCTTTCCTTCAGATCATGTCTGCCTCTGCTATTTCTCATGGTAAGTGCCTAAAGAACCCTGATTCATTTTGTTATATCTGTGATAGTTCACCATTCCCAGTCAAAGGACAAACACCAGGGCATTTGTCAGGCAAGTCTATTTTGCATATTTTAAAGTATACCTTGGTGATCAAGATAAGTCTTGGACCCCTCCCAAGGTGTGCAAGCAGTGTGCCAAAAGTATACGGATGTGGAAGAAGGAAACATGTAATAAACTGCCATTTGGTATACCTATGGTTTGGCAAGAGCCCAGAGATCATTCAAGTGACTGTTACAATTGTATAGTGAAAACAACAGGATATAACAAGAAAAATAATGTAAAATAGAGTATCCTACTCTACCATCGGCTATATGCACAGTGCCTCATTCAACTGAAACCCTAGTGCCACTTTTCACTGAACTACCCTCTTTTGAAAAGCAGGAGCATGGTGAAGAAATAAGTGACAGCAATGATGAAGATTTTAAAATTGAAGATGACTCAGTTTGTAAGGGATTTGATCAGCATGAGTTGAATGATTTGGCATGAGATTTGGGACTATCCAAAAAAGGTTTCAGAACTCCTAGCATCAAGACTGCATGAGAAAAACTTGCTCGAAAAAGGAGCGAAGGCATCCTACTTTTGATCCAGAGAAAGTGAAATTCTGCAGTACTTTGGAAGTGGCAGTGGCTTTGTGTATTGCCATAACACACATGGTTTAATGGAGGAATTGGGAATTCCAATCTATAACGCAACTGAATGGCAACTATTCATCGATAGCTCAAAGTGGAGCTTGAAGTGTGTCCTCCTCCATAATGGCAATTTATTTGGTGCAGTCCCAGTTGGCCATTCAGTTTGTTTTCGTGAAGAATATGAAGATATAAAGAGAGTCATTGATCTGTTGCAACATCACAAGCACTATTTGATCATCAGTGTTGACCTTCAAATCGTCTGCTTCCTTCTTGGTCAGCAATGTGGATACACCAGCTGCCCCTGTTTTCTGTGTATGTGGCACAGCAGAGCTTGTGAGAAGCATTGGGTGAAGTCAAATAGGCCTCTAAGATCTGACCTCAAACCTGGTGATCCAAACATTCTACATGAGCCACTTGTTGACAGAAAGAACATTATAGTCCCACCTGTGCACATAAAACTGAGTCTCATGAAGCAATTTGTTAAAGCTTTGTCAACTGAAGGAGACTGTTTCAAGTATCTCATTTTGGCATTTCCTAGCCTGTTGTTTGAAAAGATAAAATATCTTAACATGTGTGTTCAGTAGTAGAACTTTAATACTTGTATGCAATTTGACTTACAGTAACAATATGTAGCCTTTCTATAAAAAAAATAACTCTAAATAAACAGTATATTCAGTGATTTTTTATTTAATATTTTTTGTATGTACATTGTGTATGATTTTTTGGACAAAAGAGGGAATCTTATACCTTAATAAGTTGACATGAGAGAGAAAAACTGTGTCCATTTTTGGATTTGGATGCCAAGAGTTAGTCAAAATCAAGTGTCAAATCTAACTCAACAAAAATTTTGTTCCCCAGTGCTATGTTTAACTTGTCCAAGAGTAAAAATATCTTTCCATTAAAAACAGATTTTAGCCCAATTATAAATTTATCTTTTGATAAAAATTTTATTCAAGAATATACAAATAGCCCAGGCAGTGCACTGAAGCAAAGCAAGATCCTCAGTTTCAAAAATAAGAGAGAAGAAAAAACAGAGAAAAAGATTAAAGGAGGGAAGGAGGGATAAAGGAGAAAGCAAGGAAGAGAAAGAAAGCTAAGAAAGCAAGCAAGGAGGAAAAAAAACAAAGATAAAGGGAAGAACTGTAACATCATTAGAAGTCAAATATCAAAATCTAGGAATTTTATGGCTGGATACAACTAGTGCCCCTCTTTGGATATTTCAGAATTTTATTCCAGCTGTGACTAACCTCAGAACAGGGAGACTTTCTGCAAAGTACATTAGCTCTAAATTACTAATAAAACCCATATTTTATCCAAGGGCAGAGCTTGGTACAGGAATTGAAATTCCAAGACTGCACATTATTGTTCACTCATGGATATTTGTTAGGTAACAGTAAAGGAAAAAGGAACAATGGAAAGGTCAGTAGTCTTAACATCTAATACAAGAGCATGTTCCAAGGGTGAACAATAATATCCAAAAGAGTCAAGTCTGGATGTCCGCTGGATTGACCTAATCCCATAATGTAAGAAATGAAAGGGAGATGACAGGAACAAGTCATTGTATGTCTGTTTTTTTTTTTTTCTAAACTGCCTACTGCTATTCAGGTGTTCCATGTGAGGTACACATAGGCATTTTTTTTTATAGCTTGTCTTTCTTTATTTGTTTTCCTCCCCTAAAACAAAACAAAACAAAATGGTTTATCTTCTTTTTATGCCATGTGACTTTATTCTACTAATTTCACTGTTTTGTGAAAATATTGAAGCAGAGGAAAAGCAACACAGTATTCTGCCTTGATGCAGAGTAGGAAACTGTCACTAAAATTAAAAAAAAAAAAATCCTTCTTCTTAGAATAGCCAGCACCTACTCCAAAACCCATATTTATAACCATTTTATGGCTTCATTTCCTCTGAACTCTTTACCAGAAAAAGTATTTGAACTCTGTAAAGCACTAATGTATTCAATAAAGATGTTTTTTTTTAACACATTTTAAGCTTTTTTAAAGTACAGAAACTTTACACAAAACTTCTGAAACAAAAGACATACTGAGATCTATAGAGGTCCTGAATGTAGCCAACTAACCTTTAAGAGAGCCAGTTAAAAATCACTGAAAAGATGGGGTGGGGGAAGATGAGCCCCATGATTAACATATTGAGGAAGTGGGTTTCTTTAGCAGAGTGAAAGTAAAAATTGAAAGGAAGGGTTTAATTGTTCCAAGTAACAGATGCCTTTAGAGTCTATGTACTGTCCAAGAAGGGGGAAGAGACAAAATTAGACAGAGGAATGAAATTTTTGATGAAATAAATCACAGAAAGTTATTCATAATTCTGCTCTGGAATATGAAAACAAGCAAACAACAAACAAATACACAAAGGTTACTCACTTCTTAATCTTTTAGAAAGCATATAGCTATTATCTGTTTGGTAGAGGCAAAACAGTTTTGAGTATGGTTTCAAGACAGGTACAACACAAAAGTAACGCCACTTTCAGGAAGTTCTCCTTTCCTGGATTTTACATACAGTCTGGTAGTGTTAGTTATCACCTAGGTACAAGCAATAAGTATATTAGCAGTGCATACACTGGACTTTTTTCAACTTCCTCTCTACAATTCTGCCATCATGATTCTTTAGAGTAATTCTCAAAGTTTGGGACCAGAAGTTTTTGCATGTTGTTTCAACATCCTTAAACATTTAAAAATATTTTGTAATAAAAATTATCCATTATAAGTATTTAAAAGCTATATTTTTATAGTCTCTTGTGAGATCTCTTTGCATATTAATTATATATACTTTGATTGAGATATAATTGACATATAGCATTATATTGTTTCAAGTATATAACATAATGTATTTGATATATTTTTGTATCATTAAATGATTACCACAATTAGTCTAGTTAC
Organism: Furipterus horrens; assembly: GCF_987537825.1. Taxonomy (NCBI): domain Eukaryota; kingdom Metazoa; phylum Chordata; class Mammalia; order Chiroptera; family Furipteridae; genus Furipterus; species Furipterus horrens. Next base: position 62,778,371 of record NW_028327182.1, on the reverse strand, counting down.
CATCTGTAACCAGACATAGTTACAACTTTTTTCTTGCAATAATGTTCAATATCTACTCTCTTAGAAATATTAATATATGCTTTCAGCATTATTAACTTTAGTCACCATACTGTACATTACATTCCCAGGAATGATGTAAGGGAGGATGGATAAAAATGAGAATAAATAAATTGAACAAACAAAAAAATAATAAGCATCAAAGAAACACTTTAAAATTAATGTAGAATGGCCTAATGTCTTTTTTCCTCTCTGGGAAAAAAATTCCTATGGTGGGTACAAAATGTCATAGAGATGAGCTGACTCAAGAGCAGACCTTCGTATTCCCTTACAGAAGATGGACTGAGGAGCTTGTATAAAAGGCTGTGAATCTCAGCAGTTTAACATGCCTAACAAAATGTTTGTGTATGTTTCTTCAACAGATTTAGAGATATAACCAAGGCTCATATACTTATAAACTGTTAAATAAGAAAACTGTGAACTGCTGCTTTTTTTAAAGGTAAGAATACTGAAGTATGCAAGATCATTAGCTCTTAGATCTAAACACATAGTATTTGAGTACAAAAGACCTTTAATGTCAGCTTATCATTTTTTGTGGGTTTAAATAGTGGTTCTAATACCATAATTGAAGAATAAAATATGAGACAATGCATTAAACCATGTGTAATACTGTATCTCAGTTAGTTCCAACAATTAGTTGTTCAACTGCCTTGGGGCCTCCATTTGGCCCTCTGTATTCTCATATCTCTAATTCTGTTGTAATCAGTTTTTTCAATGTGCTTAGAACATTGCCTGGTACTTTAAGAGTTTGTGTGATGTTATTAAATAAATGAAATTTTCTTCTTCCCCATTAACTTAGAGTTCACTGTCCATGAACTCTGACAATGCCTTTGCCAATTTCCTAAACTCTTCTCATATCTTATTTTATCACATACACTTGAAAGAAATTTAGTGTTTAGACATTTAAAAAGAAAGGATATATCACATTGCTATCTCATTATATGAGCCAGGGCTTATGAGAAGCCCTGGAAACAATCACATAACCAGGTAGAGAGAGATAATATCGAATTATGATCATCGACCACATGTGAATCCTCAAACATCTCCAACCTACAGACTTATTCTCACACAATGTTTTCAGTGACGATTTACAATGGTTCTCAATATTCATGCTTCTGCACTCACTTCTCTTTCACTGTTAACAGACTACTTTTCTTCCTATATTACATCAGCATTTAATTATACTTTCCTCAATATTGCATTCTCCTTCAGCAGTGAACAATAGCTTTCTCTCCCTTTCAGAGACCAACTTTTAAAATAATTTTCTAAACTTCATGTTTCTATTTTCTTAGCTCTAGTGACCTGACTATAGTTTTTCTTACCCTGAATTTGATTGACTCTGTTAAGCTTTAGTCTTCAGTCTTAATTTCCCTTGACTTCTGTTTCTGTTTTCATGATATTTCTTGAATTTTCTTTTTACCTTCAAATGTCCCTTCACAGTCACTTTTCACAGGATCGTTGTTATGAAGTAAATTGTGCCTCTTCTAAATTCACATGTGGAAGCCCAAGTCCTAGTGTTGCTGTATTTGGAGATAGGCCATTTATAGATGTAATTAAGGTTAACTGAGGTCAAGAACCAACAGAACAAATGTTCTTTTAAGAAAGTATAGAGAGGAGAGGGGTAAGAGGAGAGACAGACAACCTGCTAATGTCTTAACTTTGGACTTCCAACCTCCAAAACTGTGAGAAAATAAATTTCCATTCTTTAAGCTATCCAGTCAGTGGTATTTTGTATGGCAGTCTAGCAGATGACATAGTCATCTTCTTTGTATTTCTTAAATACTACACTTTGCAATGTTCTATTTAAGGTAACCTTTTCTCAGTTTCTAAATTGCTCTCCATAGGTAGTACCATCATTATCTTTATATAGATCACTTGTAAATTGATGCTTTCAATCCAATTTTTTTTTAATCCTAACCTTTCAGCAACCTACTGGTTATCTTCACCCATGGGTCTTGCAAATCCTTCAAATTGAAAAAGTTCTAAAATTGAATTTATATTCATAACTTCTCCACACCCTCCCCAAACTACGATTTCCCTCATTTCTCATTGTGCTAATTTGTACCTGCACAAACAAGAGATCTGTAAGGCAAACCTCATCTCACATCCTCACTGTAATCCTGTAACTGGCAGGTAATTAAGCATCAAGTAAGTCTCTTAAATTTCACCTGAACATCTCCCTCAAACTGATTACTTCACATTACCAATATCCAGTCATCTCAGCTACCATCAGTTCTCATCTTGGAAACAGTAAAAAATCCCTACCCTGTTTCACTTTGTCCATTGTTCTCCTCATCTCAATTTTTCACTGATAAATATAAACCTGAAAATGTTTAGCTTATGACCCCACGCCATAATTTCCTCATATAATTCATATACCATCAATTCTATTTTTCCTCTATTCTTTTTATTTAAAGAAGAAATTTATTGATATTTAAAAAGAAAATTTTTAGACTTTCAGCCAAGATGAAGGCCTAGACTGACATGCTCCATCTCTCTCCACAACTAAGAAGGAATACAACTACCACAAAACCAGAAATAACCAGAAGTTCCAGAAAATAAGTGGAAGCCCAGTGTATGAAATTATAAAGAAGTGGTGCTCATCCAGATGAGTAGGATGGGCGAAACTGGGGCAGAGAGGTCAAGCTGTGCTGGCGGTGGCAGCTGCAGTGATGGCAGTGGGACGGCGGTAAGCACAGATACCTGTGTTTAATAGGAGACAAGAAATGCCTGGGAAGAACCCCCAGCTGCAGACCAGACCCATCAGCTTTCAATTCCAATGCCGGGGAAGGCAGAGCCCCATTGCCTTGGACTGTGAAGCCCAGAGGCAGTGGGGACTGAGGAGGTGGCTCCCAGTCTCTCAGCAGGGAGTGAACTACAGAAATCTATCTTGGACCCCCACCCCTACAGAAAACACCACAGTGTGATGAGAAGGGTTGCCCGGTTGTGACGAGTGCACAGGGCTTCACCCTCTATAGCTTAGGAGTGTGACAGCCCCTCCCAAGAAGCAAAGGTAAACACAAAACTGCCAGGATGGCACAGAGCATTATATAGATTCCAATCATGCAGCTGACCAGACAGCAAACATCTAACCTAATGAAGCAGCAGATAGAAAATATTTCTGAGGCACAGTTCAGAGCTTCGGTTAAAAGAATGTTTACAGACCTCATGGCAGATCTTAAACAAGATGGGGAAGGAATAAAGGCTAGTCCTGCTGAAATGAACAAAAACACATATGAAATTAGTGATGACAGAAAGAAACCCAGGGGCCAAATTAACAAATTGGAATATAGGGAAGGAACAGACAAACAGTGCAGAAAGAGGAAATGAAAAGTGAGGAAAATGAGAAGAGTATCAGAAACCTATGGGACAGCTATAAGTGGGCCAACATCCGAATCATACGGTTGCCAGAAGATGAGGAAGAAGAACTATAAATTGAAAAATTATGTGAAAAAATAATGAAGCAGAACTTCCCTAACTTGGGGAAGGATATAGATTTACAGGTCCAGGAAGCACAGAGATTTCCAAAAAAACTGGACCCAGGGAGAACCACACCAAGAAACATTATAATCAAAATGTCAAAAATTAAGGATAAAAAGAGAATCTTAAAAGCAGCAAGAGAGAAGAAGAGAATTATGTACAGACTATCAGCTGATTTCTCAAAAGAAACTGTGCAGGCAAGAAGGGACTGGCAAGAAATATTCAAAGTCACGAAACTCAAAAACCTACAACCGTGATTACTCTATCCAGCAAAGCTGTCTTTGAGAATAGAAGGGCAGAGAAAGTGCTTCTAGGACAACGTAAAACTGAAGGATTTCATTAGATCCAAACCACTGTTATATGAAAGTTAAAGGGACTTGTTTAGGGGAAAGAAGATAAAAACTATGAACATTAAAATGAAAACTGTATCACAACAACCAACAACAAAAGTTAGGGAACCGAAAAAAATGCAAACTAAGTAGGCAACGAGATTGGGAAAAGAACTATAGATATGGGGAACGTTTTGGGGAGAGATCAGCAGGGAGTTGAAAAGGGTGAAAGGGAGGGAGATTGTACATAAATTAAGCATAGTAGGAGGGAGTGGAATTAATAGGAAGATGTTGAGAAGAACTATATGCACAACCAATGGGCATGAACTAAGGGGGGGCACATGGAGAGAAGGGGGTTACTTGGTGGAGGAGGAAAAATTGGAGCAACTGTAACAACATAATCAATAAAGCATATTTTTTAAAAAAGAAAAATTTAAACAGTCAAAAAGTATCTAGGTAATATGTTTTAATAACTTAGATTATATAGGTTTAAATTATAAAAACATTTATAAAAATGTAAATGATTATAACATCCTAGGCCCTAGAGATATAGATAGTGGCACAAAATAGATAAGTGTATATTAGTTTATATATTAATCGTCGGCAGCCGTCCGTCTCGAGAGACGATGGTGTAGCTTCTTCAGAGTCTATCTGCACCGCCAAGAATGGCTGTGCAGTCCGACTCGGGAGTGACATGGTATCTGTCTCCTCCCGTGTTGAATCGACATCTTGCGATGACGCTGAAGCTACAGAGCCTGGGCAGGGTAATATGGAGGGTCTGCTGTTGCCCATGCAGCAGACCCCCCCTCTCTTCGCAGCTGAAGGGTCCAAGGGAAAGACGGAGTCGATACAGCTTGGCTTCAGGTGCGCCGCAGGAGTTGCCGGTGTTGACTACAACGTCAAACCGCCTTAGGGACTCCGGCTCCGGATTTTCTGTCGGGGTTTACTCCCTTAGCCTTTCCCCTGAAGAGGTATGCCGCAAGGCAGCGGAGGTTTTTTGGAGTCAGAGTTTTCCTTCTCTGTTTATATATTAATAATGTTTCACTAATTGCCAGCAACAACAAATGAATGCTTACCAAATTGGGGGGATGGGCCACCGTAGTAGCACCCACAATTAGAATAAGAATTCAATGGTGAAACCACAGAGTTGAAGAAGAAATCAAGATAACACTAGAAAATTCAGTAAGGAATTTGTGGATTTTGCCATCAAAATTCTGCCTTTGGTGAGGCTTACCATAAGTGACTCAGGCTTTCTGTCTCTGCATTCAACATGTCAGGTAACTGGAGAGGAGAACCTGATTGTCATCCATGAAACCAGTGTCTGACCCTAATAAAATAGCTCAATCCACTCAATAATGCTGTGGAGCAGAGGGCATTGACTCTAGTGTTATTCATACCTGCTTGTAAATGAGTCATTTTAGGAGAACAATGACTCACTTTCATATAGAAATACACTGATTGAGTCTACTACACTAGTTGGTATTTGGTATAAGTTTTTTTTTTTTTTTAACAAGTACTGGACAGTATTGGTCTTGCGTATTTTGGGGTTGAGTGAATAAGTAAAAATTTTAAAGTAGCAAGTAATGTTGGGAAGGGTATTGTATTAAATAATTTAATTAATTATTCTAATTACCAGCTACAAAAGGAGAAAAGTGTAAAACCTTTTTTTGTGATAAAATGGAATTCTTTATATGCTTATTCAAGATAATTTATATTAAAATCTGAACAGAAACATGAGCCCACTTTTTCTGTACTTGGAATTGTATTAGTGTGACCACCTAAATATCTCATATTCTAAAGAGGTATTTGAACAGGGACTGTAGATTGTTTTGTCTTCCTAGAGGTGGGTTCGGCCTAAGGCATACCCACCTCCTGGGGCAGCAGTCACCACCATGCCATAAATGCAAGATTGCTGAGGAATACTATTCTATCTCCCTGCCTGTAAACCCATCTCCCTCTTCCTTCTACCTCTCCCTTACCTGGAAGCTGCATTAGAGTCTTTTATTATTGAAAAGGTTCTGATAATATAAAACATCTTGTCATGCCTAATATCTTAAAGAGACACACGTGCTTCCTTTTTGTTTAATGTCCTCCTGGTAATTTGAGCAGATGCTTGCTGCAGTGCAACATGAGTCATCTGAAAAGTATGTATATCAATACTTCAATACCTTTCAAAACTAGTGTAGAAAATTATATATATACACACAGATACACACACACACACACACACAGTGATTGAATAAAGCAAAGAGATTTTACCTAAAATCAAATAATTGGCAAAAACAATTGCATGTGCCCAATGTCTTTGTCTTTCATACCAAGACTTGCTGCTTTTACAAAAACATAGGAAAGTTATTTTAACTATGCAAATGAGGTAACCTCAAATCTAATAAATTTGCAATGTGACAAAATAATCTATGGCCTTGCCAATTCACTTAAGTGTTTCTAACATTTGGGAATTGCAAATTGTTTAATTTATGAACATTAAAAGTGGATCAGAAGGAATTTGATTAAATGCTTTAATATATAAGAAAAACATACTGAAACAGTAAATTAAAACAATAGGAAGATTTTAAATTTTCTATTTTACTTTTTAGTGAGCTCTGTATAAAATGTGCTTCACTGTCTGTTCTGAAACTTTTAAAACTTATTTGTTATATGTCTATCATGACCTAGATTTTAGCATTGTCTCAATAATTTTTACATTGTTTTTTCTTCATTTAAAATGCTGACTTTATTAAAGATTTCTTACTGTTATGGCTTCTAGGATCACATGTATAAATACCAATTGCTTCAAGAGAAATATTCAGAAATAAAATCAGGATTATAAAAGTTGATTATTTTTCTTTACATTTGATCTATATTTATGTTCTCATAAGTATACTGAATAATAAAAGATTTAAAATAAACCATATATATTACCCAATTAAAGGTCCTAGAATGAAGAATGATAGACTGATCCATTGTTATTCAAAATTCAATCTTAAGATAGCTGTGTAATAATTACACATTTTGTCTTTAAAATATTTTGGATGGATCTAGGACTTTTGGCCAAGATGGAGGCCTAGACAGACACGCTGCATCTCCCCCCACAATTAAGGAGAAATACAACCACCTCAAAACTAGAGACAACCAGAAGTACCAAAAAATCAAGCTGCATGGAAGTCCAACAAAGATATAAAGAAAAAATACTCATCCAGACAGGTAGGAGGGGCGGAACCAGGGTGGAAAGGATGTGGGGTGATGGTGGCAGCAGCAGGCCAGAAGAAAGTGCAGTCACACATTTTAAAAAGTAAAAAGGGACATCTGAAGAGCACTCCCAGCACCAGACCAGACTGCACATCTATGGTTCCAGTACCAGGAAAAATCAAGTCTCATTGCTTTTGACTGTGAAAACCAGTGGGGGTTGGCTTGGAAGAAGAAACTGCTGACCTCTCAGCAGAGTCCACATATATAAAGGGCCTTCACAGTCCTAGAACACTCACAGACCCACCCACTCTGGAAAAAAACAGCCAGAGCAACAGCTAGAGAGGCGCCAGTCCCATACAGGAGAAGGAGAAGTGTCTGGAAAAGGGGCAAGTGCTGAGTAAGCAGCATTGTTCCCTTTTTGACCCCTCGCACACAAACAACACCACAAGGTGGTGAAATGAGTCTCCCACACTGACAAATCCCTAAGGCTCTGCCCCTTACAACACAACAGGAGCGAAAGCTCTACCTAAGACACGGAGGCAAACAAACACAGGAGCCTGTCAAGATGAGGAAACAGAGAAGAATGGCCCAAAAGGAGGAATGGATCAAGGTTCCAGTGGGAGAATTAAGTGAAGGGGTGATAGCCAAATTAACAGATGAGCAGATGGCCAACCTAACAGATTTAGAGTTCAAAACACTGGTGATAAAGATGCTCACAGTCTTGACAGATATGCTTAAGTATGGCAAACGCATAGGGGAAGAAGTGAAGCCTGTGCTAAATGAAACAAAGAATAATTCATACAAAACCAATAATGAAGGGAAGAAAACCAGGGTTCAAATCAATGATTTGGAACATAAGGAAGGAAAAAACAGTCAACTAGTACAGAATGAGGAAACAATCATTGAAAAAAGTGAGGAGAGGTTTAGGAACATTTGTGACAACCTTAAACATGCCAATATCTGAATTATAGGGGTGCCAGAGAAGAAGAAGAGCAAAAAATTGAAAGCTTATGTGAAAAAATAATGAAGAAAAACTTCCCACATTTGGTGAAGGAAATAGACATACAAGCTCAGGAAGAACAGAAAGTCCCAAACAAAAGGAACACACCAAAACACGTCATAATTAAAATGCCAAATGTTAAAGATAGAGGGAATCTTAAAAGCAGCAAGAGAAAACCAGAGTTTCCTACAAAGGGATGCCTGCAGCACTATCAATTGATTTCTCAAAGAAACTGTAGGTAAGAAGAGACTGGCATGAAGTATTCAATGTGATGAAAAGCAAGAACCTACAACTAAGATTACTCTATCCAGCAACATTGTGATTTAGAATGGAAGGGAAGATAAAGTGCTTCCCAGACAACGAAAAGCTAAAGTAGTTCATCATCACCAAGTCATTATTATATGAAATGTTAAAGGGACTTATTTAAGAAAAAGAGGATCAAAACTATGAACATAAAATGACAGCAAACTCACAACTATCAACAATGGAATCTAAAAAATAAAAACAAAGTCCACTAAGCAAACCAGAATAGGAACAGAATGATAGGTATGAGGATCATTTGGAGGGTTATTAGCTAGGAGTGGAAAGGGGGAGAAATGGGGAAATGGTTCAGGGATTAAGAAGAATAATTAGTTGGTACAAAATAGGCAGAAGTAGGTTAAGAATTATACAGGAAAGTGTAAAGCCAAAGAACTTATATGAATGACCCATGGACATGACTAAGAGGGTTGGTATTGCTGGAGGCAAGGGAGTACTGGGCAGAGGGAGGCAAAGGGAATAAAAATTGGGACTACTGTAACAGCATAACAGTGGGGAACACAATTTTTGTGGAGTTAGATATGACACTTGTTTTTGACTAACTCTTGGCATCCAAATCCAAAAATGGACACAGTTTTTCTCTCTCATGTCAACTTATTAAGGTATAAGATTCCCTCTTTTGTCCAAAAAATCATACACAATGTACATACAAAAAATATTAAATAAAAAATCACTGAATATACTGTTTATTTAGAGTTATTTTTTTTATAGAAAGGCTACATATTGTTACTGTAAGTCAAATTGCATACAAGTATTAAAGTTCTACTACTGAACACACATGTTAAGATATTTTATCTTTTCAAACAACAGGCTAGGAAATGCCAAAATGAGATACTTGAAACAGTCTCCTTCAGTTGACAAAGCTTTAACAAATTGCTTCATGAGACTCAGTTTTATGTGCACAGGTGGGACTATAATGTTCTTTCTGTCAACAAGTGGCTCATGTAGAATGTTTGGATCACCAGGTTTGAGGTCAGATCTTAGAGGCCTATTTGACTTCACCCAATGCTTCTCACAAGCTCTGCTGTGCCACATACACAGAAAACAGGGGCAGCTGGTGTATCCACATTGCTGACCAAGAAGGAAGCAGACGATTTGAAGGTCAACACTGATGATCAAATAGTGCTTGTGATGTTGCAACAGATCAATGACTCTCTTTATATCTTCATATTCTTCACGAAAACAAACTGAATGGCCAACTGGGACTGCACCAAATAAATTGCCATTATGGAGGAGGACACACTTCAAGCTCCACTTTGAGCTATCGATGAATAGTTGCCATTCAGTTGCGTTATAGATTGGAATTCCCAATTCCTCCATTAAACCATGTGTGTTATGGCAATACACAAAGCCACTGCCACTTCCAAAGTACTGCAGAATTTCACTTTCTCTGGATCAAAAGTAGGATGCCTTCGCTCCTTTTTCGAGCAAGTTTTTCTCATGCAGTCTTGATGCTAGGAGTTCTGAAACCTTTTTTGGATAGTCCCAAATCTCATGCCAAATCATTCAACTCATGCTGATCAAATCCCTTACAAACTGAGTCATCTTCAATTTTAAAATCTTCATCATTGCTGTCACTTATTTCTTCACCATGCTCCTGCTTTTCAAAAGAGGGTAGTTCAGTGAAAAGTGGCACTGGGGTTTCAGTTGAATGAGGCACTGTGCATATAGCCGATGGTAGAGTAGGATACTCTATTTTACATTATTTTTCTTGTTATATCCTGTTGTTTTCACTATACAATTGTAACAGTCACTTGAATGATCTCTGGGCTCTTGCCAAACCATAGGTATACCAAATGGCAGTTTATTACATGTTTCCTTCTTCCACATCCGTATACTTTTGGCACACTGCTTGCACACCTTGGGAGGGGTCCAAGACTTATCTTGATCACCAAGGTATACTTTAAAATATGCAAAATAGACTTGCCTGACAAATGCCCTGGTGTTTGTCCTTTGACTGGGAATGGTGAACTATCACAGATATAACAAAATGAATCAGGGTTCTTTAGGCACTTACCATGAGAAATAGCAGAGGCAGACATGATCTGAAGGAAAGAAAATAAGTACATATGTAAATTTAAAAAAATTATGCTAATTTCTGTATACAGACAAGAACTCAGACTACACTTTGGAATATGACTCACTATAGCGAGCAACACACAACCTCTTACCACAGTGTCTCATGTGTAATTGAATAGCCTACACAAATATGAACTTGTGGCTGGTCTCCAATGTCATCTGCCACCTCTCCCCACTAGAGGGAGGTTTGCTCTCAGCCAATAGGAGAGCACTAGCGCTTCCCTTGATCCAGGCTTGATCCAGTCTAGAGTGGTGGCATTAAGATAAACTGCAGAGGAAAACTTGACATTATAGAAGCAAATTAACTGCAGTTTTGAAATCAGCATGCCTATTTAAATCTAAAGCAGCTGAAAAATTGAACTCAACAGGAATTGTGTTAAAAACTCTTGCCCTGTGTAATCAATAATATATACTTAAAAAAAATAAAAGTACAAATAGGTAGTTATGGAATAGCCATGGGGATGTAAAGTCGTTGGCAGCCGTCCATCTAGAGAGACGATGGTGTAGCTTCTTAAGAGTCTATCTGCACCGCCGAGAATGGTTGTGCAGTCCGACTCGGGAGTGACACGGTATCTGTCTCCTCCCGTGTTGAATCGACATCTTGCGATGACGCTGGAGTGTCCTCTCCAGTGAAGCTGAAGCTACAGAGCCTGGGCAGGGTGATATGGAGGGTCTGCTGTTGCCCATGCAGCAGACCCCCCCTCTCTTCGCAGCTGAAGGGTCCAAGGGAAAGACGGAGTCAATACAGCTTGGTTTCAGGTGCTCCACAGGAGTTGCCGGTGTTGACTACAACGTCAAACCGCCTTAGGGACTCCGGCTCCGGATTTTCTGTCGGGGTTTACTCCCTTAGCCTTTCCCCTGAAGAGGTATGCCGCAAGGCAGCGGAGGTTTTTTGGAGTCAGAGTTTTCCTTCTCTGATGTACCCTGACTGGAAGATCAAACCAGCAACACTTAGCTCGCAGGCCGACGCTCAATCCACTGAGCCAAACCAGTATAGTATAAGAAATAGATTAGCCAAAGAATTTATATGCATAACCTATAAATATGAACAATTGTGGGGGAATTTCCTGGTGGTATGGAGTTTGCTGAATGGAGGAGGACAAAGGGGGAATAACAGGACAACTGTAATGGCATAATTAATAAGATATAATTAAAAAAATAAAATAAAGTATTTTGGATAAAATTATTCTTCATGCACCTGTCTTCTACAGTTTTCTGTTTCATTCTTATTGTAAAACAAAATCATTTCTTATATAGTACAAATTAGGACTTGGAAAATATCAAATTAGTTTAATCAATGAAGACTCCTAGCTGATTATTTAGATTATAAAATAACAGTAGTAACAAATTTTTGATTTTACTAACTTCCTTGTGAATTTTGGAAAAAGCTACCTTCTACTGCATGTGCTGTAAGAAGGAAGTAAGAATATACTAAGGCCATTGTTTTTCATAATTGTGTAGGCTAATACTTAGATATGGTGATAATTAAAACACAATGACCTAAATGTGTAATGTATTTAACAGATTATTTTATTAATTTCAGAAAATATCTCAAATGAGAAATCATATATTTAGTGATCCTTTACACTTTCTTTTTGTAAAATATGTTTTATTGATTATGCTGTTACAGTTGTCCCAATTTATTTTCCCTCTGCTCCACTCCACACGGTGACCCCAGTCCCTTCAGTTGTCCCCCCATTTTAGTCCATGTCCGTTCGTTATGCATATAGTTCTTCTCAACCTCTTCCTGTCTACTCCATTCTCTCCTACTATGCTTCTTAATTTCTGCATCATCTCCCTCCCTTCTCCCTCTTCCCCACCTCCGCTGACCTCCCCCCAATATGTTCCCCATACCTATAATTCTTTTTTCCACTCTCGTTGCCTACTTAGTTTGCCTTTGTTTTGATTCCCTAGCTTCTGTTCTGGTTGTTGTGATACAGTTTTCATTTTAATATTCATAGTTTTGATCCCCTTTCTTCTAAAAAAGTCCCTTTAACATCTCATATAACAGTGGTTTGGATCTAACAAACTCTTTCTGTTTTACTTTGTCCTGGAAGCACTTTCTCTTCCCTTCTATTCTCAATGACAGTTTCGCTGGATAGAGTATTCATGGCTTTAGGTTTTTGCTTTTCGTTACTTTGAATATTTCTTGCCAGTCCCTTCTTGCCTGCAGGGTCTCCTTTGAGAAATCAGCTGATAGTTTAATTAGGACCCCTTTGTACATGATTCTTTTCTTCTCTCTTGCTGCTTTTAAGATTCTCTTTTTATCTTTAATTTTTGACATTTTGATTATAATGTTTCTTGGTTTGGTTCTCTCTGGGTCCAGTTTTTCTGGAACTTTCTGTGCTTCCTGGACCTGTAAGTCTATTTCCTTCCCCAAGTTAGGGAAGTTCTGTTTCATTATTTTTTCACATAATTTTTCAGTTTCTTGTTCTTCTTCTTCACTTTCTGGCAATCCTATAATTCTAATGTTCATTTGCTTATAGCTGTCCCATAGGTTTCTGAGCCTCTCCTCATATTCCTCACTTTTTGTTTCCTTTTTCTGCACTGGTTGACTGTTTTTTCCTTCCCTATGTTCCAATTGGTTGATTTGATCTCTGGTTTTTGTTTCCTCACCACTTGTCTCATATCTGTTTTCATTCATTTCAGCAGGGCTAGCCTTCATTCCTTCCCTGTCATGTTCAATATCTTTTGTTAATTCTGTAAGCTGCCTTATGACTATAGCTCTGAATTGAGCCTCAGAAAGTTTTTCTATTTGTTCATCGGTTAATTCCTTTATTTGCTCTTTGGTTAGCTTCATGACTGGTATTTCAATCATTATTCCTGTCATTTGGACCATTTTCATTTATCTTTCCTTCTTGGGTGGGGCTGTCACACCTCCTACGCTATTGGGTGCAATACCCTGAGCACTTATCACAATCCGACAACCTTTTTCACCACACTGTGGTGCTTTGTGTGGGGGCGCGGGTCCAAGATGGATCTCTGGCATTACTCTCCACTGAGAGACCAGGAGTCTCTTCCTCCATCCCCATGCCTCATGGGCCTCACAGACCGAGGCATGGGGGTCTTCCTTCCCCAGCATTAGAATCACAAACTGACAGGTCTGGACTGCAGCCAGGACTTCCCCCCTGGCATTTCTCACAGTCCCGCCACTATCCCTACTGCTGCCACTGACAGCACAGCCCGACTTCTCCACCCTGGTTTCACCCATCTTACCCATCTGAACAAGCACCACTTTTTTATAACTTCATATGTTGGACTTCCATGTAGTTTTATTTTCTGCAATTTCTGGTTGTTTTTGGTTTCGAGGTAGTTGGTCTCCTTCTTAGTTGTGGAGGCAGACAGAGCATGTCAATCTAAGCCTCCATTTTGGCCAGAAGTCTCCTTACACTTTCAGTATTTAACTTTATGTTAATATCAAGTCAAATTAGTGTAAAAACATAAAAACATACTGTAATGCATTGTCTTAAAATATCATGTGTAACATTTAAAATATACTTTTAACAATCTTTCTATGTTACTGTCAATTTCTCAATAATATTTTCTCTTATTTTCAGATATTTTAATTTGTACCTGCAATATTACATTAGTTTTAGGTGTACACCATGGTGGTTAGACATTTCTGTAACTTACAAAGTGATCAGTGGGGTAAGTATAGTACCCATCTGACCCCATGCATAGTTATCAGAATATTAATGACTATATTCTGCACGCTCTACTTTATAGCTGTGACTGGTTTTATAACTGGCCACTTATACTTCTTAATCTCAACTATGTATTTTTATATAATTTATCTGTGTGTAATTATACAGACTTTTGGGATGATGTATAATTAATGTTAATCTATGTTTCTGGTGGGGAGATTGTAGAATATTTTTCTCCCTTTATATTCTAGTACATGTCACATTACTTACATTCTTTATGTTGAGTATGTTTGTTTTACATAAAAAAATTAGAAAATGTAAATAAAATTTAACAATAAATATCTTGTGGGGAAGCATAACTGAACTGTTTTGATAAAGAAAGTAAGCATATCATTTTATGGAAAAAATTCCAATGTAAAAAGTTTGGTTACACAAATCATTAGAAATATATCCAGAGCATGTCATATTTTCAATTAAACCATGTAGAACTTGAAGGTATAATCGTACAAAGTTAAAAGCTTAAGTGTGTGTGTGTGTGTGTGTGTAAATTCATATCAGTAATGGCAATTAGGTTCTTAACAAAAAAGCTGAAAAACTATAAAAAATAATTTTTGGTATATAAATTATATTGTTTGGAAAATTATATGCACTCTGGTGATTAAAATAACTTTTCTATTAACAAGAGACTATCACTGCTAACTATAATCTTAAAAGATATAAGAATATACATTAAAAACAGAGTATAAAAATAAAGAACTGCTTGAACTTAATTTATTTCCTGACGTTGAGGTGGGCCCTATGGTACTTCTGTGTACCATCAAGTTCTATGGAAAACAATTAGAACATCTCTGGGGCATGGAATTATTAGTAAACTAGAAGAAAGAAAATAATCTCTGCTTTATGTGAAAGTTATCAGTCTGAATATGCTCCCTTGCCTATCCAGGATGAATTCGTTTAATAAATTTTAACTTACAGTGTTCTGTATTTCAAATAAGTTCTGTGCCAGTATATTATGAATGCACATAAAAAACAAAACAACTAATATAGAAAAAGAAATAAAGTATATAGATGATGAAGTATTTAAAATAGTATGACATTTCATTGTATGTGTATGTGTGTGTAAATCCAAACATATATACATTCCTTTTAGTTAGTATGGGATTCAACCTATAATTCTTTGTTGAACTTTGCCTAATAAATATTAAATTAACAACTTCTGAGATTTTAATTCATTTTAATTAGCTTTTTATATTATTCGTGCATGGGAATCATCCATAAAAAATGATTTAACAAACACATCATGGTTCTTTTTGAATTCAGAACAATTATGTAACCTCACATTACACACCATTTTGAAAACTGAATAGTAT
This sequence comes from Furipterus horrens, assembly GCF_987537825.1. NCBI lineage: Eukaryota > Metazoa > Chordata > Mammalia > Chiroptera > Furipteridae > Furipterus > Furipterus horrens. Next base: position 62,762,905 of record NW_028327182.1, on the reverse strand, counting down.
TCCTAGCCAGAATAAAAAGCTGGCAATTTAAAGAGAACACATGCCATCAGATTTAGCCTAAGTTTTATGTGTTTCTTATAAAGAAACATATACAATGTCAAGAATATAAAAATGTAAATCCATCATGGGAAAAAGCATGGAAAAGTTTAATTGTTTTAAGAAGTGAGTATTTTTATTACTTCAACAATAAACAAAATTAGGTAGGTTTTCATAAGTCTTCTCAAAAAAGAATTTAATAGCTAAACCAGTGTCATTTTTTTTATGAAAGTAGGTAAATATTTATCAGTGAAGCCCAAATAGTGTTTCCTCAATTTTACTTTGAAACATGCATTTTTTTCTACCACAGACAAACATTATGGAACCATAGTAGGTCATTAAAGTATACATTTCTTGGAGAAAACAATAACTAATAAAAGGCTATTAGAAATAATATAAATTAGAGTTACGTTCACACTATTACATCTTTTTTATCACACTATTACATCTTTTTTTATGAGAATGTGGTAGACAACAGACAATCATGCTACTTTGAAATCACATAGCTGGGATTATACTACATGGTTAGTTACTGGGGCTACTGTAACAAAATATTATAAACTGAGTAGTTTAAACACCAAAAATTTATTGTCTCACACTTGCTGGAAGCTCAAAGCCCAAGATCAAGTTGTTGGAAAGGTTGGTTTCTTCTGAAGTCTGTAAAAGAGAATTCATTCTATGCCTCTTTCTTAGCCTTTTGGTGTTTGCCAGCAGTCTTTGGTGTTCTTGTCTTTTGGATTTATCACCTCAATCTGTGCCTTTATTTTCTCCTGGTATTCTTCTTATGTGCCTGTGTCCATATTTCCTTCTTTTATAAGGACATTGGTCATATTGGTTTAAATATCCAACCTACTTTAATATGACATTATCTTAATTAATTACATCTGCAACAACCTTATTTCCAAATAAGGTCATATTCAGAGGTACTGGAGGTTAGGACTTCAACACGTGAATTTCTGAGAGACAATACTATTACAGAAATCTTCTGTGCTAAATTGAAACCTGTTTAACTTGGAAGCACAGATGCAATCTGATTCCTGAAATCTAGCCCATAATCCTGGTTCATATGTCAACCACAGGATAGTAAGACTTATTTCTAAGTCATGACTGGGGCAGCAGTGCCAATGACACATATGCAGGCATTAGTAAGAAACAAAAGCTTGAAGTCAAGGTGAGTAAGATTCCTTTCACCTGGTATAGTTTTACCTCCACCCTGGTTATATAAGCCCAATGACCATGGACCCAAATTCTGGAAAAAGATAGAAGATACTGGGGATCGAGTCCTGCTTATAAAGTAATCTACTAGCAATAACAATACAAGTAGAAGTCACAATATGACTCTGAAACAGAATATATTAAAGGGCCATTTCAACAGATCTTCTCTTTGGGGATTTTAACCTTCAGAATCCAATAATGCAAGCAGTTAATGGTTGCCTAGAATCCATGGTAGTCCCCATGGAGGAGGAATGACCCATTGATCGCACTTGACTTCTGAATTAGTAGTTGGTGTGTAAAGCAGTTTATTGGCCTTATGAGCTATTTGAAATCAAGCTATATTTAAAGTAACATGAGTAGTGCTTAAAATAAAATTGGATAAGCTCAGGAATAACTAGTGGTCAATGGTACAACTAGAATAAAGCCAATCCTAGTCCACTTAGATTAAGGAACTGACAACAAAGAAACAGTTAGTTACCTGGTCTTTGGAGACCCCTTTAGTCTCCAGAGCTCCAGTTAAGGTCCAGGATTAAAAAGAATAACAGAACTTCTAGTTCAACAATAGAGCAAGTGAACTATTCCTAAGAGTAGCGGCATTGACAGACAGCAGCCACATTGTTATGACAGGTGTGGTGCTAATAGAGATCCCAGAGAATCAGTGCAATGTGTAGAATCTGAGCTGTTTTGTCCAGGTGAAATAGCCTATGATTCCAGGAACATATCTTTATTTATACTTCTCCCTGAAAATGGGATGGTACTTGTAAGCTTGCCTGATCCTTGAAGGGCAACACTAGGGTATAAATGGGTATGTATGCATGTTTGATAAAATCTAATGCACTAAGTGCAATTCTGTTGGTACTTTATAGATACAAAAGGATACTTTAATATTAATAGAAATAGCTTTCCTTTGGCCAACAACGTAATTTGTAAGCTGATGCCTTGACACACACCAAAGAGGTCATAAGGCCTGTCTATAAACAATCATTCCACAAGGGCTATGCTTCCATGCACAAAACATGATTGTCTTAAAAGAGATAAGTGAAAAACAGCAGAATGGTAGCTCTCATTAGAATACACCATTCTTTGACAGCAGTATGGGAAGACTCACTAAAAAATCTGAGTAAGCTCATTGTCATTTATTACTGGTAATCAGGAAAAACAAATGACAATCACTGCCTGTTGGATCTTAGAAATCATAATTAAGGAGTTTATGATAAGTTAATAAAACTTACAGAACTCTAGCAACCATTATTTCTAACCAGAAACCATGCTTCTCTGCCTACGTTGTCAATATGTAGGCAAAATTTAGTCTTAGTTTGTGGCATTTCAACTTGCATTATTATCCCTAAGGAGTGGCAGGTGCATTGCTTTTTAAAGACTAACTCCCCAAGAGCTATTGTAAAGGCAATCAGAATTTAAAATAAAGGTCAGTCTTTAAGAGGTAGAGTCAACAGTAATAGGGGGAAGGGGAAAATCATTTCTATAACTTTTCAATTAAAATATTTAGGTATAATGGATATACAGTAAGAATTTCATCTGCTAAATACATATAATTTGAAGTTACTAGAATATGGCATAACCACTGACCTCCAGGATCAGTCCTCTGTCCATGACATCTAGAAGCTTGCTGGTGAACAGCTTCTGCTTCTCGTTGGTGATATGCTCTGGACCTGGGAACTTGACCTGCTCCAGGCTGACAGGACCAAAGAGCTCCTCCTGGTCAGGCATAGGACCCAGGTCCCCATAGAAGAGCCCTGGCTGGTTTAGCTCAGTGGATTGAGCGTCGGCCTGCGAGCTAAGTGTCGCTGGTTCGATCTTCCAGTCAGGGTACATCAGAGAAGGAAAACTCTGACTCCAAAAAACCTCCGCTGCCTTGCGGCATACCTCTTCAGGGGAAAGGCTAAGGGAGTAAACCCCGACAGAAAATCCGGAGCCGGAGTCCCTAAGGCGGTTTGACGTTGTAGTCAACACCGGCAACTCCTGCGGCGCACCTGAAGCCAAGCTGTATCGACTCCGTCTTTCCCTTGGACCCTTCAGCTGCGAAGAGAGGGGGGGTCTGCTGCATGGGCAACAGCAGACCCTCCATATTACCCTGCCCAGGCTCTGTAGCTTCAGCGTCATCGCAAGATGTCGATTCAACACGGGAGGAGACAGATACTACCATGTCACTCCCGAGTCGGACTGCACAGCCATTCTCGGCGGTGCAGATGGACTCTTAAGGAGCTACACCATCGTCTCTTGAGATGGACGGCTGCCGACGACTAGAATATGCCTCACTGGTGTGTGGATATGTCTAATTGCTCTTCCATACTATTTCTGGAATGAAGGATTTAAAGGAACTCTGTTTTAGTTCTTTCATATATTTTGAAACTTTTTTCCATTTCAGCAGTTACTACTATATTTCTAATTTGCTCCCAGAGAACTAAATACATCTTTCTAAAAGAACATACAGTTCCTCTAAAAATGTTTTTTAACATCTCCATTTGAGCTCCAGAGTAGTAAAAAATAAGAATGGTGGCAGCAACAGATTCTGGATATCAGAAAATAATGGATGATGGTGATTATATAACATAACCAGGGAAATGAGATATTAGTGAAAGTGTGGGAATCATTAGCAGAGCTCTGTTTGTCACCAAGTCAATGGATAAAAGTAATGGGGTTGTTGGCAACTCCACCCACAGTCCATTACAGTAGGAAGGAGAGAGTAGGTCAGATCCTACAACTAAGGAGAGATTGAAGGAGGCATCCCTGGGACACTGAATAGACATGGACAAGCACAAGTCTGCCATTGTGCATTGAGATAAATTAACATCAAGCCACATTTAAGTTTAACTGACCATGTATTTATTACCCATTGTCTACACTCACATCCATACCTAGATTTTTCTTTTTTATGAAGAAAGGCCACAAGGCATAATTCTTGCATTAAAAAAAAGTTATCAGCCATAGCTTCTCTTTTCCAGAGAAACCTGTTTGTTTGTTTTGCTTATATTGGTTACTATGAATCATGTACATATTTATGTTTTTCTTTTGGCTTTGATCTGCCTGAAGGAGAGAGCCAAGATTTCAACACACACCTAACAAGCCCAAATCAAGCACTTTATGTATAATTTTTCCCTAGCTTTAACTTACTTTCATAACTATTTTTCTTGCCCCAATTTGCTCAATTTCTTTTTAATTATGAATGACATGCATTTGTGTAAGAAGTTAGAACATGGCAGGAAACATAAATAAACATATAATATTTAATTGATTCATATTAATTTCTACTTACTTGGAATATTTTAGAGCCTGAAAAAAGCGTATGCATCTTATCTTTTTCCAAGTAGAGTTATAATTATAATGGAGATGGAATTTGTTTGACATAATTATATTATTTACTCTGATGAATGGTAATGTATAAAAGGTTGAAATTTGGTAGAAAAATTTAAAGACAGAAAAAATACAAGACCAACTTTTTACTTCTTTCCAAGTTTTTAAGAAGTGTATATATATATTTTAATTCTACATTGTTGAATAAATTATTTTCATGGATAAAATGATCATGTTTCCTCATCAGTGCATAAACTTCATGTTTTAAGTTTTCAATGAACTTATGTGAACAGGCAAGGGAAAAAGTGTTTAAAGGTGTTTCATTTTCTGAGGTGCTAAAATAAACTTTTAGAGTAGATTTCTATGAGTATTTTCAGGAAGTCTTCTCTTGGGAACACCTGGGAACCATTGAGCATAATTATAATAGAGCTTCCACTGAGCTCAACATGGGAATGCGTGTACACATCTTCTCATCTCTCCTGAGTCAGGACAATGAGTGACTTTGAGTTATACAATATGAGCTATATTGACCTGCATAGATTTTCATGAGCTAATGGATTTAGAGCTCAGTAGGACACAAATATGGAATTAGTGACATTGATTATTACAGACCACAGCAGGTTTCAATTGTTCTTCTTATTCAAATTAAATTAATTATGACCTCATATCTTTGTAGAAATCAATTTACATTGCACTTAAAGTTTCAAGCTCTGACTACTTCTGTGTATAATCTTTGTTAAGCAACTATAATAATATATTTAATTTTAAATATTAAAAATGATACATGTATGTTAGGTATATTAATTTATAATTGATACATATAGACTTATTACCTTGACTGTTTATTATATGCTTATATGGCTCAGTGGATTGAGCGTATGCCTGCGAGCTAAGTGTCACTGGTTCGATCTTCCAGTCAGGGCACATCAGAGAAGGAAAACTCTGACTCCAAAAAACCTCCGCTGCCTTGCGGCATACCTCTTCAGGGGAAAGGCTAAGGGAGTAAACCCCGACAGAAAATCCGGAGCCGGAGTCCCTAAGGCGGTTTGACGTTGTAGTCAACACCGGCAACTCCTGCGGCGCACCTGAAGCCAAGCTGTATTGACTCCGTCTTTCCCTTGGACCCTTCAGCTGTGAAGAGGGGGGGGTCTGCTGCATGGGCAACAGCAGACCCTCCATATCACCCTGCCCAGGCTCTGTAGCTTCAGCTTCACTGGAGAAGACACTCCAGCGTCATCACAAGATGTCGATTCAACACAGGAGGAGACAGATACCGTGTCACTCCCGAGTTGGACTGCACAGCCATTCTCGGCGGTGCAGATAGACTCTTAAGAAGCTACACCATCGTCTCTTGAGATGGACGGCTGCCGATGATATTTATATCTATACATCTAGATATTAAGAAGGTACTATTCTTGAGGTTTTTTGGCCTGAGTTAGCAATCACTTGGCAAAGCTTGGGTTATCAAGGAATTGGTAGAATAAAATGTAAGCTTGTTATGGATGTGTGATGCAAATGCGCTTCCCACATTGTTGAATCATTTGGGCATGTCAGCTTAAAGTTTATATTAGAGACAGCAAATACCAATATCCTCACCAATGCAGGTAGTCAGAAAACCTCTCTCAGAAGGCAGTGATAAGTTAGAAATCAGGATAGCCCCTAAAGGTGACAGAAAATGAGGGGCAATCAAATTTGATTGTTAAATAATAGAGAATTGGGTGTAATTGAGAAAACAGATTCACCACATGAAGTAAAAATGTTATCATAACATTTTTCCCACTGATTCATTGCTCAAGTTGTTTGTGTCTTTTTGATCAGGAGGTCCTTGTCTATTTCCTAATTTAAAAATTACCCAACCACCCTATGAACCCATGAGATTAACTCAGTCTAAGTGTTCATCCAGGTATAAGAGGGAACAGAAGAGCCCAAATTGTTAGCTGGAGTCATTCGTTTAGCATCTGCTACATTGGACCCTGGCAAATTCTCCAGCACCTTTGAGCACTTAGGCCAGTGCTAACTAGTTGGCTCCCATACAAATAATGGCTAGATATTGGTAATTAGTTATTACACTGCTCTTAGTCATATCTGTAGCCCTATTTCTCAGCTCAGGTTATTGAACTAGAATAGCCGAGCCAGGCAGCCTAATATCCTCAGCCAATGCCATATTTCTTCTTAACTTACTCTAGCATAGAATGGCCATTCTTCCAGAATCAGTCTTTGCTTCGTTCCAAAACTGGAGACTGGGCACTCAGGCATAGCCTCCCCCATATCACCTCCCTGGAATCATGCTTAAATGGAGGTAAATTTTTATGAGCACTCCCCATAGAATAAAGGTATCTCTCCAGTCATGAGTTCCACACTATTTCTCTTTTCTATAAAAGTCCATAAAAGAAGGAAGCCATTTGATGAATTGCTAAGTGAACACCTGTGTCAAGAATCAGACTACTGTCAATGACTTAGTAATGCCCAAATCTACACCTTTGATGTCCTAGAGATAATTACTATCTTCCACTTGAGGGGCACTCACATAGTTCCTTGTTTATTTGATACTACTATTAAAGTGTATATCTCTAAGCACTATCATTTTGTGTTTCTATTTTGTACTTTATATGAATGGAATAATATAATATAATAAAACATAGTATGTATTGTTCTATCTGACTAATTTCGTTCACCATTATGTTTGTGAGATTGATCCATGTTTATATTTGTGCTTCTAGTTATAGTGTATTCCACATATAGTTGCCCATTTTATGACTATATTGATAATTATCCACTTTACCTTGCTAGACTTTTTATCATTCTTTTTTAAATATTTCAAATAATGTTTCTTTTGTTTGTGACTTTTTCACCTATGCATGCATTTCTTTGTAGGCATACATTAGGAAATATAATTATTATATAATAGGATAAGCTTATTTTAATTCATGGGTTAATGTCAAACAATATTCTAAACTGATTGTACTAATTTCAGTTCTAACCAGCAGTTTATGAGAACTAGAATTCCATTTCTTCAACATTCTAACTAAATGTCAGAATATAATTTTTACACATATCAATAAATGTGTAGTATTATTTCATTGTGGTTTTAATTAAGTGGTTCTAATAACAATTATTGTTGAACAGATTTTTCTATGATTTTTGGCTAGTTGGATTTCCTGTTTGTGAAGTGCTGTTGAAATTGTTTACACAATTTTTATTGGGTTGTCTGTTTTATTAATTTTAGGTGTTCTTTTTATATTCTAAACATGGGCTGCTTCTCTACTTTATGTTCTGCTATGTCTTCTTTCACTCTGTGATTTTAGTTTTTATTTTTCTAATGGTGTCTTTCAAATGAAAAATATTCTTAATTATAAAGTAATGAAGTTTATTAATGTTATCCTTTAGATTGGTGCTTTACCTTTTTTTCTGTTCTGTTTAAAAAAATTCATTTGCCCTAACATCAGGAATATACTATTACAAATTTGGAACTGCAACATACCAGAATTTTTAATATGGTGTAAGATGATATAATTTTTTATTTTATTTTTCTATATGGGTAAATGATTCTTCCTTAATATCATATATTGATTGGTATGTTCTTTATCCTACTTCTTTGCAGTGAGTGTTTGTCATAAGTCAATATGCAGGGGTATATATAGATCTTTAGTTTGCTCTGCTTGTTCAATATCTTCACACTAATACCATACTCTCTTCTCTTAATTATAATAACATTATAATAAGCCTTCATATTCAGTAAAGAAAGTTTTCCCATGTTAATATTCTACATAAGTTTCTTGCTTAATTTCATCTGTTGAACTCCATATACATTTTTTAGTAACTTGTCATTGCTCATTAAAATACTAGCTCAGATTTTAATACATATAACATATTAGTCATAATCTACGTCTTTACAAAATTATCTTTCTTCCTTGAACATGGCATATTCTGTCACTTATTTAGGTTATCAGTAACTGTTGTCAATAATGATTAACATTTTTTTCCTTTAGAGAGAGAGAGAGAGAGGAAGGGAGGGAGAGACATTCATGTGTGAGAGAAACATCCATTGGTTGTCCCTCCCATGCTTCCAACCAAGGACCTGGCCCCCAACCCAGGTACGTGCCCTGACCAGGAAATAAACAGGTGACCTTTTGTTTCACAGGCCTTCCTCAATCCACTGAGCCACACCGGCCAGGGCAAACATTTTTTTCTGATTAGAAATATTACACAACTCTAATTAGATTTATTCTCAGTCATTCATATTTTTGTTGGTAGTATCTCTTGAAAATTTTACATTTCCTAACCTTTAGTGTAGCCACATAGAAATACATGTGCGAATCAGAATTACTCTTGTTTCTAATAACCTTGTTAAAGTTCCTTATTATTTCTAATAATTTTCTGTAGTCGTGTTTGGATTTTTAGGTATAAAATTATATCATATGTATAATTATGGTTTTATAAGTTCTTGTATTTTCTATTTCTTTTACTTGTCTTACTGCACTGACCAGGACAAAATTGGTATCACTGTAATAGTAGACATATTTGTTACATCTATTATATAAAATGAATATATTCAATATTTCATTATCAAGTATTATATTTGAAATATATTTCTTCTAACCTCATTTTTATGGAACTAGTAAGCTTCAGCTTTTCCCCCATTTTCTAAAATATTCCTTAGGATATATATGATAAATGTTTGACTTCTTTTCACATACTAAGACCATATGATTTTTCACCTTTAATAATGAAAAATTCAATTGATAGATTTTTATCAGCACTGTCTAATACTATTTCTCTAATAATGTAAGTTTTCTATACTCTAAACTAATATAGCAATGTTTAATGAAAGTTTCAAATATGATAGTATAACTTAGACTAATTTTTATACTTAATATATTTAAATTAAATTTGTAATAGCCTCATGAGACTTCGAAATTGCCAGATTAAACTGGGGTACTTTTGTATCTGTATTCAATTTTTGACTCCTTACCCTAGCATGTTTAATGAGAGATAATTTAACATCACCCAATATCATTGTTTAAATCAGAGCTATTCATTTTAGTTTATATATTTTGATGTCACCTTTAGTTGCATATGAATTGAAAACTCTCTTTTTTTGGTAAATTAATTTTTAACCACTCCCTTTATCTATACATAGCAATTACTTAGGTGTTATGTTTTTCTGATGTTAACATAAGTTCTTCAACATTTTTGATCATTGTGTTTATGATACCACTTTTTCTATCATTTTATACTCAACATTTCTACATCTTTATGTTTAGATCTCTTGTAAACAACCTATACTTTTAAATTTTAATTTAGTCTGAATGTAGTTCCTTAAAAATTATAACATTTCACTCATATACATTTTTAGTGTAAAACGTATATATGGATTTATTTCTGACAGATTTCACTTGATGACTATTTTCTCATCATCACTTTTTTTCTTTGTGCACACAACACTCACATATTTATTACTTTATTACTAGAACTAAGAATAGGTTTCTAAACTTATCAGAAGCTAATGTAAATTTTAGGTTTGCTTCACAGAAATTATGAAAAACTTACAAGAACAATTATATTTGTTCTTGCCTCCAGATCGTTTTATGATTGCTCTAAATTTTATTCTTTATAAGATTTCAAAACTCATAAAGCATTATTATTTTTAGCAGATTGTATTCAATTAGCTTTATAAATATATTTTTTTCAATTTCAGTTCAATGTACTTTTATCTGCAACTCTAAAATTTAACCTCAAATTATTTTTCTTCTACCTAAGAAAAACATGTCAGTTTTCCCACCTGGGGTAAATCCTCTTATTTCTTCTTTGCCTAAGCTATTTTTTGTTTTCTTTTTAAGAGAAATCTTGCTAGGTATAGAATTATAAGTTGGAAGTTAATTAATTAATTAATATTTTTCAATCATCTGTCTCTGACTTCCACTGTTTCTGTTGTGTAATTAACTATAAAGCTTATTCTGGTTCTTTGAAGATCACTTCTTTTGCTTAAACTGCTTTTAATATCCTCATACTTTCTCCCTCCCTCCCTCCTTCTCTATACAATTTTACTACATATTTCTCAACATGAATTTTCTCCATTTACTCCAGGTTTGAGATTGACTGGTCACTCCCTCATGTACTTCCTGGTGTTCAGTGAATGTTCACTTTCTTAAATGATTCAGGATGCATCCATGCCCGTGCTATGAAGTTTTTTGGTGCTTCAGCTCACCACATACCCTCTTCCCACTAGACCAGATATGGAGGAACCAAATATAGCTATAAATTATGGGTTCTGTTCTTTCTTTAATTTTTCTAATTTACACAGGATATAGTGCATGACCTTGGCCCCCTCTTGGGGACAGAGATCTAAATCTCACTAATGACTGTCTTTTTTCTTGAATTAGTTGAGCTCAAGTAGAAGGACATTGGGGCACTAGGGTTATGAATGGAATGGAGAAAGTGGCTCCATGACAGTAAGACATTCATTCATTTTTAATTTAGTGCAGCTACCTGCTAGGACTCAATTGAACATATTTTGATTATTTTGTTAACACAAAGCTATATACCTAAGAGCAAAGTTTGTAATACTGACACTATTTATCTCATTTCTGTAGATTTTTTGACTCAGGAGCTACAGTCATACTGCCTTTATTCCTAAGCCAAGCCCGCTGGATTCTCCTCCCTTCTTCCCAGGAAATCTTTTAGCACCCCATGCTCATTATAAAAGCTATCAGACTCTCTGATTTCATTTTGCCTTACTTACTAATGGATAAATTCATCTGTTACTGTTTAAAGAATGCTGGCAGAAGACACGAGACTCCTGGGTCTCAAACAGGATGTCATTACTCATCGTCAGGAAGCAGCATGAGCTTATTGCATTTGTTCCCCTTACCGTCCACCACAAGGCAAATGGAGGCTCCATGTGGTGATCAAAACATAAGGAAGGAGGATCAATGAGTTTAGAGAACTGTTGTTTTTTTACTAAGCAGCAACCAAGCTTACTTTCTATGCAAGAGGGAGATACCACGTTATCTTTCAAGTTAGCTCTGTACAAACAAAATCTTGAACAATGTGCCAAGTAAAGAGTGGTCAGAGACTTATATCATTGTCACACCCAGCAAAAATGTGCAGCATCACACAGGCCCATAGGAGACTGTCCCAAAAGCTTGGTGTATTAGCAACCAGACACAAGGAAGGATGGATTTGAAGGGATAGTTTGGGAAAAGAACAAAATTATTTTCTTTTACTGAATCCTACTCAATTTTTGAACCAAGTATATTTATAAATCATATGCATATATATATATGTATAACTCTGCTGTTCTCTTAATATATTGTAAAATATCAACTAAATTGAAATAAAGTAAAAGAAGAGAAAATAAACATAAGAAAGTAATTTTCTTTCCCGTACAAGAGGAGACTATCATGCTCCTTGTGGTAGGCTCACTACTTCAATTCTTAATGCATAAGTAGAGAATTTTTAAACTTTCCCGTGTGTGTGTGTGTGTGTGTATGTGAGAAAGAGAGAGAGAGAGAGAGAGAGAGAGAGAGAGAGAGAGAGAGAGAGAGAGAGATGTTATGTGTTGTCAACATGTATTTGTTGACCAATGACTGATCAAAAATATACCACAATGCGTGGCTGCTTCTGATTTAACTGTGTCTACTTTAAGTGTGATAAAACTCAGAGAACTCCTCAGGCTTAGCATGTGCTTATTAAACATGAATAGGCCAACCTAAAACTAGTTTATTTGTTCCAAAGAAACAACTTGAATTCTAATGCTCCTTTTGCATCAAAGGTGGTCCATGTTCTATTACATTGTATCTTCTTTATGAATGCACACACTATCTTCCAATCTTAAGCAGAATCCACTTTTTCACAAAAAATAATGTTGAATGGTATATCAGAAAAAAATAGACAAGAAGTTAGACTTCAACAATTCTCTCATGTTATCGCAGCCAACTAGCTATACATCACTTTTTCATCTCTTCTCTCTGCTTCTAACATCTCCTCAGTTACAAGAAAAGTCATCCACAGAGACAAAATATTACCAGTGAAGTAAGTAATGCTGAGCCATGGCATAAAAATTAACAGACAGGAATTATAACAGCAGATATAATTAACCCTAAATTTCTTTTAAAAATAATAACTTACAAGTTGGTCTAGACTCTGGATTCAATAGTTTTAACATGGTTGTGACTGGTCTATAATTTCTCACATATATTTCATATTTCTAATTCTATCACTTTATAAAATCATGAGGTTAATTTATCAACTGTGCTATAGTGTCAACATTTCAGAAAGTTAGTAAAACTTTTATTTATTCAATATAGAGTAATTATCTTTATTTAATTGTATCTCTTAAATCTTTTCCCCCAAAACATATACTTACCATTTTGAATGCCTTAGGTGCTTCAATGGCATAAACAGAGTTAAAGATTAGTATAGAGAAAACAAAAATCATTAACTGAAAAGATGTAAAATTGATAAACAAATCTTTTAGTGGTCGAATGGCTTAGGCTAAAATAATAGTTGCTGGAATAGTTAAATTTAGTTAGAAAGAAAATTAGAGCCTAAACATCTAAGGAAACATTTGTAACTGAGAGTTTAAAGGTTCTCGAAAACACTGTGCAGAAATATGTGTGATGTCATCACTGGAATCATCTTAATATTAGACTGGTAACATATTTTAAAAGATAATCCAAAAATATAATGTCATGCCTGGGTGACTGTAGCCAGGATCCCCATCTCCACACAAATGTATTTTCATTTTCCTAGGTCACCTTTATCTAAGAGAATTCCTTAGTGCATAAGTGTGACACAGTTCTGTTGGCCACATGCCACCTTTATTAATTTCATGTATGGTAGTCCCTCTCTATATCGCGGTTCACTTATTGTGGCCTCACTGTATTGCTAGATTTTAAAATATATTATATTTAATTATTTATCACAGATTTTTCACTATATCGCGGGATTTTGCAGCACTGTATATGTATGTTGTTAAAGTTACACAGGTTTAAGAGTGTAGAACATATTTAAGAACATAAGTAGTGTTTATAAAAGTGTGGAAAAGGTTAATAAGGGAGTGGGAAAGGTTAATAAGGGACTGGGAATGGTTTATAAGTGTGTCGGAAGTATATACAAAGCCTTAAAATATATATAAATACTAAAATAAATGCAAGGTTCCAACTTCGTGGATTTTCACCTATCGCAGTGGCGGGGTCTGGAACGTAAAACCCACAATAAGTGAGGGAATACTGTACATATATGAGCCCCTGTTGTTCAGGTGGCATGGATGATCTTCGCTCCTGTGACTCCTGTATTCTTGCCCAGTGCCGTGACACTGAGGGAAGATTTGGATTCCTGTTCTCGCTCGCTGCCACGAGAATTGAAAAGCAGATTTTATTCTTGTTCTCTCCTGCTGCCATGAGAATAAATTGGTATTAATTCCTTCTACAATGCTCCACTGTCATTTTTCAGTCTGGTCAAATCCAAAGTAAACCTGCCTGGAACTGGGCTCCTGCACTACATATAATAATTCCTGAGTTTTTGAGGTGATTATGTGACCTGCAGGTCTTTCTCATCTTTCTTAGAACATTTTATTATTTGGTCCATCTATGTGATAACCTCATTTTTTAAAAAAATGCATTGCATTAAATTACCTCCATAACTTCAGTCGAAGAAAAAAGATTTATACAGTCCATAAACAGCAGTCAATGCAGATGTTATCCAGGAGAAACTATTAAAAAAAACAAACAAACCCAGAGATGTCTTATTCTAACAATTACATAAGAAAGGAACACATTTTAAAATCACACTTGATCAACTGAATCACATTATTGTTCTATTTCTGTTTTTAACTAACTATATGAGCTCAGTTTTTAAATCTGTAACATAAGAAAGTTGGATTCCTTACTACTAAGATACTTCCAACTCTAATCATAAATTAAGTCTATGACTCAAATTATAATCCCCTTATAAAAATTAGATAATTTATTACAAGTTTGTCATAAATATCCTTATTTTTTTAGCTATACAATGTAAATTTACTTTAGATAATTAACTTTATATACTTGATGTGATTACTTAAAAAAATATCTGTGGGATACAAACTTGGTATCAAGAGGATATGCCAATGGGAGTGAAATAATTAACATCATGACTCACTGAGGATGTTAACTATCTTACAAATCAGTTTTTCACTATAAACCTGCAATTTTTTGAGTGTGTTTTTGCCAAAGTAGAAATTATCTTGAATGTTTCAATTTAAATTGTATTGACATTCAAAATACCTTCAAATGCTTAACAGGAAGTTTCTATTAATTATGCTATTTTATTTTCCATTTAAAGTAAGAGTAAGTCCAATACATGTCTATTGTTGTGCTGACATTTTTTCAATTTATTGCTTTTTTCTATCACAGCTGTCTCACTTTTTCCCCCATTGCTCTCAGTGCTGATATTTTTAAAATAAATTTACACAAACAGTATAATACTTCATTCATTTTGTTAAGGCTCTTCCTTATTAGTACAGTGTGGAGGGCTTGTTTGGTTTTTAAACTCTTAAAATCAAAGCAAGTAATTATATCACAAGGTTAGAAAAAAAAAGTGCCATACTGGAAGCTTTGAAAAGAAGTATAAAAATGAGTAAGCTTCAGGAACACAGTAGTTTAATTCTCACTGACAGGTTTCCCCAAAGCTGAGCCTGGCACTTCAGCAACTGATGTGGCAAATGAACTTTTCCCATTCTTAGTAGAGTTTGTTAAAATAAATGCTCAGATCTATCCTGGGTGAATATAAAGCAAGGGTCACCTATTCACTTCCTTCTGTTTAACGGAAGTCTGAAACCATAAGATAGTAATAAAATATTTATAAAATTTCACTCCATGTTACCATATGATTAAACATATACTGAAGTAAGATTACATTCCAAAATTCATTGGAAAGCTGCAACAACCCCTTATAATATGGTTCTATCCTAGCTCTGATTTTGTTTTGAAAAATTATATGTAAAATACACTTAAATGAATCCAATACTTAATTTATTAGTTATATATTTGTTTTCTTTTTATGGATTTTAAGACAGACTGTGAACTATATAAAAGTGATTTTGATCTGATTATTTAAAGGGGTATTTTAATTCAAGTATAATGTGTGGCAGAAAGTTTAAAGTTTATTCTTCACTTCTAGAAAGGTATCATAGGAAGTATCATTCACATAAATGTTTTCAGAACAATTTTGTTAGTCGGTCCTTTGCAACAAAGACAGTGTCTACATATGGGTAGAAGCATTGTCACCTTAAAAGATGGTTGATGACTGTTCCTGAACTTCCACTCACTTGTTTTCTGACTCCACAAATCTTAAACAATATAACTAATTTCCTTTCTTATGAAGAAAGTGACTGAAATAAAATTACCATAGCCATTAGGTTGGATACCAGTAGTTTTGACACAAATTTAGAAGCTTCCACCTTGTCAATATTTACACATAAAACTTGCTGAACAAATTAACACCATGAGCAAAACTGTGGCAATGAGTTTGTTTAAACTAGTCCATGAAATTAAGTGGTTTTGAATATGCTTTCGAATTTTTAAAAATATTAGTATCTAAAAATAAAATTTATTGCTGGAACATATAGCTCAAATCTTCATTGTTTATATAAACTAAAACAAGATAAATTAGCCAACATTTGAGTCTTCTAACAAGCATTATAAAGACGAAAACTAAAGTTCTATGCTTTTTACTAAAGTAATTTCTTTAAAATTAAATTTGAATTATTTATATTTCTGAAATCATTATTAAATTAGTCATTTATGTACTAAGATGTTTGATTAAAGTATGTTTTGTAATTAATTGTTCATATTTATTAGTTTAGACTTGCAGTACCCAATTTGTGAATTTATAACCTAATAGAAAATAACTCATAATTTATCAATAATAATGGCAATATATGAAATGCATATTTCCTTTGTATCATTATATCAAATTAATATTTTATATTTTAATATTTTGTTGCACAATTTGTCTCTTTTTAAAATTTTACATATGCATCTCATATGAAATTGGGAAATAAAAATTTGTCTTTATGTTTGTAGAAAAAATGGCATCAAGTAAGGGATTTTGGTTCTGAAAAATTCACATTGCATAAGATTTCAGTATAAACCACCAATTTAGTCACAACCTCAATTTTAAACCATAATTTAACCCAGGTTTCCTTAAAACTCGGTCCAGGTGGGAAAGAAAAAAAAGACATTTTGGCAAACTTGCCTCCTGACTCAGTTTGTAATGAATGTCTTGCTGAGCTTTGCTCATGAATAGTAAAAGCACATGTGATCTAGCAAAAGATGGATCATAAAACCTTAAATATCCTGTCTGTAGTAAGAAGATTGAGAAGTTAGAATAAACCTTCAACTTGCTGTTCCTTTAAATACAATTTCTGCTTTTATGTGTTTCCTTGTCACAATATGAACACAATTCAATGATCGCAGTGGTCAAAGACTTAATTTTGAAAGGTAGGCACAATCCAAGACTCTTATCCCAGGTGTAACTCAGGTAAACAGGCTTTCAAGAGATATGTTGTAGAAAGATGCAAACATCGATGACATACATGTAATGCAGCTAAATGACATTTTTAAAACCTATACAAAATGTTATCCCAACAGGAGATCCTGACTCAATCTGTCACTTAATTGGATGTGAAACAATCAGTGAGTGATCTCTTAGTAGAAAACAGGAGTCAATGATGAAAATTATCTGGGGAAAAGAAGAAAAGAAAGAGTCTATCTAATTAAATAAGGTATTTAAATATAGAATAAAACCTTCAAACCCGAGCCTTTTCCAAACATCTAATCTGTTCCACAGGGCTAAAGAGATAGATGTTAAAATGTCATCTATTGGAATGTTATCAAATGACATTTAAAAGAGAGGATGATTTTGTAAAAGCCAAAGTAGCTGGCATTTGATGCTTTCATTTAATCTTAAATAACGAAAACTTTCCCTTGTAACATAAAAATTGAAGAGATAAAAATCCCTCACATCTTGAAAAGGAAAATAATTGTTACAAAAAAAAAAACCTTAATTGAAACAAATCATATAACAAATTATTCAAATTATATAATTGATATAGTTCAGTTATTACAGTATATTGCACTTAATAATCCTAAATATCCCCCTGGCTGGTTTGGCTCAGTGGATTGAGCGTCAGCCTGCGAGCTAAGCGTCGCTGGTTCGATCTTCCAGTCAGGGCACATCAGAGAAGGAAAACTCTGACTCCAAAAAACCTCCGCTGCCTTGCGGCATACCTCTTCAGGGGAAAGGCTAAGGGAGTAAACCCCGACAGAAAATCCGGAGCCGGAGTCCCTAAGGCGGTTCGACGTTGTAGTCAACACCGGCAACTCCTGCGGCGCACCTGAAGCCAAGCTGTATTGACTCCGTCTTTCCCTTGGAAACTTCAGCTGCGAAGAGAGGGGGGGTCTGCTGCATGGGCAACAGCAGACCCTCCATATCACCTTGCCCAGGCTCTGTAGCTTCAGCTTCACTGGAGAGGACACTCCAGCGTCATTGCAAGATGTCGATTCAACACGGGAGGAGACAGATACCGTGTCACTCCCGAGTCGGACTGCATAGCCATTCTCGGCGGTGCAGATAGACTCTTAAGAAGCTACACCATCGTCTCTCGAGACGGACGGCTGCCGACATATAATCCTAAATATTAGTACATATTTTAAGAGACATTTTAGAGAAAAAGCCAGGAACAATAGTTATTAATATGGCTACATAAAATATGTAGTACATTAGTTTAATAAGGTCTATATGTTTTAAATAACATATTATGTAACATAATGATACATAATTTATTTGACTTATTTGTTTCTTATATTCCATGTGCTTTATAAGCGTCTAAAACTGAGGGTATCTCAGGCCAATGTCAACACCTCAATTTTTGTGATTTGTGACAGAATAATAATAAATATCATGTAAAGAAAGACTAGAAAATAAACATTGTTGTCATTGGTTCAGTTGTATGTTCTTATTAGAGTTATTTGATAATATAATAGAAATACTTAAGTATATTTGTTTTATATGAACACAGAGGAGACACACAAACTTTCCAGAAAAAGTCAAGATATTATAATTTACTATTTAATTCCTTTGTTCAGTCAGATTAGAAATAGGAATCAAAATAGTACTTTTGCTTTTGTTTTGTTAGTTTTTGGTTTTTTATGTGTTACAATGAGTGGGCAACTTTACCTAGATCTTTCAGTACAAAATTCTGCATAATGATATGAGTAGATACAAATAATAATATAACTAAATTAATTCATTTTATGTAGAACAATCATCTTTATGTCTTAATAATCCTATTGTTTATTGAATTGTATAATTTTAATTTGATTTTTAATGCTTTTATCAAAGAGTTTAAAAAATTCTGAACTATATATTATTAGATTTCTAGGAAAACCGTAGACAGGATACTTAAATTAATAGATTATCCTCATTTATAGAGTCAGGGAAACTTAAAGATAAGCCTTAAACCTCACTAGTTTGTAAAATGTTGAGCAAAACTATTTTAATAGATAGAAAAGTCCTACATTGTGAAAAAGCATGAACTTGGCATCAGGCTGGCATAAAGATCACTACTACATAACTTTCCTACTTGTGTGATTATCATTTTAGTGGACCTTCTCTGTACTAGCACCAAACATTGAGATTCAGTGAACATTGAAAAAAATCAACATTACATTTCCAGAAAGGGCTGGTGAATCTGAGATTGACAAGGTACTGGATTCCTATTGAGGAAACATTTTGAGACAATTGAGGCCCTTTATTCTCTCTACAACATATGTATATATTTAAAATAATTTATTTAGTTAGTTAGTTTTGTTTATTTATTTATTTTTAGAAAGAGGGGAAAGGAGAAAGAGAGAGAGAAAAACATCACAGTGTGGTTGCCTCTCACTCGCGCCCCCAACTGGGGACCTAACGTGCAACCTAGTCATGTGCCCTGACTGGGAACGAACCAGTGACACTTGGCTTGCAGGACAACGCTCAATCCACTGAGCCACAGCAGCCATGGCTTACAACATATATTTTTAAATATGGTGGCATCTGCATTGAGATGCTTAATCTGTGACCATAATTTTAAACAAAAAGGAGAACCTAAGGATCTTGTGTATAAATTCATAAGCATGCATATTATGCTATTTTCAAAGCCAGGCATATTTATCTGTGTTGATAATACAAAATAAAATACAGAATTATATTCCTAGAACTTATAATTTTACTTTCTTTACTTTTAGTATTATAAACTGATGATAGTATATGACAAAATTATGATTTTCTCCTAATTGAATACAATATTGATATTTTAGTAATCTTAAGAAAACTAATTTCACAAGTATTATTAATGCTACTGTGAAAAAGCTATAAAATAATCTTTCAAAATGAAAAAGATGTTACCTGCACCTATATTTTATGTGTAACAAATAAAAATTTTACTAGAATATGTTACTGATTTTTTAACTGAACAAATAAATAGCACATAAACACAAGTACAATTATATATTTTTGTTAACCAACAGTATGTAGCCTCAAAGTTAAACCAGCACTTTTTAGATTCTTTTATTCCTCTATACTGTTATAAACTAATTTATTAGAAATCTTTTGAACAAAGTATCTTATTTTAACAAACATTAATAATAATAATATATGTTACTATGAAAATCCTCAAAAACTGATTTCTTATAGTAAAAAGGGAAGAGAAAGCAAAATCCAACTGTGATATCTGACAGACTACTATAGGTTTCTTCTATGCAATTTTGTCATCTGGAGGTTTCTCTCAACATTTTTTGCTCTGCACAATGTCAGACTATTGCTGCACTGGCAAACCCAAATTATCACTAGTTCATTTATTCATTTATATGTTTCTTTTCTTCATTCTATGTATCACATTGTCATAGTTGTAGCATCATATATTAAGTCTAAAGGAAGGCTAAGAAAAAGGTTAGCCATTTTGTTTCAAATTAAATTTTTTAATTACATTTAATATGAGAACAAATTTAAAAGAAACAAATAGAAATACTTCTCACCATACAAAAAAGCAATCTATACTTCATCTTTCAACGGGGACTTAGCAATTCCAACAACTTCCTGACATATATTTTTGAAAAAAAAAAAACAACTTTTTAAAACACATTTCCTGGGAAGATCCAACATAGATGCAGAGTAGGTGTAAGCTACACTAACCTCCCAGGACCAAACTATAATTAAAATTAAGTTATAGAAAACTCATCCTGAATAACGAACTGAAGAGGAGCTGGAGATAAGCCTTACAACCAAGGATTTACAGAAGACTGGTAGGAAGTGTAGAGGCATGAGCAGGCTGGCTGTGCTCCCATTGTTGAGTTCTGAAGTTCTGGAAGGATATTTCATCAGCCAGGGCTTCCCCCTTGAAGTGTGGGGTCTAAACCAAAATCCAGGCTTTCCAGACTAGAACGCTATAATTGGGAAAGGAAGCCACGTAATATTCAGCTGTAAAAAGCAACAGGATTTCTGTATGTCAGTGAGAGATGGCTAGAGATACAGATACCTCTGAAAGAGCCAACACACAAAATTTCATTTATAGACACTTACCTTGGGCTCTGGTGGAGAGAGGGCAGAGTGAACAAGAGCCACATGAAGCAAGACTGGTGTTAGTGGTTCTGGGGGGACAACTGAAGGGTCAGCCACCAGGATTCTTGTGCTGCAGAAGTCACATTTCTTAGGCATAGCACTCCCCTCTATGTGGCATAAGCATGGGGGGAAGAAATAGCCAAACTTGCAAGAAAACCATCCCACCCACACCACTCTGTTGAGCTTAAGTTTTGCAAAGAAGTGTTTCCAATAATCAAGACTAGTAGACAGCTTTCAGGCAGATGCTGACCTTTGGGTGCTTTGAGACTTTAGCTGGCCTTCCCCCAAGCCTGGTCCTGATAAAAGTCAGCCTTGATATGCACCTTGGTTCTTTCAGCACACACCCAGACCCAGCATAAGGATCCATAAGCTGTATATTGTTGATAGTCCAAAAAGGGCGTAGGACCAGTCACAGGCAGCATATAGCAGGTCTACACCAGAGCCCTTGCAGCTCAACCTAATATAGAAACATAGACAAAGAGGCAGGCAAAACGGCAAGACAAAGAAATAGGCCCCAAATGAAAGAACAAGACAATACTTCAGAAGTAAAGCTAAATGAAATGACAGCAAGCAATTTATCAATATAGAGTTCAAAGTAATGATTATAAGAAAGTTCAACAGCATAAAAAAATAACATGTAAAGCATAAAAAGGACTAGTCACAAATAAAGAACTCAATGTCTGAAATAAGAAATACATTACAGGGAATTAACAGAAGACTAATGATTTGAAAGACAAGTTAGAGAAAAAAAAAAGAGAACAGCAAGAAGAGAAAAAAATAATTAAAAAAATGAAGACAGTTTTAAGCGACCTGTGGGACATAAAGTATAACAATGTTTACACTTCATTTTTGAGTTCTCTGTTGTGTTCCATTGATCTATATATCTGTTCCTCTGTTTCAGTTATAGTGGCCTTGTAATATAGTTTAATATCAGGTATTCTGATTTCTCCTACTTTGTTCTTCTTTCTCCAGATTGATGAGGCTATTTGGGGTCATTTCTTGTTCCATATAAATTTTTGAAATATTTGTTCTAAATCTGTGAAGTCTGTCATTGGTATGTTAATAAGGATTACATTAAATCTATAAATTGCTTTGGCTAGTATGGACATTTTAATGATGTTAACTCTTTCCATCCATGAGCATGGTATAAAAGGTTTCTGCTCAGCTAAAGAAAACATCAGCAAGATGAAAAGTAAACCAACCATGTGGGAAAACATATTTGCCAATAATACCTCAGACAAGGGTTTGATCTCCCAAATATATAAAGAACCTATACAACTCAACACCAAAAAGACAGACAACCCAATTAAAAAATGGACAGAGGACCTGAACAGACACTTCTCCAAGTAGGACATACAGAGGGTCCTTAGACACATGAAAGGATGGTCAACATCACTAATTATCAGAGAGATGCAAATAAAAACCACAATGAGATACCACCTTACATCAGTCAGAATGGCCATCATTAGCAAATCAAAAAACATTAAGAGCTGGCGAGGATGTGAAGAAAAGGGGACCCTAGTGCACTGTTGGTAGGAATGCAGACTGGTGCAGCCACTGTAAAAAACAGTATGGAATTTCCTCAGAAAACTAAATATGGAACTGCCTATTTATCCAGCAATTCCACTGCTAGGATTATACGCAAACAATTCTGAAATATCAATTCAAAAAAACCTATACACCCTTATGTTCATAGCAGCCATATTTATAATAGCCAAATGCTGGAAACAGCCTAAGTGCCCATCTGTAGATGAGTGGATCAAAAAACTGGTATATTTACACAATGGAATACTACAAAGCAGAAGGAAAGAACACCCATATTTTGTGACAGCATGGATAGAACTGGAGAGTATTGTGCTTACTGAAGTAAGCCAGGTGGCAAAAGACAAATACTATATGATCTCACCTAAGATAAGAACCTAATGAACAAAACAAACAAATGAGCAAAATATAACCAGAAGCCTAGAAACAAGGAATAGACTGACAGTGATGCGAGGTGATGGGGTGAAGGGAGAAAGAAGGAAAGAAGGGGAAGGGTCTAGTCAAGGAACTAGTATATATGACCCATGGACATGGACAACAGGGTGGGAATTGACTACGGGAGAGGGGTGGGGGTGGGCAGGGTGGAAAATGAGACAACAGTGATAGAACAGCAATAAATTTTGTTTAAAAGCATGATATGCGCAGTATTAATAAAGGATGCTTTAGTTTGGAGTGTCCATAAATGAGTCACAGAGAACAGAATAACTCTGAAATATATCTTCTCCCAAGTGAAGAATGGCTACTGCTTTTCTGTAGTGTAGGTCCATCTGCTATGTTTGAAGGGGGTAAGATTTCTTAATAACAGAGTCAGCATAACACAAGTATTTGGTAAGAAGGAAGGATTCGGCATTGAGGAAAGAAAAACATTGTTTCATAATTAACAAAAAAAGAAACACTAAAAGGTACTTCTTTTCTTTTGTTTGTTTTTCGCATATTTTCCTAAGTTTTGTTACATGAAATACTTAGTTTTGTTTTGCTTTGTTTTTTCATGTTTAATATTAATGTTGTGGATTTCTACCAAGCATATAATGTAAAGTCAACCTGGAATAAGAAGATAGGCTTGCTAAAATAAGATACTCTAAAATGTTTTTCAATAGAGTAGAGAATAGACTACTATCAGGAACAATGTTATAAAACCACAGAGGGAGGAATCGACAGGGGGAGAGAGAGAGAGAGAAAGGAGAGAGAGAGAGAGAGAGGGAGAGAGAGAGAGAGAGAGAGAGAGAGAGAGAGGAGAGAGAGGAGAGAGAGAAAGAGAGAGAGGGAGAGAGAGAGAGAGAGAGAGAGAATAAAGCTTGTGCATAGAATGTCAGCTCAGCTGTATTCACTTTTGTTTGGTGGGTCGTGCTGGGCATTGACTAAGGTATAAATCACTATTCTGCTTGTAGTTTTAGGTGAAAGATTGTGGAATTCTGGCAAATGCAATCTCCTAACAAGTTTCCAAGGTTGAATTTTTAGACATGCTGTTGACTTGGTAACTAGATATTATTTATTATAGAGCATAGTTTCAGAAAATATGCTAGGCACCCCCAAAATTATTTGTATTAAGGTACAGCCTCCATTTACTTTCCCCTTGACTTGGTAGTAGATGAGAATAAAGCTACTGGGAACATGAGGGGAAGTAAACAGCAGCACCAATTTTGGTAGTTCAATATAAACCACTACTTTTGATCTGAGTCTGAAGATGGATCTGAACAGATGAATTCAACCAAACAAAGCCTATCTATTTGGGATTGTAGGAGTAATTTATTTTTTTAAAAGAATAATTGTTTTTTTATGGGAGTCTTAGTAAAATATAATTCTTTAACAAATTTTAAATATTTGTGTACAGAAATCAATTTTAATTAAAACAAATATATTAGATGATCACCCTTAACTGCCATTTGACCAAATTCATCTCATATAAATATATATTTTTTAATTATAATTTTAAAATCCTCACCTGAGGATTGATTTTAGAGAGAAAGGAAAGGAGATGGAGGGAGAGAGGGAGAGAGAGACAAGAGAGAGATAAAGAGAGAGAGAGAGGGAGAAACATCAATGTGAGAGAGAAATATCAATTTGTTTA
This sequence comes from Furipterus horrens, assembly GCF_987537825.1. Taxonomy (NCBI): domain Eukaryota; kingdom Metazoa; phylum Chordata; class Mammalia; order Chiroptera; family Furipteridae; genus Furipterus; species Furipterus horrens. The sequence goes on along the minus strand of NW_028327182.1, from coordinate 62,738,088 downwards.
CTCTCATAAGCTCCTGCCTCTGAGGAGTGAATAGCCTGAAACCTAGGAATGTGCCCTGACTTGCAATTGAACCTGCAACTTCTTGGGGTATGGGATGATGCTCCAACCAACTGAGCCACTCAGTCAAGGCTATAATTACAAATTTATGTTTATATAAAAAAATATGAACAAGATCACCATACCTGGACATAAAAATTGTTATTCTATTTTCTGATTTATATTTTCAGATGATATTATTATAACAATTAGTGGTAGACTTTTGAAATTTTAGTATTAAGTGCATATAATCTACAAGTATTTTTTGATAATCAAATGTATTTGATATCTATATGTATTCTTATATTGCCATTTAATTTTTACATACATAATTATCACCTCTGCATTAGATATTAAGCATCTCAAAAACAGGCATTTTCTATGTGTTTTAGTTAATTGGAGCTCTATTTTTATATTTTTAATTAAGTATATACTGTATTTTTGTTTGAGAAATTAGAAAGTCATGTCTTGTTTATATAAAAATACGATGTATTTTTAGAAACACATTTGCTTGTTCTAAATAACATTAAATTAAAAATAGGTTAAATAATATTCATTTAAAATTAACATCAATTATTAAATTGTGGAAAAGCTTTAGATATTATAAAATTTAAATTAAAGTAGCTAACATTTCATTAAACATCCTTATTATATTGATTTTTTTTTCAGTCAATTTATTATTGCTTTTTTCTTCACTCTATTAGGGACTAAGTTTCATGTACAAAATAGAAAACAAAATTTACTACTCAGAAAATCAAAGAATGTATCTAACAAAATAACATTCAACTATCTTTGGCTATTTTAAATTAGAAAGTTTATAGTTAGAATTGTGGACTTTGAAGATCATATGTATTTTTAAAGTAAGAGACATGGATGACTATTTCTGTACCTATAATTGTTTGATTAAATAAAACTTCAATTAAAAAAATCAGTTTGACAAAACTTTAAATATTTTAATGTTTTTATTCTCTTGCAAACCATATCATATTAAAACTCCGCAACCTCATCTTCTCCAGTATAAGTAATCACCATCTTTTAACTCTTTTATCATTTCTATTGTCATGATCTGAACTAATAGAAATTCCCTTTATTCATTGCTGATTCAGTCAGTAGTAATTTGTTTCTTGTGCAACATTAAATCATGGGGAGCAAACTTAATGAATATGGCTTTTACAATTTGGAGCAAACCATTGCTATGTCTTTGATTTGTATCATTAAAATTACAGTTATTTCTTTTTTAATGCACATATGAAAATTGCACAATGACACTTGGACCTCACACTATTATTGATTGCTTAACTTCCCTGCTTTGGTTCTATCATTATTCTGTTGTCCTATATAGTTTGGTGGTGTTACGTCAAAATAGCTATAGCAAAATTATTATTTAAATAAAATATTATTTACAATTATTCTCATGCAATAAAAATATTGCCAAGCTATAGATTATTTTAATTAACATTTACTTTGGAATATTACTTTATTTCATGTTGGTATTTGTTTGAAAGTTAGTGTAAGAAGATATCTGTTAGAGCCAAAAGTTAAGTGAATGTAGAAATTTTTGTATTGTATTATTTCAAGAGTTGATACATTTTAATATATTATTTAATTATATTAATATTTATTTTGTTATTAAAGATTTTAAAGACCACACTTTATAAAAATTGAAAACTACTTCATCTTAAACTATTTTTTTTAAGATACAAAATTGGAGTTTATAATAGACATATATTGATGGTTAATTACTGATAATTTTGTTAAGGTTTTTGATGACAATTCTTCTAAACATTTTCAAATTTTTTTGAAAAGTATTGGCAAAGCATTTAAGATGACTGTATAAATAGAAGTTTAAAAAAACTCTCTAGACTTGGAATTAGAGATTCTAGATTTAAGTTCTAAGTCTGAATTATGTTCATATTAAAGTCACAGAAACTTTGGTCATTATTTTACTTGCATATACAGAAAGAAGTAAAAAACTATACACAGGAGCCTGAATATATATTACTAACAGAACATGCTACATGATATGAAAGTAGTAAGTCTAATTTATAGCTTGAATTGACTAAATTTATGACCTATAATTAACTTAAAGTAATGATAAATTAAATAAAAAGGCATTGTATCTTATACTTTAAATTTAAATGCTATAATACAGAGATTAATCAGCAGATTTGCATTTAACACTAGAAAATTATGGCAATCATAATTATAATAATTATTTCAGCTACAGTAATTGTTTTTATATGTGAACATCATTGAATATTGGCAATTCCATATGGTTTAATCTACAAATGAGAGACTTAGTTGATTAAATCAATAAGCTCAGCTGTGAAGTTGACTAAATTGAAAAGTTGGTCTCCTTTACTGGTTGTGAGATCTCAGGCACATTACCAAACCTCTCTATTCCTTAGTTCCTTTGACTATAAAAAATGAATAATAATATTACCTACTTCATATGATCATTGTGAGGATAAAAATACATAAATATTTAAAAAGTAGAAGAGAACAGGAGGGCAGCTGGGGTAGGAAAGTTAGGGGGCAGAAGGATTGAGCAAAAAAGAAAGAAGACTCATGGACATGGGCAACAGTTTGGTGTTGGAGGCAGAGAGGAATATAAGGGGACTAAATGGTAAAGAAAAAATATATAATAAAAACAAAGAAAAAGAAAAAGATTACCTGTTATTGTCTTTACACTAAATAAACAATATCGCACAAATATCTTAAACTGAACTTTCAAGAACTGTAAAAAAGTCAAAAGATTTTCAATAAATAAAGGCATTCCAAAAATGCCTTTAACAATTAATTTTCAATAGGTTATTTTCCACATTTCTACACCCTCTTTAATTCTTGTGCTCCCTGGAATATAAATGTTCTTACAGTCCTTTTCCTATTAATTCTTATCACAATATCTGGAAAAAGATCAAGTATTTGGTGTAAATGCACTCCTTATTCCTGACCTAACAAATATAAACTTGAGCAGTAATGTCTGTAACTGAGATCAAACTAATTATTTAATTTTATATTTATCATTCACATCTTTTATATAATGGATCAGCCATTTCACTATGCTGAGTTTTAGTGTTTCAATTTATAATATAACTATAGTAATACAAAAAATATGCAATATGAAATAGCATTATGAATGAACTTTGGAAATGTGTTAATAGGGAAAAATGTTAATGTATGTATACACAAAAAATTACTCCGTGCTTGGGATATATATCTGTTGGTTAAAGGAGGTATTCTAACAGTATAACTACTTTTGTGTTGTTTTCTAAACACATAACATAGGCAAGCTTTGGGCTATAATCCTTGCCTGAGGCCTTTATTTAAACAATGTATTCATTATCTCCATATAGCTAAGATGTCTGAAAAAATCTTATAAAAGCTCTAGATTTGTTTCAAAAAAGACTTGAGATGTGGAGGTTTACTTTTGAAGCTTCTCAACTGGGAAAACTCTTTCGCTTGAGAGAATTAAACAGCTTAGAATGTCAAACTTTGATTTAAATTGCTCACAATATTAAGAAGTAATATCAACACAGCAATTTCCCTGTGTTTTCATCTGCAGGTATAAGTCACAATAGCAAAACACAGAGAACTCAAAACATAAAATTGCTGCAGAAAATATTCTTCAGGGTGTATTTTAGCAATTATCTCATTTTGCTCATGATATATATTGGAAGGATAGTGAAGGGTAAGTTAAGAATGCAGAATTATGTTGTAATGTTTCTATATATTGGATAAAGTAGATAGCAATTAAAAGATGTGGCTGTGTGTGTTTTTAATAGCTGTGTATAAAGTATTTATAATTACAAGGTAAAGAATGGGACCACATTTTCTGAAATCTATTTCAAGATCAATCAGCCTCAAATGAAATAGTTCAGTGCTCCCCAGATACAAATTTCTTTCATATAATTTTATCTCTATGATGCAGGTGTCTCTGTGAGGTTTTGGATATAAGAATGATATCCTTAGAAAACAATACCTCATTAAGGTAATAGAAATAAAAATAATTTAATCCTAGAACCTGAAACCTTCAAATCCATATTCAATATTTTTCATTTTGGTTTTTCCTTATTTATTATCTTTTTGACCTTCTTGCTGCTATAAGTTACCAATGACAATTATGTCTCATGCGTTTAGCTCATGTAACCAACTTATCTTCCTGTCCCCAGTCTTATAGCCAGTGTCCCTTTAATTTATATACATGAACACATCAAGGGCAAACTGAGTATTTAAGTAGGGCTTTAATATGTGTTCAATTCAGAACTTAGTATCAACATATAAAATAATAAAAATTCTTTTGGTTTGATCAAAGAGATTTCCACTGAGCGACACAGGGTAAAAAGTGTTTGAGCATTTAAAGTATTATAGGATGCGTACCATTTCTCTTTACACTCTGTGTATTTTAAAGAGGAAAAAAGGAAAGAAACTAGGAGAGAAGCTGGGAGGGAGAGAAGGAAAAATTGCTGTGTTAGTTTTCTATTGCTGAGTTACGAACTACCATGAACTTAGTAGCTCAAAACAAAATAATTTCTTATCTTATTTTCTATGAATTAGGATTGTGAGCAGGGATTTAACTGGGGCCTCTGTTTTGTGTTTTACCAGATTGAAAACCTGAAAGCATGACATCAGCTGGAACTGCGATCTCATCTCAGGCTCATGGTTCTTTGCCAAACACTGTTGGCAGAATTCATTTTGCTAGTGACTTCTCAGCAGGGCATTACTCTCAGATACTGTAGGCCACTCTTCATGTCCCAGCCATATGACTCACAAATGGTCACACTTCTTCAAGGCCAGTAGGATGATCTCATTATAATGAACTATAATCAGGAATGCATAATCATCACAGGAGTTACTATTACTTTTTTTCAGAAATAATTTTAATGAAGATGATAGTTATCCAATTATTTTAAAGGTCCTCCCCACACTCAAGGGGAATATATTAAATAGAGTAGGCACTGAATGGACTGGAATTTTGGGGATCAGCAGAGGATGTTGCTTACTACACTTGCTTTTATTCTGAGCACTTTCAGTTCTGTAGGGATGTAGTCTGTAGATACATAACAGAAGAGTAATACATACCTAAATAATCAAGCATAGTGACCAGCAACTAATCCTGGTAAACAGATAGTGAAGAGTGACTTTGAGACCTAAAAAGACAAAGAAGCTAGTTCAAGCCCAATTTGGTAAAGGTAAGCAACTGATTTTCAAAGTCGGCAAAACTGGCATTCTTATAGATAGGCTGCAATATTTATCTAGCAGATGATGGAATTAACTGAAAATACATGCTATATTCTTGGCAGAGAAGCATTTAGTATGTAAGTTCTATTATTAGTCAAATTTTCTTACATATGATAGCTCTGTCATCACAGACTAAAATGAATCAGAAGAAAATACAATATATCCATATATACTGAATATTTACATTTGTTTATCATTATAATTTTTTTTTCTTTTTCTCCTGCTTATTAAATTGTGATTTGTGACATGATCAGGTAGAGATTTTTTTCTTTGTTTCTGGAGTCCAAGAGAGAATCGAATCATTAGAAATGCACTCTATAGTGGCTGCACCAGTCTGCATTCCCACCAACAGTGCAGTAGGGTTCCTGTTTCTCCACATCCTCGCCAGCACAAGTTGTTTGTTGATTTGTTGATTATGGCCATTCTGACTGGTGTAAAGTGGTATCTCATTGTGGTTTTTACTTGCATCTCTCTGATGGCCAATGATGTTGAGCATTTTTTCATGTGTCTATGGACCTTCTGTATGTCCTCTTTGGAGAAGTGTTTGTTCAGGTCCTTTGCCCATTTTTTAATTGGGCTGTTTGTTTTCTTGATGTTGAGTTGTATAAGCTCTTTATATATTTTGGAGATCAGTCCCCTGTCTGTGATATCATTGGCAAATATGTTTTCCCATATGGTTGGTTTCCTTTTCATCTTGCTGATGTTTTCTTTTGCTGAGCAGAAACTTTTTAGTTTGATGTAGTCACATTTGTTTATTTTTTCCTTTATTTCTCTTGCCTTAGGAGATGTATCCATGAAGATATTGTTACGTGGGATATCTGAAATTTTCCTGCCTATGTTTTCCTCTAGGACTTTTATGGTGTCATGGCTTACATTTAAGTCTTTAATCCATCTTGAGTTTATTCTCGTGTGTGGTGTAAGTTGGTGGTCTAGTTTCATTTTTTTGCACGTCCCTGTCCAGTTCTCCCAGCACCATTTGTTAAAGAGGCTCTTCTCACTCCATTTTATGTTCCTTCCTCCTTTATCAAATATTAGTTGACCATAGAGGCCTGGGTTTATTTATGGACTTTCAATTCTGTTCCACTGATCTATATGTCTGTTCTTATGCCAGTACCAGACTGTTTTGATCACAGTGGCTTTGTAGTATTGTTTGATGTCTGGTATCGTGATTCCTCCTGCTGTGTTCTTCTGTTTCAAGATTGCTTTTGCTATTCGGGGTCTTTTTTGGAACTGCCTTTTGAACCAGCAATTCCACTGCTAGGATTATACCCGAAAAATCCTAAAACCCTAATTCAAAAAAACCTATGCACCCCTATGTTCATAGCAGCTCTGTTTACAATAGCTAAGTGCTGGAAACAACCTAAGTGCCCATCTGTAGATGAGTGGATCAAAAAACTGTGGTACATTTACAGAATGGAATACTATGCAGCAGAAAGAAAGAAGGAACTCCTGCCATTTGCGACAACATGGATGGAACTAGACAGAATTATGCTTAGTGAAATAAGCCAGGCAAAGAAAGAAAAATACCATATGATATCACCCAATACAGGAAACTAAAGAGCAACACAAACAAACGAACTAAATAGGCAAAGACTAGAATAGTAGTCAGTAGGGGGGAGGGGGCGGGAGAGAAGGGGGATAAGTAAGGGAAGGGTCAGGTCAAGGAACATATATGAATGACTCATGGACATGGACAACGGGGAGGGATATGATTGTGGGAGAAGGGATGGGCTGGGAGGGGGGAGCAATGGGGGAAAAATGGGACAACTGTAATTGAAAAACCAAAAAATAAAATTAAAAAAAAATAAAAATAAAAATACATTGTATTTAAAAAAAAAGAAAGAAAGAAAGAAAGAAATGCACTCTACAAAGTTCCAAGGATAAAGTCTTTCACTTTGCTCTGAAATTGTTTCAGACAACCATGACATTCAGACTGCTGTTAAGGGAATAACATCTCTCCCACAGATAAAAGCCCTGGCATTCCTGCAGCCAATATAGAAGTGACTGAAATGATGTAGTTCTCAATTCTTGAACAAAAAGTAGATGTATGCAATTTCACATATATTCAAAAGATGCAGACAGTCAAAATCAAATATATCTGGTCAGTATTAATGGAGAAAAGAGAACATAATTGTTTTCACTTATCACAAAGTGTTTCTATTCTTTGCCTGCTATAAATTAAAAAAAAAAAAAAAAAAAAAAACTCCAGAGGTTGCTGAAGGAAATTTTACTTTTCACTCAATTCTGTTTCAGAAGAAAGGAAAATTAAATGCCTTTCTATTTAATCAAGGAAAAAAATATGGTAAAGAGTTATGCAGCTCAAAGACTGGAGGACATCAGTTTTCTGGAACCTAGTATAGTCCATGTCATTCAGAATCTACTTAAATGTTTCCAGTAAAATATGTTTTATGTGCTCTATAAGAGATTACATTTAGCACATGTATTAATATTGATAAAAGTTATTGAATATAAATATAATTGATTGTAATTACCTAAAATCACAAAAGGAGAGGCATATCGATAAAATTACATAGATTCCAGAAAAACTAATTGAAGTTATGAAGGACACAGTTTAACATCTTCTCTCTGGTTCTTTTTACTCCATGGTAAAGCACCCAACTCACTTGCCACCTACCATTCAGCTTCTCAGGGTCTCTCTTAGATTCATCAGAACATGATATGCTAAAACCTGAGACTTTCTTAATTTTGCTCTCTTTACCTTAATTGTTGCTAAATGAGAGAAAAACCTGTTTTCCCAAGAGAATCAGCCAGTCCCATGTGCTCACATTCTGAGAACTGTAGGTGCCCTCGGTCTCCTCTACAACTATCAATGAAGGTCTTGATATATAACTTGAGGAAGCAGGCTTAGGCAGGTGATAATGATATTGGCTACAGTTTCTCAACACACTGGACTCATGAGTACCTTCAGGGCAACAGCAGTAATTCAGCTCCTATGAAAATATGCTATCATTGTGCCAAAATGTCTTAAAACAACAACCATTGTATTTACTCATGATATATTTGACCTAGAAATACAAGACTTGTATTTATTCATAGTTTTGAAGGATAAGCAATTTGAATTGGGCTCAGTGGAGGATTCTGCTGGTCTTGCTTTTTTCACTCATGTGACTATAATTATCTGAGTTGTGACTAGAAACTATACTTAGGGCTTCAGCTCGGATTGCTCCATGTGGTCTCAACCTCTCATTCCTGCCATGACAACAGTGCACTCCAGGAATGCTGAATGGAAGCTGAATGGTCACTTGAGACTTGGGCTTCAGATGTCATTTCCTCTGTTTCTTATTGGACATTTCAAATAATGAGGCTGACTCAGAACCAGCCTACATTCTTTGACAGGAGAAGCAAGGTCACCTGGCAAAAGCATCATGCCAGTACCATTGGGAGAAATTACTCTGGCATCTTTGTAAATCTAACCAACTCCACCATTTTTCCATAATAATTCATATCCTTCCTAGATGTAAAATGTACCCACCATTATATCCTTCTTAGATATAAAATATACTACACAACTATCTTCAAAATATCCTGTTATCTAAACCAGGTCTAGATATGGATGAACCATATTGAATACCTTTCATCAAGCACACTTTCTTGAGTGTGACTTATCTTATGTGGAGACATGTGAGTTAAAAACTACATATCTAACATAAAATGTTGATATAGAAAAAGAATGATCACATTGGACTCTCCTGTTCAAAAAGGATAAAAATAGGATGGCTTATAGCCATCAGTGTTCCACAGCAATTCTGAAATCCAGTCAAGCACATGCTGCTGGGTTCCCTTTAATCCATGGCCAAAGGTATTTATTGATTCATCCCAGTTTTTAGCACTATGAATAGAATCAATTTTTACATTTTCTCCCATTCTCAGTACTGACCTCTGGGTCATTGCTTTGTTATTTTATTAATTTATTTATTTTAACAAGGTTAATTTATTTTATTTTTATTTATCTCTTTTTAGAGAGCGAGGAAAGGAGAAAGAGAGGGAGAGAAACATTAATGTGCGGTTGCCTCTCACATGTCCCCTACCGGGGACCTGGTGTGCAACCTAGTCATGTGCCCTGATTGGGAATTGAAGCAGTGACACTTGGTTCGCAGGCCAACACTCAATCCACTGAGCCACAGCAGCCAGGGCTCTGGGTCATTGCTTTAAATTAAGAAATGGTTTTCCTTTGTAATAAAAAAAAATGGTTTGTGTTTGCATATGAATTTCACTCTTATCCTACTTTCTACACGTGGAAATTTGGATCCAAAGAGTTTTTCTTCTTTTTAAAAAAATTTACCTAATTGTTTTTTGTGCATGCCATCTCAAGGTTCAGTAATTTGGGCTGGATATGGATGAGCAGTTCCTGTTCAGTTCTTTTCTGAGGTCAGTCATATGGATGAAGTTGTCTTTGTATCACCAGGATGCTGGTTATCACAGAGGCCCTGAGCTGGGATTGTTAGCCTCTGTTCCATGTGGTTTATTCATCCACAAGCTAGGTTGTTTTCTTCACTTAGCAGCGCTGTGATCAAAGAGCATGGAAGTTGACGCTACAGAGAATTTTGGAGCCTAGACCCTGTGTTCACACCTCAATCATATTGTATTGGTCAAAGCAATGCCAGCCAAGGTAAAGGGTAGGGAAAATGGACTCTACTTCTTAATTAAAAGGAGCAGCAAAGTCACTTAGTGAATCGGAAAGAATACAACAATGAGAAGTTCTGTGTCCATCTTTCAAACAATATGGCACTTTTTCTCAACTCATTATTTTAATTCTTCCTGTAAAAAGCAAACAAGCACACACCAACTAAACACAAACAATTATTTCTCTCCTTCTTCAGTTACTTTCTCTGCAATGAATACAATATTGATCAATTTTTATTAGTCTTTCTTCCACAGAAATATTTCTTAAAATATGTAAGAGATGATAGTACTTTTGTTATTTAACATGGAAAGGCTGTAATATAATGTGTGTTTACTCTTCTTGATTATATTCTTAATGATCATCACCTTAAGTTAGAACATATACTACAAGTACTGCAGTATTTGATTTGTTTTAGATCATATTATGTTTGAACAATATGTCATTTGTCTGAAGGCATATTTTGCGATTTTGCATTATTTTTGTTAAATTTTAAATCATTTGTTTTTTTAACCATTATGTTGTATTGTATACTTTACTCATAAGATTTGAATGAGTGGCTCAAAATGGATTCATAATCCATAAAAGTTATGCCAAAAACTGTATCACAAGTATCAAAACTCTGTGAAACATCACAAATATAAAATGATCAATTCTTTCCAGGGTAAAATAAAATAAATTTGTATGTTCATAAAGTGATATATAAATATAATTGTCCTTCATAAGCAGCAAAACAAAAATCACTGTGCAAAAAAGCAACATAAACATAAGAAAAACAGATTTTGTTAAACTCCTTGTTCATTTGCACCTAGTCTCTAATTATGTGGTCTATTATAAAACTTTATTAAATTGACTTACCCTGGGCTCAAGCAGAGGGAAGGCAGAGAGGACTAGAGATGCTTGGGCAGAACTTGGTGTGGTGGCTTTGAGGGGATAACTGGGGGAGCAGCCAGCCAGATCCCAGTGCTGACTCATTCCCAATACTGCAGGCAGACCATTCCCCTCTGAGTGGTGTCAGCCTGAGGGGAAGCAAAAGCCCTGCCAACAAGAATTAGGTTGCATCACCGTCAGACCTTAAGCGGGATAGCTGATCACAGATTGAATAGATTAAAAACTAAAGGAGACAAACAAAGGCAGTAGAATCCTGGTAGTCTCCAAAAGGCTGCGTAGGGCCAGACTGGTACACAATCTGATGCCACCAGAGGCAGGTCCAGGAAGTGCAGATCAATCTAATAAGCAGCAGCAAACCATAAGAGTCACAAAAATGGGGAGACAGAGAAACAACCAGTCATTGAAAGGAAAAAAATATCCCCAAAAAGATTAATAAATGAAATAGAGGGAAGCAAACTATTAGATATAGAATTCAAAACATGGATTATGGGGAAGATCAATGAGTTCAGCAAGCTCAAGGAAAACTACAAAGTACTCCAGGGAAACTACAAGGAACTTACTGAGAATTACACCAGTATGAAAAAGGACATAGAAGCTATCAATAAGAGCCAGGAGGAAATGAAGAATATAATTTCTGAATTGAAGAACACAGTAGAAGGAATTAAAAGCAGGCTAGAGGAAGCAGAAGATCGGATCAGCAAGCTGGAAGACAACATAGACAAAAACTCCCAGACAGTGCAGCAAAGTGAAAAAAATACTGAACAAAAATGAAGAGGTTTTAAGACAATTGCAGGACAACATGAAACATAATAATATCTGTATCATAGGAATTCCAGAAAGAGAAGAGGAGGAGCAAGGGATAGAAAACCTCTTTGAAAAACTAATGACAGAAAACTTCCTTAACATGAGGAGAGAAAGAGTCATGCAAGTTCAGGAAGCACAGAAGGTCCCAATGAAGATGAACCCCAACAGGCTCAGTTCAAGACACATTATAATTAAAATGGCAACATTCAAAGACAAAGAGAGAATCCTAAAAGCAGGAAGAAAGAAACAACTAGTAACATACAAGGGAGCTCCAATAAGGCTATCATCAGATTTCTCAGAAGAAACATGACAAGCCAGAAGGGAATGGCAGAAAATATTCCAAGCAATAAAAAAAGGCCTACAACCAAGAATACTCTACTCAGCAAGGCTCTCATTCAAAATGGAAGGTGAAATAAGGAGTTTCCAAGACAAAAGAAAGCTAAAAGAATACATCTCCACCAAACTAGCATTGCAAGAGATGTTAAAGGGTCTGCTTTAAGAAGATGAAGAAACAGAGAGAGACAGAGAGGAACACAAGTACAAAGGGAGAAAATGACAAGGAATAAGTACCTATCGGTAATAACCTTAAATGTAAATGGATTAAATACTACAATCAAAAGACATAAGGTAGCAGAATGGATATGAAAACATGACCCTCATATATGCTGTCTAAAAGAGACCCACCTTACAACAAAAGATCTATACAGACTGAAAGTAAAGGGATGGAAAAAAGTATTTCAAGCAAATAGACATTTAAAAAAAAGCTGGGGTAGCAATACTTATATCCGACAAAACAGATTTCACAGCAAAGTGCATAAAAAGAAACAAAGAAAGACATTTCATAAAACTTAAGGGAAAAATCCATCAAGAAGATATAATCGTTGTAAACATATATGCACCCAAATTAGGAGCATCCAAATATGTAAGGAAAATTTTGAAAGACTTCAGGGAGGATATAGACAGCAACACATTCATAATAGGGGACTTTAACACTCCATTGTCAACAATGGACAGATATTCAAAGCAAAGAAACACCAAAGATATTGAGGCATTGAACAACACTCTAGATCAAATGGACTTAGTTAAAATATATAGAACTTTTCAACACAGAGAAACAAAATATACATTCTTTTCAAATGCTCATGGGACATTTTCAAGTTAGACCACATGGTAGGACACAAAACAAGCCTCAACAAATTCAAGAAAATTAAAATTATGTCATGCATCTTCTCAGATCAGAATGGCTTAAAATTGGAAATCAACCTCAAGGAAAAAACTCAAAAACATTCAAACTCATGGAGAATGAATAGCATGCTATTATGTAAAAAATGGGTTAACAAAGACATCAAGGAAGAAATCAAAAAGTTTCTGAAAACAAATGAAAATGAACACACAACAACACAAAACCTATGGGATACAGCACAAGTAGTCCTGAGAGGAAAGTTCATAGCAATACAGACCTACCTAAAAAAGCTAGAATAATATCTAATAAAAAATTTAACACTACAGCTACAAGAACTAAAGGAAGAACAACAAACAAGGCCCAGAGCGAGTAGAAGGAAGTCATAGAACCAGAGCAAAATTAAATGACATAGAGGCTAAACTAACAATTCAAAAGATCAACGAAAGTAGAGGATGGTTCTTTGAAAAGATAAACAAAATTGACAAGCCTTTAACCAGGCTCATCAAGAAAGAAAGAGAGAGGACCCAAATAAATAAAATCAGAAACAAAGTAGGAGAAATCACAACCAATACCACAGAAATGCACAGAATTGTAAGAAATTATTACGAACAACTGTATGGCAAGAGACTTGACAACCTAGATGAAATGGACAAATTTCTGCAAACACATAATCTTCCAAAACTAAATCAAGAAGAAGCAGAAAGCCTGAACAGATCAATAGCAACTAGTGAAATTAAAGCAGTAATCAATAAACTCCCGGCACACAAAAACCCTGGACCAGATGGCTTCACAGGAGAATTTTACAAGACATTTAGGAAAGAATTAACTCCTAATTTCCTCAGACTATTCCAAAAATTCCAAGAAGATGAAGACTCCCAAAATAATTCTATGAAGCCAGTATTACCCTAATTCCAAAACCAGGTGAAGACACAACAAAGAAAGAAAACTACAGGCCATCATCGCTAATGAACATACATGCTAAATTCCTCAACAAAATATTGGCAAACCGGATCCAGCAACACATTAGAAAGATCATACACCACAATCAAGTGAGATTCATTCCAGGGATGAAAGGATGGTTTAATATTAACAGATCAATAAATGTAATACACCACATAAACAAAATGAAAGACAAAAACTATATGATTATATCAAGAGATGCTGAAAAAGCATTTGATAAAGTACAACACCCATTCATGATGAAAAGTCTCAGCAAAATGGAAATAGAGAGACCATACCTCAACATTAAAGGCCATATATGAGAAACCTGAAGCCAATATCATACTCAATGGACAAAAACTGAAAGCATTCCCCCTAAGGTCAGGAACAAGACAAGAATGTCCACTCTCTCCACTCCACTCTCTCAACATAGTCTTGGAAGTTCTAGTCACAGCAATCAGACAAGAAAGAGAAATAAAAGGCATCCAAATTGGAAAAGAGAAAGTAAAACTGTCATTATTTGCAGATGACATGATAGTGTACATAGAAAACCCTATAGACTCCATGAAACAACTACTCGACCTAATAAGCGAATTCAGCAAAATAGCAGGGTACAGAGTCATATTCAGAAATCGAGGGCATTTCTGTACACCAACAATAAAATTTCAGAGATAGAAACTAAAAGAAAATCCCATTTCTCTATACCAACAGGAAAAATAAGGTACCTAGGAATATACTTAACCAAGGAGGTGAAAGTCTGTACTCAGAAAATTACATAACACTAAGGAAAGAAATTAAGAAAGATACAAACAAATGGAAGCATATACCATGTTCATGGATGGGAAGAATCAACATCATTAAAATGTCCATACTATCCAAAGCAATTTACAGATTCAATGCAATCCCTATTAAAATACCAATGACATTTTTCACAGACATAGAACAAATGCTTCAATAATTTATATGGAACAAAAAAAGAGCCCAAATAGCCACAGCAATCTTGAGGAAGATGAACATAATAGGAGGAATCACAATACCTGATATCAAACGACACTACAAGGCCACAGTAATCAAAACAGCCTGGTACTGCCATAAGAACAGACATAAAGGTCAATGGAACAGAATAGAGAGCCCAGAAATAAACCCAGGTCTATATGGTCAACTAATATTTGACAAAGGGGGAAGGAACATAAAATGAAGTGAGAAGAGCCTCTTCAACAAATGATAGGAGAACTGGACAGGGACATGCAAAAAAAGAAACTAGACCATGAACTCACGCCAGACACTAGAATATACTCAAGATGGTTCAAAGACTTAAATATAAGCTGTGGCACCATAAAAGTCCTAGAAGAAAACATAGGCAGGAATATTTCAGATATCCCATGTAGCAACATTTTCACTGATATATCTCCTAAGGCAAGGGAAAAAAAGGAAAGAATAAACAAATGGGACTACATCAAAGTAAAGAGTTTCTGCTCAGCAAAAGAAAACATCAGCAAGATGATAAGGGAACCAACCGTATGGGAAACTATATTTGCCAATGAGAGCTCAGACAAGGGATTGATGTCCAAAATATATAAAGAATTTATATGACTCAACACCAAGAAGACAGACAACCCAATTAAAAAATGGGCAAAGGATCTGAACAAACACTTCTTCAAAGAGGACATACAGAGGGTCCATAGACATATGAAAGAATTCTCAAGATCACTAGCCATCAGAGAGTTGCAAATAAAAGTCACAATGAGATACTGTCGTGGCCAGCAGACTTTCTAGCCACCCCCTAATCAGCTTTGCCTTTAACCTGGATTTTTCCTCTGAACTCTCTTGTACAGTTTCCTGCAGTAAGCTGAACCTGGGATTGCACAAGGAACAAGCTCAGGCCATGGGAAACCAACTTCCTGGAGAGTGTTCACCACATCCTCTGGCTGCTGCAGACTTGCTGACTCGCTCAGACCCCCGCCTCAGCCCTTCCACTTTTTCCTTATTAACCCATAAGTATAAAAACCCAAACTAGACCGTCATCGGTGTATGTTAGGAGACTTATTGATAAGACTCTGCCCAGCCGCCGGCTCTCAATAAACCTCTTGCTTACCCTATCCACTGTCTCTGAGTGGTCCATTCTCGCTATCTGCCATAACATTTTTGGAGGCCCCAACAAGATATCCCACTCCAGGTTACAGTGCTATCTTTGGCGGACCCCCGGGGACTCTGTGGACCCCGTGCGTTCCTCCGAATGGCGACGAGACTGTGTCCACACACTTTGACTTGTTGAGCATCCCTCATTTCTTCGTGGGTTGTACGGGACCACAGTTTCCTCTGGCGGCCCGGTATAGGGCACAGCAACAGTAGACATCCGGTCTCGATGGACAGGTGTTTAAGGGCAGGGGGACAGATGTCTTTTGAGGACGCCTATCATCAGTGGGCACAGCGCCCCTCGGCACCTGGATGCAGGGTCGAGTTTAGTTCCTCTGTAGTGGAACTCTGATTGGTCTGACATAGGCCATACAATTACTGAGCTCTTTGGAATCTGAATTTGCCTGATTACGTGTTGGTTGACATGGGACATCCTAGGGTATACGTCTGGACCGGGGGAAATGTGGTAACCTCTGTGTGTGTGTGTGTGTGTGTGTGTGTGTGTGTGAAAGTGGGATGCCGGTTGACTTGCCTCTGGTGCTCCAGTCTGTGGCTCCACGGGCCTGTGCCTACAGAGTCTGAGTGGGCCCCAACCTATGAGTCCTCAGTTTGTCATACGTCATAATGGCTGGATCTAACCTAAAATTTGCTTGGGCAGCCTTAGCTAAGACAAACTCAAGTCCTCGCGAGAGGAGAGGCTAGACGGGCATCAGTGTGGCTTCCTCTGTGTAGCACCCTTCCTTTGCGTGTCTGTGCTGTGATGGGGGTCTGCGCCATCCCTGTTAGAAACCATAAGACAAAATCTACAGTCTTGGACTGCATGTTGAAGAATTTCTCCAAGGATTTCAATCATCAGAAAGTGATGCCCCAATGAACCCAGGCACCTTAAGGACCCTATGTGAATTGGACTGGCCAACTTTTAGGGTTGGATGGCCCTCAGAGGGATCTCTGGATACACCCACCATTAGCCAAGTCCGGCGGGTAATTTTTGGAAACCCTGGGCACCCAGATCAGAGTAATTATATCCTTAGGTGGCTCGAACTTGCAGAGGCGCCTCCCTCTTGACTCCAGGAGTGTGCTGGGTCTGAGATCCATCGCATTCTCCTAACCCGCCAAACTCCCAGTAAGAATCAGGCTCCTCAACCGGTTCCCCTGCCCTCAGCCTCTGATGATGATAAGCATCTCCTTCAGCCTACCCCTTACGCCACCAACGCCTCCCCTTTCTGTCCCAGATTTTACTCAGGATGTTCCCTCCCGTCTCAGACCCAGGAAGTGCATTTGGGACCTAGCCGGGAGTCCTGGTGAAGTCCAACCAACAGTCCACACCCTCCCGTTGTGGGAGGTTGTTAACCCTGGCCCAGGTGGTCCAAGGACCACCTTTGTGTATGTTCCCTTTACTACTAGTGACCTTTATAATTGGAGACCTCAAAATTCCTTTCTTAGAGCAACCCCGTGCTCTCACTGGTCTCTTTGAATCTATCTGTCGGTCTCATCGCCTGACTTGGGATGACTGTCAGCAACTTTTACTGACCTTTTTTTTGGTGGGGGAAAGGGGGCTAATTCTGAAGGCTGCTAGGAAGGATGTGAGAGCCAGAGCTGTAGGGACTGAACAGGAAAAGTAGGCAGCAGTTAGGGAAGTTCTGCCTGATCTGTTCCCTAGTTGGGAACCAAATACTCAGTCTGGGATAGATGCCCTCCAGGCTCATCACCAGGCCCTTCTCCAGGGCATGATCAAGGAAACCAAAAAGCCTACCAATATGAATAAAGTGTCGGAGGTCCTCCAGGGCCCAATGGAAAGACCCACTGCGTTCCTTGAACACCTCCAAGAGGCGTATCGCATGTATTCGCCTTTTGACCCTGAGGCCCCCGAGAATGCCCGCCTCATCAATACAACTTTGTCACCCAGGCTGCTGCTGATATCTTCAGGAAATTACAGAAGTTAGAGGGATGGGGGGGCATGAATATGGCCCTGCTCCTCAAAGTCACAACCAAAGTCTACCTCAATTGAGATAAGGCTGATAAAAAGAAAGAGATTGCAAAGGAGAAGAGACAGGCTCGGGTGCTTGCTGTGGCTTTCCAAGAAGCCTCAGACTCACAATTGCCCCATGCCCAGAAGAAGAACAAAGGCAAGGAAAAGGGAAGTAAAGAAGGCCTAGCTTCTGACCAGTGTGTATATTGTAAGGAAAAAGGACATTGGAAAAATGAGTGCCCAAAGCGAAAGAAAAAGCCCTCCTCAAAGGTTATGGCTGCATCAGATATAGACTCAGACTGAAGGGGCTGGTGCTCCCTCTTCCTAGGCCCCCATGGTAACTCCACATATTGGGGGCCACCCTATGACTTTCCTAGTTGATACAGGGGCAGAACTTTTGGTGGTTACCTCTCCAGTTGGACCTATCACTACAGCACGTACCAAGGTACAAGGGGCCACTAGAAGTATAGCTAAGTACTCTTACTGTGCCTCCCGTAAGGTGTAGTTAGAGGAAGCCACCACCACTCACTCATTCCTGCTGGTCCCTGATTGCCCCTTTTCCTTGCTCGGATGAGACCTCCTCCAAAAGCTCAGAGCTCACATTTCCTTCTCTCCGGAGGGTGCCGAGTTGCAAGTGTGCCCTCAGATGGTTTTAGCAGTCACCTTCCCCATCGAGGAAGAGTATCGTCTTCTCGAGTCACCCAAGTCATTGCAACTATCTATTCCAGAAGACTTAGTACAAGCTTTTCCTAGGGTATGGGCAGAAAACAATTTGCTTGGTCTCGCTGCCTATATACCACCTGTTATGGTCCAGTTACAGAGCAATGCCATGCCTGTTCATCTCTGGCAATATCCAGTCTCCCAGGAAGCTTGGTTATGGATTAAGCCCCATATAGATCGACTGCTCCAAGAAGGAATCTTCAGAGTGTCAGTTGGCTTGGAACACTCCCTTTTTGCCAGTTCGGAAGCTGGGGACTAATGATTACAGGCCAGTGCAGGACCTGAAGTGGGTGAATGCAGTGGTCAAGACCATCCACCTGACAATGTCAAACCCCTACACCCTCTTAAGCCTGCTTCCACATGACAAAACATGGTATACTACTCTGGATTTAAAGAATGCCTTCTTCTGCATCCCTTTGCATCCCCAGTCTCAAAATATCTTTGCCTTCAAATGGGAAAATCCAGAGACAAATCATAAGCAACAGCTTACATGGACTCAGCTGCCCCATGGGTTTAAGAACTCCCCTACACTGTTCTGGGAGGTTCTGGGGCAAGACCTCAGCCCCTTTTCAGAGGCTAATCCACATCTAACCCTCCTCCAACATGTAGATAATTTATTACTGGCTGCACAGGCTGAGAAAAACTGTAGAGAAGGAATGGCCAGTTTATTAGCCTTACTCCAAGAAAAGGGCAAACACAGCACAAGGCCCAAATATATCAGCAAAATGTAAATTTCCTCGGATTTATACTCTCTGAGGGTACCAGAAGGCTGTCAGCAGAAATGAAGGGGGTCATTACATGGATCCCAACTTCTACAACAAAGAAGGAAGTCCATGAATTTTTAGGAATGGCTGTGAAGTATTGAATATGGTCAGGGATGCTGAGATAAATCCAGCAAGCAGGATGATTGGCCAGTAACGAACAGTGGACTGTGGCTCACTCAGACCATCAGTGGAGAGTGGGAAGCCTCATCATCCTTTTATTAGGATTTCAAAAGTTACTAAAAATAGAACAGGGGGTGTGAGCTTTACAGCCAACAATAAAAGAATTTTTACAAGTGAAAGAATTCTTACAATGTATCATTAATATGTAAAATACAGCCAGGGTAACTTATGGTTTAGATAGCACCTATCAGGGATACAAAGCAGACTCACTAATCCTCAAGGCCAGCTCCAACTTAAGACTTTATTTACAAGGAGGCAGACGGAGTACTCAACAGACCTCTTTGTTCTCAGGATTCCATGACCCAGTGGCCTGAACAGCCTAAAGCTACAGGTGGAGATGAGATCAGCTCATCTCTTGAGTCACAGGACACCTGGACAGAGGAGCATGAAATGCCTCTACCCAGAGATCTGTGTTCCTGCAACATGGCTGGCTTATACCGTCTATGGATTCCCAACTTTGTAGCTATTGCTAAGCCCCTACACGAGGCAACTTGAAATCCCAGCTTCCCATTGGAATGGGGAGAAAAGAAGGAGACAGCTTTCCAGAAATTAAAGGAGGAATTGACCCAGGCCCCGGCCTTAGCTCTGCCAGACATAACAAAGCCCTTTAATCTGTAGGTCCATGAAAAGAAAGGAGTGGCAAAAGAGGTCCTCACCCAGACTAGGCCCTTGGAGGAGGCCAGTTGCATACCTTTCTAAAAGGCTGGATGCTGTTTCCCAGGGATGGCCAGGCAATAGCGGTGACCGCTCTGCTTGTCAAGGAGGCTGACAAGCTCACCTTAGGGCACAACCTTATGATGAGCATCCCACATGCAGTAGAAACTCGACTGTACAAGATCCTTCCCCATGTGGGAAGGCCACCCTCCCCTCCACACCCCCATTCTTATTAGAAATTTCTGGACCCAAGGATAGGTAGGACGACGACCATGTTCAGCTTCAAGCAGCTAGAGGAGCTCAAGACCTTAGCCCTTTGTCCTTTACAGTATTATAAAGGGTCTTAAGCCTGAGAAGGGAAGATTGTTATTTTTTATTGTTGAAAAAATTAATTAAGTAGTTATTTTTGAAAAAAGAATAATATAGGAAAGGGTGAAGCCAGAGAACTTGTATGTACAACCCATGGGCATAGACTGGGGGTGGGGTGGGATTGCTGGGGGAGGGGTGGTGCTGGGCAGAGGGGAGCAAATGGGAAAAATCAGAACTATTGTAACAATATAATCAATAAAATATACTTAAAAAAACTTTATTAAATTGAGTACTGATATTATTGATACATTGGTCTCATTATTAATGCACTTTCCTTTGTACTAAACCAACTGTTTGTATATTCTTTCATCACAAGTTCAATACATTATTTACAAAACCAAGTTGGTTGTTTTTTTCATTAAGTATAGGAGAGAGAACATAATCATTCAGGCATTATTCAAATTAACATTTTTCTCATCAAGAACAAGCACAAGACACTGTATTACCTAGAAGCTCGTAAAGCCAGTCATTAAGTTAACACAAATCTTATGCTCAGGGAGAAATAAGAAGGAGTTATTGATTAAAATTTCTCTATTAAATTACACTGTTGGAAGTGGCAAAATATCAATACAATAAAACAAAGAGAAGTTACTCTCCAGATGTGTATGAAAAAGTATTTTATTCTAACGATGAACAAAAATTATTTTGCACCATAGTGTGTAGATTTTGAATCAGCACTTAGTTTATGTAAGTAAAATATCTTGAAAATTTCTATATATCAATAAAAATATAAATGGTTGGAAAGTATCTTTGTTTTGTTGATTTTTATGAGTTGTGATATAGGTTAGAAAAAAGGCTGAACTATATGCTGATGGGGTGTCAGCTATATGCAAGGGCAATATTTGAAATATTCAATAAAATATTAAATACCTGGTATGATATGGGCAGCACTCTAACATAACAAAAGGAGATTATAAACTGACTACCAGTGCACACTAGCTAAGTTTCAGCCACAGCAATGCATATAAAAGGAAGAGAATTACTATAAAATACAGTGACTGTGAAAGGTATGGAGGAAGGTGGGACAACACTCTGTATCCTTATCCTCAATCCAAACTTAAATCAGAAACTTATTTCAATAGTCTTTCCTAGAGTATTGTGTTTCCACAAGACTCAGTGGAATTAAAGCATGTAATCTGTAGGCTGATAGATGATTCTTTAACCTTCAGGATATAAATTTTATTGTCTCTGAAACGATTGCTGGCAGATGCCTTCCCTGGCACTTTCATACCTTCTTTTCTTATGCTCTTCTTGTCTTGTCACTCTTGAAATCAGTCCCGATCAAACAGACTGCAGCAAATCTGTTTAGAGTTGTACACTTCAATCTGGGCTTTCAAAAGAATGTATTTTTTTAGGTACTTTGATTCTGCATTCCTAAACACTTTTACTGTTTCTTCTGTGTGAATACAGAACATGTTCTTTCGTCCAACTACCTGAATGGAAGACATTCTTTCAAAATATGGAGCAGTGTTTTTCTATTACATCTTCCTTTTATTACTTTAGTAACTAATGAGTTTCACTTCTATAAATTTTAATGCATGATTAAGTAGAACAACACAGTGCAAAATTTTATTTCATATATATGTGTGTGTGTGTTTTCTGAGTAGTTTCAGTTTCTCCCCAAATTAGAATAAATGTAACTGGAGAAAATGCTTATGGGCCCTAACCTCTGTTGAGTATTGCTGGGTTATATTCTGAGACACTTGTCTTCCATTAAGACACTTAAAATTTAGTTGGAAACCTACAATAACAATGAAACAATAAAATATAGTTGAGTCCTAATTAGGTTGTACTAACTATAATTTCTTGGACTGGAAGAGAAGGTAAATGAGGACTGGAACAGGCAGTGGAATATTCTCTAAGGTTAATACCAGACTTTACCTAGTCTTAAGGATTTGTGGGATTTGCATAGGTACAAGGGAGAGAATTAGGATATCAGTGGAGGCAATTATCAGAAATAATAATTCAGTGGCAGAAATAAATTTGGGGCCTTTTGAAACAACAAAAAGCCTGGAGAATTTAGTTATAGAATTCTCAGTTTACTATTACAGATACTTCCTATAATGGAATCATTCTCAAGCAATAAAAGAATGGTCAGAATATGTAGAGATATGATTATCTGCATTGAGAGAGCTATAAATAAATGGTAGACTGGTGTCATTACAGTAGTTTCCAAAGACAATTATAATTTCTGCTATATAGAGTTTGAATTGCTAGTGAATATTGTAATGACTGTGCTGATGTGTGTGGATGTGCTCATGATACATGGTTGGACTTTATATTTTGAATTTTAATGTAATGTCTTTTTCTGACTTATTATAAAATCATAAAATATTTATGGCAAATTAAATTATAAAAATTATATTGTTCTGATAATCTTTAAAGACATGGCCTTCAAAATTGATTTCATAATTGTTAAGCATACTCTGATGTCCCTTGAGACACTATTCATTTTTTTATTTTTTATTTTTTTACCATGAACTAGGAACTTGTTTTCCTGAAAACATAATTAAAAACAATGCAAAAAGTTAATTTTATTTTGTTAAAATTCCATTTTAAATATGATGAAACAAAGAAAGTGAACTAGTTAATTATGTAAATAAATGCTTTATAAAATATTTCTGGTTTTTATTTTATAACAAGAATAGTTTCATTATTGTGTTTATAAAATCAAGATTTGTGATAGAAATCTTTCTGTGAACATTGAATATGTTAATAAAACCAGAGTAGTTGCTCTCAAATATCCCAGAGAATATATAGAAATGTCTAGAGATTTTTTAAAAATTAAAGTGTGGTTAATATATACTATATTGGTTTCTGGTACACAACCTTGTTATTTCACATTTATGTACCTTATAAAGGGACACCACAAAGTTATTACAAAATTATTACAAAACTTAAAAAGTTATTACAAAATTATGGCTATATTCAGTAGACTGTACATTACATCCTGTGACTTATTGATTTCATAACTGAAAGTTTGTACCTCTTAACACCCTTCACATCTGGTGAATATAGACAAGGGTGCTAGTAAACATCATACAGTGCATAAGGGTGCCGCACATACCATAAAAGTATTTATCCCCAAATGTGAATAGTGCCAGAACTGAGACACCCCCCTCCATGAACTAAAGATAAGTTACACATCTAATGGACTAAAGGATAGACAATTAGAACTTTTTACTGAAAATTATTGAAATGTAGTAAACTAAATCTTAATGAGAAAAAAAGTATAACATGTAGTTAAAATATAGCATTAGTAGCACTGAATATATTTTTTATAATTATTTATTTTTTTATTTAATTTTTTTCTTTTTTTTTTTTCTTTTGGTTTTTCAATTACAGTTGTCCCCTTTTCCCCTAATTTCTCTCCCGCACCCAACCCACCCCCTCTCCCGCAATCATATCCCTCCCCGTTGTCCATGTCCATGAGTCATTTATACGGGTTCTTTGACTAAACCCTTCCCTTACTTATCCCCCTTTTTATAATTATAATGACACTTTTGCACACATAAAATACTATAAAACAAAAATCTAAAAGCATATTCCAAATGTTAATGCATTCTGATAAGTGCCCTGGTAAGCAGTGTGTCTTTGTGTATCATTTCCCTCTAATGAAGGGGCACACACAAGAAGATTGGAGAAGACTAAGTCAGGATCACAGAGTGAATTTATAACAGCACAAACCAAATTTTAAGGATCTAATTTACTATTGTGATTAAATACTCTCACTTCTCAAAAATTTTAAATGCAGTTGTCATTATTAAATTAATCTCTGAACATAAAACGTTTTTATGAGTACAAATATGCAACAGGTAGTAAATTTATTGTGCATTTCACATTTGCTTATCATTTATGAATTTGATTTCTTGCATAAGGAAACTAGCTTATTAGAATTGATGGATTGGAATTAAAGAGAATGTCCAAGTAAGTGGTTTTTAGGAACTGTAAGTTTAATTAATCATTAATTCACTTAAAAACTGACTATATATATATTTATATAAGTGCAGGAAAAGAATATTGACTATTTGATTTGGATGTACAATAATAATAACTAATCCCTTAACATAATGCATAAAAGTCTTATTAAAATATGAAATCGAAGAGTTATAAAAGAAGAATCACTATGGACTCTGAGAAGATATAATCTACCATACAATGTCATTGGAGGATTTCAGATGGCCACAGAGTAGGCGGAAGCTACACTAATCTCCTCCCAGGACAAAATTGTAATTACAACTAAATTTTTAAAAAATCATCCTGAATAACCAACCAAAGACTAACTGAAGAGAAGTCTTATAACCAAGGATTTGCAGAAGAAGCCACATCTAAACTGGTAGGAAAGGAAGAGATGAGAAAAGGGCTGGCTCCACTCCCACAGGCAGCAGCTGAGATTCTGGTGGGATATTTAGTTATTAGAGATACCTCCTGAGTATCTGGGATCTCAACCCGAAGCTGGGCTCTCCAGCTCAGAGCATCAGAGCTGGGAAAAGGTGCCCACATCACATCCAGATGTGAGAATTAACATGGTTTCTGTCTGCCAGGGAGAAACAGAGTCCACTAGAAACAGAGACATTTTCTTAAAGTGAAAACACAAAAAATTTTGTTTGCAGCTCTTCACCCTGGGCTATGGTGGAGGGAGAGCAGAGCTAACTAGAGTCACCTGAGGAGAGTCAAGGGTTTGGGGCTCCAGGGAGGAAACCCAGGGAGGGAGGCAGCTGCCAGACATCTTGCAGATGCAATCTTTCTTGGGTTGAGCACTCCACTCCATGCAGCATCAGCCTGGGGGAAAGCAATTTCTCCACAGTTGGAACTCCCTCTCGCAACACCCTGATGAGGAGTAAGCTACCTCAGCCAAGATGTAGAAATCTGGGAAGGCTCAGGGGGTGTCAATGACTGTTGTCTGGTTCGTGGGGTAGGAGCTATTCTCCTCACTTTCCTATGAATGTAACTAATGCTTTTCCTTTATGGGAGATCCAATAGAACTACCCTCTCAGATTCTAGCAGATTCAATCTTCAAGCTCCGGAGTCTTCACCCATCTGACTACTGGTGGTTCCACCCTGCCAAGATCAGAACAAAATCCAGGACAGACTGAATTGTGTGGTTCTGGAGTGAGAACAACACCTACAACCTTCCTTTAAGTCTGACCAGCACCTCCCCCAAAACAGGAAATCCACTAGCCTCATTCTCTTGACTCTGCCAGAGGCTCTACCAGTAGTTGAGCTTAACAGAAAGCTGGAGGGTGGAGGTAGGCAGACGTGAGTCTTGGGATTCCTTAGAACTTCTGCTGACTGGACAAAATAAATAACTTTTTAGAAACATACAATGTTCCAAAACTGAATCAGGAAGATTCAGAGAACTGGACAGACAATTACAGTGAGTGAAATTGAAGGAGTAAACAAAAAACACCCAACAAACAAAAGACCTTTACTGGATGGCTTCACAGGTGAATTTTTTCAAACATTCAAAGAAGAGATAACACTTATTTTTCTCAAACTATTCCAAAAAATTTAAGAGGAGGGAAGACTCCCAATGTCATTTTACAACAAGATCATAGTAATCAAAACAGCACAGTACTGACATAAAAACAGATATATAGGCCAATGGAACAGAATATGAAGCCCATAAAATAAACCCACACCTTTATAGTCAATTAATATTGACAAAGGAGGCAAAAACATACAATGGGGTAAAGATAGCCTATTTAATTAATGGTGTTGGGAAAACTGGACAGATACATGCAAAAAGAAAAAAGAAAAAAACTAGACCACAAGAATACAATCAAAATGGATCAAGGACTTAAATGTTAGATTAAAAACAAACAAAAACAAAACAAACAAACAAAAAACCTAGAAGAAAAAATCGAAAGTAAAATCTCAGATATTTCTCTTAGAAATATTTGTTTTTAACATGTCACTTTGGGTAAGGGAAACAAAAGAAAATATAAACAAATGGGACTATATCAAACTAAAAAGTTTTTGAACAGCAAAGGAAACCATCAAAAAAATGAGAAGACAGCACACTGAATGGCAGGACATATTTGCCAAAACATCTGATAAGGGCTTAACATTCAAAATTTACAAGGAAACTCTGGACACACACACACAGAAAAATTAAAAACAGGCAAAGGACCTGATTAGCCACTTCACAAAAGAGGACATACAGATTGCCAGTGACATATGAAAGGATGCTCAGTGTCATTAATCAGAGAAATGCAAATTACAATTGCAGTGAGATATCTCCTCATACCTGTCATAATGTCTATCATAATAAATTAACAGCTCTGACTGGCATATATCAATTGGTTCAGTGTCATCCCTCAAAGTGAAAAGACACTTGTTCAACTCCCAGTCAGGGCACATGCCTGGGTTGCAGGCCAGTCCCTGGTTATGGCATGTGAGAGGCAACCAATTCATGTTTCTCGCACACATTGATGTTTATCTCCCTCTCTTTCTCTATCTCTTTTCATCTCCCTAAAAATAAATAATTAAAATCTTTATTAAAAAGAAATAAAATAGATAAATCAACAAACAAATGTTTGTGAAGATGAGGAGCAAAGAGAACCTCAGTGCACTCCTCGTGAAAATGCAGATTGGTACAGCCAACGTGGAAAGCATCACGGAGTTACCTCAAAAAAAGTTAAAAATGGAACTGCCTTATGTAACAGTAGTTCCACTTCTGGGAATATGGTGTCTGTCCAGCAAAAGTCCAGCTATTATTAATATAAAGAGAATGGTTAGCATGACATCGATGTAACCTGGCTGCCAAGGAGAGTGGACTGGAACGCACATACATGAATGATGATGACTTCACTGTGCTAGTCAGGGTGGCAGTAGATGCCATTGAGTGAGCATGTGTACTGTGTAGCTGTCACATTCAAAATGACTGGGTGACTAGAGCATCAATTTTTTTCATTAAGCTTGAACATTCCTCTGCAGAAACTATTTGGATGATTCAGAAGGCCACCACTCTGGACAACTGGTGTTTGGCAGCTTCAGCATGGCATTGTGCCGGCTCATGCATCATGTCTCATGCAGAGATTTTTGGTAAAACATCAAATCACCCAGGTGACTCAGCTCCCCTATATCCCAAAATTGGTGCCCTGTGACTTCTGGTTTTTCCCAAAACCAAAATCATCTTTGAAAGGGAAGAGATTTTAGACTATCAATGAGATTCAGGAAAATACAATGGAGCAGCTGATGGCAATTGGGAAAACTGTGTGAGTTCCCAAGGTGCCTGAAGGGATCTGAGGCATCATTGTCCTATGTACAATATTTATTGTATTTTCTTCAATAAATGTCTCTATTTTTCATATTACATGGCTAGATACTTTTGGACAGATCTCATATATCCAAAGAAACCTGAAAAACTTATTCAAAAGAAAATATTCACCCCCATATCCATTGCAGCATTATTTAAATAGCTAAATTATGGAAACACCTCGAGTGCCCATCAGCTTACATTTGTGGTTAAAAAGCTGTGGTACATTTACACAATTAAATACTCCTCAGCCATTAAAAAGACAGGGAATCTTATCTTTTGTGACAGCATGTATAAACCTGGAAAGTATTATGCTAAGTGAAATAAACCAGTCAGAGAAAGACAAGCACCATATGACTTAACTTATATGTGGAATCTAAGAATGAAATAAACTAACAAAATAGAAACATACTCATGGATAAAAAGAACAGACTGAAAACTATCAGGAGGAAGAGGGTTTGGGGCTAAGTGGGAAGAGTGAAGGGATTAAGCATAGAAAAAAAAAAGACTCATGGGCACAAATAACAATATGGTGATTGACAGAGGGTGAGGGAGATAGAAGAAGTTAAAGGGGGATAAACGGTGATGGAAGGAGACTTGATTGGGGTATTAAATGCACAATATTATACAGAGATGATATACTGTATACATGAAACCTATATAATTTTTTAACCAAAATCACCCCAATAAATTCAATAAGAAAATTAAAAAATATATAGTTAGGTTCCAAAAATCAATTAGTATATAGGGGCACATTCATGGAATTTTATATAACCCTTGGAGAGAATGGAAGCAATTTATCGCAAACAATAATTATTAAATATCTATTAAGTGATAAGAGTT
Organism: Furipterus horrens; assembly: GCF_987537825.1. Classification (NCBI taxonomy): domain Eukaryota; kingdom Metazoa; phylum Chordata; class Mammalia; order Chiroptera; family Furipteridae; genus Furipterus; species Furipterus horrens. The sequence continues at coordinate 62,709,456 of NW_028327182.1, read as the reverse complement.
GTGAATGATTTACCTTACCTATAAAAATAAACCTTTTTGAAGAGGATTTATAATCCTATTGGTTCCTTCATGTATATATTTAGACAATTTCTTACATTGATTGATATATTAATATAAATATAAGTGGAATTATATTCCCAGGAAAGGTCAGTATTTGTGAAATTAATAGAAATATATAATAAGAATTTAAAAATAGAAGAAAATAAGTGATAAGCAGAACAGATTGAATACTGTCATTTTCAACTCTTTTCTGTCTTTTGCATTCTATATCATATTTAGTGCACACACTGTTTTCTAACTTGTTATAATTATTTACAAAAGTTGTATTTACTATTTTTTAGTAATTAAGAATTAATAAACTTCCTTTTAATATTTTCTTTACAAGTGTTTGCAACATTATTACCGTTTGGATATTATAAAAACTTGTATAAAGTTGATAAAAGTTAGTTAAGTTGTGACTTAAACTGGGACACATAACAGTATTAATCAAACCAAGATTTTAACATAATTTCTCATTGTAGATCTCAGGCCTTCTTCATTGCAAACTGCACATGTCTTATCTTTTCTGAAATATATGTCCTTATTAAAGGCAGGTCGTTGTATCTACTTGTTTATAATAAATACAACAGAAAAAAATGTGTGGCCAGAAAAATATTCAGTGTGATGACATTTTTCTAATGTAGTTTCTCTGGACAAAATAATTTGATTTATGTCCCTATATGTCCCAGTCTGAGTTAACTTTTTAACTTATGGTATTCTGAAGGTAATATATTTGTTAAATTTATTCAACAATTTGGAGATTCCTGAGTATATCATAAGTGTATTACTGGCCTCTGGAACTGCAAGAACATGTACACAAGAATATCTTTTTATCATAGGGATATATAGACTAGGCATGATAAACATATGTGTTATAAAAATAAAGGTGCTATAATAGAAATATTAAAAATGGTTATCACAAATGGTATAAAATTGGTTATCAAAAATAAAATTAAAACTATCAAATAAACAGAGAAAATTCTTAGCAAAGAGGATAACATTCATAGCATAGTCTTAAATGATAGCTGTGCACATAGAAGGATGGCATTCCAGGTAGAGGGAACAACTTGATAAAAGACCCACACAAATTTTTAGCCAAGTGTGTTGAGGGGAGAGAGAGATTCACATGATTCAGGATGACATGGCCATAGGTGTGGAATGAGAGCAGTAAAAATTGGAGAAGGAAAGATGTGCAGAAGCTACTCCACAGGTAGGTTATTTAGATCTCAAATGAAAAAGGCAAAATAATGTTTTTTTCTTGAAAATAACATGTGTGTTACTTTTAGGCAAGGTGAATATCAACAACATGAAAGAACTGGAAGGGAAAAACAATTGAAACCATTTTTTGTAGTTTGTACAAGAGTTAATGAAGAACTAAATTCTGGAAATGGCAAGAACCAAAAAGCTGATATTGGGCATAAGAAATGTACAACTGAAAAAAACAATAATAGTGATTAGTTGAGGATAACAAAAACCAAATTATAAACTGAGGATAACACACATCTTATGACATAAGAAAAATTAACTAGGAATATGTACAACAAAAAATAAAGGATTTACTGCCTGATTCTTATATCAACTTCTGATTCTTTCTCCTTAGAGGGCATATGACTAAGTGAACAATTGTAGTCACATCACAAGCTCTTTTTTTTTTTTTTTCATCGCCAGGGTCCTGCTTTTCCCCTTCTAAATTGCTGGCTGAAATCTGTGGTGGGATGTTTTGCTTTTGTATAAGCAACAAACTTTCAGTCTTTACTGATCAGATAACTAAGTATCCCTAAGAATATCATCTTCCTCAGTTAAGCTGCCAAATACCTTTAGTAAATACTTTTTAAATAAAATTTATTGGAGTTACATTGGTTAATTAGATTATATAGGTTTCATGTGCAAAGTTTTATAACACAGCACCTGTTTTTGCATTGTGGACCCATCACACAAAGTCAAATCTTCATCAATCACCATATATTTGACCCCCTTTATCCTTTATTATCTTTCCATCCCCTTTCTCCTGTTAAACAGCATAATCTTCTCTGTATCTATGAGTTTTTATTTTATTTTTCTTGTTTGTTCATTTGTTGTTTTCAGTTTTGTATCCCATATAGAAGTGAAATCTTCTAACATTTTCAGTCTACTTTATTTCACTTAGCATGATATTCTCAAGATCCATCCATGTTGTTGATAATGGCAGCATTTCATCTTTTCTTATGGTGGAATAGTATTCCATTGTATATATGTACCACATCAGTTCCAACAAGGGGTATATATAAAGTGGGCAGAGGACCTAAACAGACACTTATTCCAAGAACACATACAAATGGCCAGAAAATCACTTTTTAAAAGGATATCGACTTAAATGTACATCTGGTAGAAAGAGAAGACTGATCATGAAGGGAAAACATCATTGTTCAGCATAGAAACATTTATACACCAAATAAGAAAAACCGAAATAAAGTTTATGACATCAGAGCTTGATGTGTCCTTAGAAATTATCTTATCCAAACCCTCATTTAATACAGAAAGAAACTGAAGTCCCAAGAGGTTTTAACTAACTTGTGGTTATTCAATTAATCAAGAAATAGAATTGAAGTTTTTTGACTTAACATATGATGCTATTATCATTTATAAACCAAAGAAATTTAAGAATCACTCAGGTAGAGTTTTAAGGTTCACATGATGTACCAAAAAGTAAATAAGATTTATGTTCCACATTGTATAAATTTTAGCTACTCATTTACAGATCTCTAAAGCCCTCTAAACCCTTGGATGGTGTGGCTCAGTGGATTGAGCTTAGCCTGCAAACCAAAAGGTGACTGGTTCAATTCCTGTCTGTACATATGCTTGGGTTGTGGGCTGGGCCCCTGATTGGGGGCCTACAAGAGGCAACAGATCGATGTTTCTCTCACACAACAATGTTTCTCTCCCTTTCTTTCTCCCTCCCTTCCCTTCTGTCTAAAAGTAAATAAAATCTTTAAAATAAATCTTTAAAAGGGAAGTTATATATGTTAAGCTTCTGGATTTACAAAAGTGTTCTAAATGCAACAATATGCTATGGATGAAAATATAATGCATACTTTAGTATCTACATAGTTTAGCATTTGTGAATTTCAAAACTGTAAGACTGGTTTGCAACTGGAGTCTTGATTTCCTACTGTCAGTTACTTTGTATAGACATAAAGTAGAGAGGAGGAAAAAAGTTAACCACAAGCTTTTGGCTGGCTCCTAGAGGCACAGAGCTGATTGTCAAGGTTCAGGTATGTTTTTGAAATAATGTTTACATACCATGGCATCCTAATTTTCTGAATTATTGCATTACTCTGAACTGTTTATATCCCTTGAAATTCAATAAAAACAGTGTGAAAGCTTAGTGTATATATTTGTTCCAAAATTCTTCAAACTACACATTTGTTTTATTTTTATTTTTATTTTATTTTATTTATTTATTTATTTATTTTTTATTTTTTATTTTATTTTTTATTTTTCAATTACAGTTGTCCCATTTTTCCCCCATTGCTCCCCCCTCCCAGCCCATCCCTTCTCCCACAATTATATCCCTCCCCGTTGTCCATGTCCATGAGTCATTCATATTTGTTCCTTGACCTGACCCTTCCCTTACTTATCCCCCTTCTCTCCCGCCCCCCTCCCCCCTACTGACTACTATTCTAGTCTTTGCCTATTTAGTTCGTTTGTTTGTGTTGCTCTTTAGTTTCCTGTATTGGGTGATATCATATGGTATTTTTCTTTCTTTGCCTGGCTTATTTCACTAAGCATAATTCTGTCTAGTTCCATCCATGTTGTCGCAAATGGCAGGAGTTCCTTCTTTCTTTCTGCTGCATAGTATTCCATTGTGTAGATGTACCACAGTTTTTTGATCAACTCATCCACAGACGGGCACCTAGGCTGTTTCCATCACTTAGCTATTATAAACAGGGCTGCTATGAACATAGGGGTGCATAAGTTCTCTTGAATTAGGGTTTCAGGATTTTTCGGGTATAATCCTAGCAGTGGAATCACTGGTTCAAATGGCAGTTTCATTTTTAGTTTTTTGAGGTAATTCCATACTGTTTTCCATAGTGGCTGCACCAGTCTGCATTCCCACCAACAGACTCAACATCAAGAAAACAAACAACCCAATTAAAAAATGGGCAAAGGACCTGAACAAACACTTCTCTGAAGAGGACATACAGAAGGTCCATAGGCACATGAAAAAATGCTCAACATCATTGGCCATCAGAGAGATGCAAGTAAAAACCACAATGAAATACCACCTTACACATTTGTTTTTCAAATGGGCCACTGCAATGTAAATGGTTGGGGTATTTAAAAATAATGTGCAGATTGTAGCTACTCTTATCTATCTTCAAAAACTTGTAGCAATGTTGCTTTATTATGGTGTGGCTAATTTTTTTCCCCTTGTTTTGTTAAATATATACTTCAGGTTAGGCTAGATCTTGCCTTGTTTTCAATTCAATCAGGCAATAATTTAATCATGAGAGGGTTTCGTTGGGATACTGAAACAGCTCTGAAATCGTGTTGTTGTTTTTTAAAGGTTTAGTTATCACTAAAACCTTACTTCTTTAGTAAGTCAGTAAGGGGTTCTGCCCATTACAGTCACTCAGAATCTCAGGCAAGTGAATCAGTTGATTAACAGGCCAGAGAAAAAGTATTTCATTGTCAATTAAATGCTACAGACCAATTCTTTAAAAATCTTACTTATTGGCCTGAATTAGTCATGAGCTACCCCCAATGTGGCCAGAAAGTAGAGTCCCAAAATGTTCCCAGAAAGCATATTTTGCCAATGACATTGAAGATGATCTCAATCACTTAATGTACGTTGTGTTATTAGATTCCTTTTATCTAGTTATTACTCATGAAAAGTATGAATGAATAAATATATAAATGAATGTAAAAGCAAAAACACTAAAAGAAACAATACAAATTTTAGTTCTGAATACATAGATAGGTATCAGATTCACAAAAGCAAGTGCCAAGTGGTTCTGTTACCGAGCCAAATGGGATTCATTCATGTGGTGCCTTGGCGTAAAACCCAACAATTAGTGTTGAGGAAAACAGGTCTTTATTTACAATATTGCAACCTGGTGGGGTGGGGGTGGGGTTCTGTGAGCACTCTGTTCAGAGCCCTGTTCTCTCACAGGACCTAGCATTCCCCTTACTCCCCAAAAGGCTATAAGCCAAAAACATGCCCAGAAATTCCCCATTCCATATCTATCAGCTCTCTTCTTCAGAATCTGGGGTATGATGTCATCAGCCTCTGTATAATAGTCCAGGATAGCATCTGCCATGTTGCACTGGATCATAGTGAAGTCCATGAAAGACACAAGTTTTAAGAGTCTTGGTGACTTCCAAGTCAGCTGGAGCAGGCATAATTAAAATAGCAGAATGCCCCTTTCTTACTAGCCTAGGCTGCATGGCCCTCTCCTTTTTTCAGACTGCATGTCTCCTTTTACCTCCTTTCCAACTGCGTGGTTCTCCCCTACCTGCTTTCAAACCCTATGGTTCTCTCCTGCTTAATGGCTGCTGCCTTAATTTTAAACCCCTGCCTGCAGCCTGTTACAGAGTGGACACGGTGACCAATTATGTTCACTTGTAGAATTTTGAGCAGGCCCTAAGCTCTTTTGTCACCATTATATGGTCAAAACTCCTCTCATCTCTCCTTCTCTAGAAAATGGCTACAGCCTTTTGCATAACTAAGAAACCAGCTACCAGCCATAGACATGCAAAGTACCTTAGCCCTTCCCCCATTCCCAAAACCAAGGGTCGTGGGGAATTTGGGGACCCCTGTTACAATTCTTGATATATTAACTCATTTAATTCTATAGAAGCCCTATTAATTTTGTGTTATTTCTCATATTACTCTTTCAGATGAAGAAACTAAGCCCGAAAAGGTTAAGAACTTACCCGGAGTCACAAAATGACTAAGTGATGGAGCTGGTATTCAAACCCAGCCATTTTGCATCCAGGGCCACATGTTCTTAACCATTAATCTTTACTGCTTCAAACTGTAAGCATTTATTGAGCACTTTTATGTTTTAGGCCTGGTGGTAATTAAGAGAACATGCTTAAAAATAAAAATTTATTCATTGTAATCTTTGCCTTCATTTCCCCTTACCCTAGTTTTCTTCTAACCTTGGGTAAGTTATTTATATTATTTCACTTTCATTATCTTTATCTGTTGAATGTAGGTACCAGAAGTCGGTTATGAGAATGAAATGAATAAATATATGAGAATGAAATGAATAAATATATACAAAATACTGACTTCATTGGCATATAGTAAGCATTTGAAAACACTGTCAAGATTGCACAATAAAATAGAAACATATTATTACATTAAATGTTGGCAGGGACCCTTTGGGATTTGCCTTACTATGTTAGGTCATTTACCTGGGGTCACAGAGCTTCTGAGCAGCAAATGAATATTCCAATTTATTTGGATGCTAAATGCATTCTCTTTGCTATCTTTGAAATCTCAGAAAACTATCAGCTTCCATAAACTGAGAGAAGGCCTTAAAGAACAACTTCAAATTCTGGAGCATATTAACTTTCTATGTTGCTCGCTTGATAAAGTAGTATTTGCTGGGTTTCTCTGCTATAAATTTACTATTTTCTGTTTTCTCTCTTTTTTAGTTGGCACATATTTTGGGGAAGATATTTTGTAGGTTACATAAATATCGTTCTTCAATGAAAAATTGAGAAAGAAAGTTTCCAGTTCTTGATCCTCTTATTTTGGCATTCATTCCTTTCATTTCCCATGCTTTCCTATAACTTCCCTCCCCTGTATGTAACTGTTGTCAATGTGAATTAAGTTCTTCCATGTGATCACAAGGAAAGCATTCCAAGCACTCACACAAAGGAGATTGTGGGGCAGCAAGATGGTTTATTCATGTGAAGATGGAGGCTGTCCCCTGGGTTTCCAATGTTTCAACTCCTTCTGATCCACCATGGAAAAAGTCCAATCTTGTCTTCAGGCCACTGCCCAGAGTTTCTGCTCTATATTAAAGTACAGCCCAGTCCAGCATCTGGCTAGCTTAGTGTTTATTTCCAGCTACAGGACATTGATGTGCTGTGGTATTCAGCCTTGCTCCTGAAGGCCATGGGCCACATGGCTGCTAAGCCCACACGGTCATGTAGAGAACAGGTGTGTGTTCTATGCAAGTGCAGGTCATGAACAACAGAGAGATTCTTTCTTCCTCTGGGGTTATAACCAGGAGCTGGGGTTTGGGTTGACCAGGTACTTTCTCAAAAGAGCCAATGAACTTCCAAAATTTTGTGGGCTTCAGATGGGTCCATACCACCTAGTTAAACTGATAGACCTCTATGGTCTAGTACTTTTCACTGTGTCCCACTCCCAAATCTCCAGGGCAGGGTTGGAGGAGGGGTTTAGGAGTGTTAATCCTGTTGGCAGAGAAATGCTGATAGTTGTGAGTTTGTTGTCATTTTAGTGTTCATAGTTTTGATCTTCTTTTTCTTAAGTAGGTCCTTCTGACATTTCATATAATAATGACTTGGTGATGATGACTTCCAGTAGCTTCACCTTGTCTGGGAAGCACTTCACCTTCCCTTTCATTCTAAATGATAGCTTTGCTGGATAGAGTAATCTTGGTTGTAGGTTGCTTTTCATCACATTGAATACTGCTTGCCAGCCACTTCCTGCCTACAAAGTGTCCTCTGAGAAATCAGCTGATAGTCCTATGAGCACCCCCCTGTAGGCAACTCTCTGCCTCTCTCTTGCTGCCCCCCAGGACTCTGTCCTTATCTTTCACTTTTGGCATTTCAATCAGGATGTGTCCTGCTGTGGTTCTCTCTGGGTCTAGCTCACTCGGGACCCTCCGTACTTCCTGGACCTGTATGCCCATCTCCTTTGCAAAATTTGGGAAGTTTTCTTCATTTTTTTCAATTCCTGCTTCCTCATTCTGCACTGGTTGACTCTTTTTTCTTCCTTATGTTCCAAATCATTGATTTGAACCCCTGTTTTCTTTGTATCACCATTGGTTTTGTGTGAACTTTCCTTTGTTTCACTTAGCATAGCCTTCACTTCTTCTCTTATGCATTTGCCATACTCAAGCATACCTGTCAAGCCTGTGAGCATCTTTATCACCAGTGTTTTGAATTCTTCATTTGTTAGGTTGTCTATTTCTTCATCTGTTAGGTTGGTTATCTCCTCATCACTTAGTTCTCCCACTGGAACCTTGATCCAGTTCCCCTTTTGGGCCATACTTCTCTGCCTCCTCATTCTGACAGGCTCCTGCGTTTGTTTGCTTCCATGTCCAAGGTAGAGTTGTTGCTCCTGTTATATTGTAAGGGGCAGAGACTTAGGAATTTGTCAGTAGAGGGCGACCTGTTTTACCACATTGTGGCACTGTATGTGGGGGAGGGGTCCAGAAGGGAACAATGCCATCTGCCCAGCACTCACCCCTTTTCCAGGCACCTCTACCACTTCCGCACTGGACTGGCGCCCCTCTAGATGCTGCCCTGGCTGTCGCTCCCAGAGTGGATGGGTCTGCGGACATTCTAGGACTGTGAGGGCCCTTTAAATAAGCGAACTCTGCTGAGACCTACAGTTTCTGCCTCCACCCCAACCCCTACTGGTCTTCACAGTCAGAAGCAATGAGGCTTGATTTTTCCCCACTGCTGGGACCATGGACTGCAAGGTCCGGTGAGGTGCTGGGAGCACTTCCCAGGTGTCTCTCCTGACTTTTTAAAATGTGCGACTGTGATTTCTGCTGGCCTGACTTTGCTGCTGCTGCTGCTGCAGCCGCCACCACACCAAGTCCTATCTGCCCCAGCTCCGCCCCTCCTACCTGTCTGGGTGAGTATTCTTCTTTATATCTTTGTTTGTTGGACTTCCATGGAGTTTGATTTTCTGGAACTTCTGGTTGTTTTTAGTTTTTAGGTAGTTGTATTCCTTCTTAGCTGTGGAGAGAGATGCAGCATGTCTGTCTATGCCTTCATCTTGGCCAGAAGTTAAACACATGTATATTTTCTTAAATGCTTATCTTTCTTAAAGGAAAGGGAGCATATTATAAATATTCTTTGCATTTTACTTTACTTCACTTAGCAGCATATTCTGAAACTCATAGTAGCATTTTAATAGCATCCTCCTCATTATTTTTTACAGATTCATAGTATTTTGTTATGTGGACATACCAAAATTTATTCAACTACTCTCTGTATCTCTGGTATGATTGTTTCCAACATATTGAAATTTCAAAAATTATAATGTGTAGACTTCTGCATCTATATTTTTATATTATTGGAGGTATATCCTCAAAGTAGGTTCTCAGAATTGGAATTGATGGGTTAGAATACAAGTGCGTAGGTAGTTAAGTATTATTAAGTTTCCTTCCAAAATGTGCCAGTGTGCTTGCCCACAAGCAACATATGAACTTTCTTTTTTCATTCAGTCTCACCAAAAGTGTGTATTGTCATACTTTTCAATTTATGTTACTCTATTAATTGAGAAATAGCACCCCGATGTTGTGTTAATTTGCATTTCTTTAGTTATGAGTTTGAACATTTCCCCCACAGATATAAAGGCTATCTTTTACTTGTTTTAGTGAATTGCATTTTCATATCTTTTTCTAAGTTTTTCTATTATATTTTAATATTTAATCTCCTATTTATTAAAAATTAGCATCACTCGAACATGAAATAAGTTGGCAAGTTTTTGGTTATTTTCAGATTTGAACTTAAAGCTTTGTGCTAATCAGAAGACCAGGATGTGAAACAAATAAGAACCTATAAAAATGCAATATTATATATTTATAATGAAAAGTCTGGTTATCAGATATACAGTTTTACCTTAGCTTATATAGTACTAATTACTAGTGAGATCATTCATATGCCATTTTCTGGTAGTAATTTATAATAAATATTTTTATGTTAGAATAGGTTTGGATTACAGAAAAGATGCCAAGAGAATAGAGAAATTTCCCATGTGCACTACACATAGTTTCTCTTGTTATTAACATCTTTCATTAACATGGTATATTTGTTAAAATTAGTGACCCCAAATTGCTCTCTTATGATTAACCAAAATTTATACTTGATTCAGATTTCTTTAGTTTTATCTAATGTCATTTTTCTGCTCCAGGACTTGAAGGAGAACATCATATTACATGTAGTATTTACATTGCTTACTTACTACATCCCTTGACCTCTAAGCTATCTGTGTCTTTGTATTTAAAATATTGGTGTGGGTTTCTTTTAGATAACATATAGCTGATGTTGTTTTCTTCTTTATGAATATGGTTATATTAATATCTACAATGTTTTTACCATTTTTCTATTTGTTACACTTGCTTGTTTTATTTTTTCTTCCTTTTCCTCTATGCCTTCCGCAGGTTCTAATTAAGTAATTCATATTATTGCCCATTTTTCTTTTCTTAACATATGATTTATGTCTTTAAAAATATTTTTTGGTTGTCCCTGACTTTTTAAAAAATACACATTTATAAATAATCAAGGTTTACTGTCAAATAATATTATACAATTCATGAGTGGTGCAGATATCTTATAACACAATATTCCCAATTTTCCCTTCCCATTCTTTATAACATTCTTTTAAAAATATTTTATTTATTTACTTTTAGAGAGAGGGAAGAGTGGGAGAAAGAGAAGGAAGGACACATTAATTGGTTGTCTCTTGCACATCTCCAACCAGGCACGTGACCCACAATCTAGGCATGTTACTGCCTGGGAATAGAACCAGCAATCTTTTGGTTTGTGGAACAATGCCCAACCCACTAAGTTACACCTGTTAAGGCCAATCTCTTATAACTTTCATTTGTCCATATGCTATAAACACCTGATACCTTATTACTATCACTTTTACCAAAATGTTGTCTATAAAATTAATTAGAAACAAGAAAAATAGAAAATATTTTATTTTGCCTTTATTTAGCATCTAAAAGCAAGAGAAACTTAGTAGAAACAATACCTCTAGTGTTCAAGTCTTGCCTTCTATTATCATTCTCCAATAAAAGAAAAATTGAGCTCCCTGGTAAAATGGCAGATTCTTGAACTGAACAGGAAATACACAAAATGAACCTAGAGAATCTTATAGTTTCAAAAATAAAGAAAGCATTAAAAAGCAAACCCTAGAAGTATGAGTTATGTCAAAGAAACACAGAATCGAAATTAAAAACAAAAAACAAAAAACCTTTAGTGAAAAAACAGTAGAACTTTTTGATATTTTGAGTAACAACATATAAAGTGATATTTGATTATAACCCAAAGTAAACAATAAACTTCCAAAAGTACACCCTGATATAAACAACGAATTAAATATATAAATAAATGGGGGGAGAAGATGAATCTCCTGTGCAGAAGACTCCAAATGATGAGTGTGATTACTTCACCTTCAAGGATGTGAAGCATAACACCTCCCTCTTTACATAAACTGCATATTATGACTTCCTTACAAGGACTGTAGTATTGTGAGGGCAGAAAAATAATTTTCCTTTCAAATAATCATCAAATTAACATGAGACAGATTAACAGGAGAAAATAACAATTACATGTATACACTTGGAGTTCCATAAAAATGTGAGACCTGAGGACACATTAAGTAGTTGAGGTGTATATGTCATTATGGACTAAGGAAAAGGAAGCAGAGTTCTAGGATTTCAGAGGAATGTAGGCAATTCACTAGATGAATAAGAGCAAAAATGTGGTAAACATATTTTCACGGGACCACCCAGAAACAATAGGAAACAGAAGGGACTTCAACAAACAGGCTTGCTAGATTTCTCCCTGTCTACCACACTTAATCTATATATGCTAAGGTGAATAGCTCTCTTCTTTTAAGCAGTTTTTTCTATCTAAATTATTTTAGGTAGTTAAAGGGGGAAGGTCAAAAGTTCTTTCTGAGTCTTTTATTTCTTAAAAATAAACAGCTAAATCCCTGATGAGGTAGCTCATTTGGTTGAAGCATCATCCCTATATGCCAAGGTTGCAGCTTCAATCCCTCGTCAGGGTGGAAAAACAAATTAATCTTGCTCTCTCTCTCTCTCTCAAAGTCAATGCATAAAAATTAAAGTTAAATAAAAAAACAGCTAAAATAATATCCTAAAATGTGTTTTGGTGTGCAAAATTTTCTCACTCTCAGTATGAAAATAAGAGTAAAGGGTAACTTGGTAGTGGAGAAACCTGGCTAAAACTACATTAGCCAGGTGATCAAAGTCAACATCAACAGTGATTAAGTCAGGTTATGGTAGGTACCCTTGATATGATATGATGAGAATGGTGCTTTCTTACTACTCTCCTCATACCAAAAACACATAGCCCAATTTTATTCATTGGAAATACATTTGACAAATCCCAATTGAGGGATATTCTACAAAGTACCCGACCAGTATTTCTCAAAACTATAGAGATCACCAAAACACCAAGAAATTCTGAAAAATTCTTAGAGCCCAAAGACAAATAAGGAAATGACTAATAAATATATTGTGGCATCCTGGAACAGAAAAATGGCATTATGTAACAGGTCAGAAAGTCTGAGTAACGCATGGACATTAGTCAATAAAAATGCATTAATATCAGTTCATTATGCAGAGCAAATGAACCATAGTATGCAAGATGTTAATAGGAGAAACTGAGTGGAGGACATGTGGCAAAATTCTGTTCTATCGTCACACATTTCCTATAACTTAAAACTGTTCTAAAATTTGTAAAAGTTTGTTGAAAAACAAACAAAACAAAAATTTGGCAGAACAGCTAACAATCCTTGATTGGGTCTATAGTGCAGTCTTCCAAATCAAATCCTCCCTGACCCAAGCCAAATATTTCTCCTGAATGGAATCATGTAGAACCTTCTGAACTGATTTATCACATAGGCCTTTGTCTTTGTATGTACACACAAGTGTCACGGATTAAATTGTTACTAAAATATCAGCTTTCCTAATGCCAGATATGGAGTTAAAACTCTATGTCAGTGTATTAACTCTTTAGTATTAAAAAAAAAAAGAGATGAGTTTGATTTGAATCTGAGGCCAGAGAGGTGCTTTCTATTGCATTCTGAATCTATACCTAGAAAATATACTTATGAAGAGTGCAGTCTCAACAGAGAGGATCCCCAGTGGCCAGGAGGCTAAGAGTGCCCATTCACAAGGGATAGGAGAAAATTTAGGACTTATATGGTAAAACAGAAAACAGGTGAAGTTAGGGATGGAGAGCACTGTCCTGGCCTGAACACAGGAAAATGAAAGTGGAAGCCCAATGCTGATGTCAACACGCTGGCGAAGGAGACGCATTGGACATTAATTAGGCTGCCCATTCAACTAAGTTCATTTGGCAGCTTGTGGAGTAAAAGGTGGAAGTGGTAAAACCAGTAACCAAACTCCAAATAATGGTGGCCCAACAAAGGCATAAGGTCAGGAAAAGATTGGTGAGTGAAGACACTGGAAGTTGGCTCCTGTGGCTGGAGGGTAGAAGGAATGGGCAGCAGATGGTGTGAAAGGGATTCAACATGTTCCCACTTTTTGCTGTTAGAGAGGTGATCATCAACTCTCCATCTCCAGTGTAATCATAGGAACAAAAGTTGTGTTTTGCCATCATCACCACCTTTTCACATATAGAAATCAAGTCCTATAAACATAGAGCAGTATGCCTCAAATCACAAATCAAGTTATAAAATACAAATTTCCTGGTTATCTTTCACTTTCTGTAATATATTATTTAAATAAAACATGATTTATGGTATTTTTTGTAAATGACCCCAGTTGACTTAAATTCTTAAGTTTTATTTTAAACTGAAATGTAAATGTTTATGACATATCATTAGGAAGAGTATTGGGAAAAATGCAAAATAAAGAAAAATATAAGAAGATGATTCAGGCCATCTGGAAAGAACTTTGAAAAACTATGATTTGACTGGATTTGTATTATAAGTAGAGCTTTGGTAGAATTTGGAAAACAAGGTCTTGAGGGAACAGGGTCAAAGAAACCTAAATTACATATTTACTTCTTAACCATCAGCAGCAATTTCTGCCTTATTGACATTCTCTGATTTATTATTACCTTTAATAAATAAATAATTAAGATACTGAGAGCAGGTATTTATTTTGCAGAAAGCACAAGTTGTACAGAAGAAAAAAGCATATTGACTACAATGAAAAGTTTAATATATTATGAAGAAAAAGGCCAAGAAAAGAGTAAAGACCATGAGAAAGACATTAATGGGAGAAATATATATCTCTTTAACATAAAGCAAAGAGAGTGAAATTGCAGGCAATAGAAAAGATATGAGCAGAAATTTTGTGAAGAATGAAAAATGAAGTTAAGGCAAAAGGAAAATCAAGTTATAGGAACTTGTCTTCTGGACAGAATAGTCCCTGTAAAATAATTATAGAGATGTGGAAACTACAGGATTCTGAGAACTGACTGTTACAGAGCTGAGAATATATAAAAAGAAAGAGCATAAATAGCTCCACCTGCCTTAGGTAGTCCAAAAATGAGCTGGCACCATCAGGTTGTTGACTCCTTTCACCTTGTTATAATTATCTATATTCCTGTGGTCTACTTTTCCTCACCCTTTCAAAATTTATTACCTGGATTACTTTCTTACTTTTTATTCTTACTCCTTCCACAATTCTGGATAACTTAAATATTTTCTAGGCAATCCTTCCAATATCTGCCCCCTTAGAAGCTTAATGTTGTCCCTGCTTCATTGGTCTATTGGCTTTGCTTTGGCCCAGGAAAAGATAATTTCTTGCCTGTGTTAGTGAAATAGTATTCTTTTCCTTTTTCCTGATTTCACTTTTAGTTCCCATAGCCAATTTAGTCAATTTTCAGCAATGCACCAGAGTTATTCTTTCAAAAGGAAAGGCTGGCACTCTTCCACTCATAGCCTTCTGGTGGCCTCCCTTCTCACTCGGCCTAAAAGTAAAAGTTGTTCCAATGGCTTTCCATAACCTTCTAACCTCATCTCCCTCCACTCTTCCCTGAGCACAACTTTCTATTCATTGTCTTTTTATGATGTTCTATAAAAACACTAAGTCTGTTCCCACTCAGATCATGTGCATTGGTTTATTGCTCTCTAGGAAATGAACTTTCTGAAGATGGCTCTTTCTCACTGTTTTGTGTTCTTTGTTCAATAACATATCACAAAAACAAGTGCTTAATTCCCTTTCTCTTTTATTTTTATAGCACTTATATAATCTGATATACTATAGTCTTACTCATTTGTTTATTACTTTTCAGCCACCAGGAAAATTTAAATTATATGAAGGCAGATATGTGTTTATTTTATAACTGTACATGTAATATCTAAAACATAATTAGTCACATAGCTGGAACTTAGGGATTTTCTTTAAGAAGTTTATCATTTTTACTATTGAATTAATTTATTAATAATCCATGATTAGTGCTTTTTAAAAAGCCAATGTTTTTTGTAAAGAGCAAAACAAAACTAAAACACATATATTTTAATTGATTTCAGAGATGAGAGAGAGAGAATATATTGGCTGTCCTCATTATGCGCCCCCACTGGGGATTGAATGCACAATCCAAGAATGTGCCCTGATCCAGGATCAAACCTGTAAACTAAATATAAATATTAGCTCTACCACTTAAAGGCTTTGAAAAGTTGCTAACATTCTAAGACTCCTCACTTGGAAAACAAGTCTCAATATATCTTATTTATGAGATTATTCCAATAAACTAAATATTGCATGAGAACTTTATCATAAGCATACATCTAAACCTAGTGATTTAGAAATTACTTGCAATTTATCACCTAATAGGTATAATGGTATCCAGTGTAGAGGAATAATGATTGATGTTTAAATATGGGAACAATGATATTACATTACATAAACACTAAAATTGATTCCATGTTCTTAGAATCAAGAAAGCAAGTTAGAATGAGAATTAGATTAAAGGCAAACAAAAGAACAAGGGAGAAAGAAAGAAAAATAATGATTTAAACTGTTTGGCTCATTCAGTGAAATATTTTCCTGATGCGTTTATGCCCTGAGATGGGACACATGACTCTGTGAGTCCTCTGTCAAACTCAGTTACTGTCTACCTGTCACAGGTGACCAGCTGACAGGGCCAAATGGGATTCTACCCTTTAAGATTGGTCTCTGGAGCCATGTGGGCCATAAATTAAAGCCACTGCTAAATCAGATACTTATCCAGAGAAACAGTGATCTGCCCACACTTAGAGGAAAATACCATGACAAAAATTCTTTTGAGAGGTTGTTGCAGAGTTCCAAAATCATCCCTTCCTAAGAGATTATTAACATTAATACTAAATATAGTCATTGTGTACATTATAAACATATGTTTATGTGACTCTTCTGTAAGAAAAATACCTCAATCAACTATAGAAGAAAGGGGACCTTGTATGTTGAATTATACAGGAAAAGTTAACAAGTGATTTTGACATTGCTTCCTCAAGAATTTTATATTTACTGTTCCTATGTTTTAGTGTCTCTATGAATCAAATGTATAGCTAGGGAGCTCATATATATAATTATTTAAATCAATATATATCTAATACATAGAGAGTAATTTTGTCCTATTCATGGTGAAAATAAATAAAGCAAAACACTTCTAATTTTTGAATGTCTGGACATCTCTTAGGTGACAATAAACTGTTTACACATGAAGTAGAACAGAGTTGTTCCTTCTCGCCTCATTTGACAGTAAGGTCAGGCATATGGCCAGAAGGAAGAAATAGTGATGTCTGTGGAGCCCCCACAGTGCCTTCTGCTCCTGTAACTTCTGTCCTCCAGAACCTCCAGAAAAGATAGAGCCATGGGAAACATGAGGAATACTTCTTACCTTTGAGCAATGTTTGAGTAGACTTGGTCATAAGCCAGAATATTATAAGCTTAATATGAAAGAGTGGGCACAACAAAGGAAGATGTGGTAATCTAGACACATTGATTATGACAAGGTGGTTTTCCTAACTTAAAACAGAGAATTTTCATGTTGCAAGCACTTCAGTGTGTCTTATTTCTCACACCTACTTGCTCCTTGACCTACTGCATGTATTTTGAATCAAATAGGGTTGACATAAAACAAGGAATGTCCCCAAAGCCCAAACTGTTAGGTCAAGTGCTTTTAGATATTTCAAAATGTATATTTTGAAAATCATGCATTTGAACAAGTATTTTTTAATAAAAATTTTGGGGTGTTTATTATGGTGTGATAGAACAACATATTTAAAATGTAAAGTTTTCTCTAAGCTGGAGTTTGTAGAATGCCATGGCTTCTTCAGGTAACTGGGGATATGCTAAGCTCCAATCCACTCTATACCAAGATCTTCCACTGAGAAGGTGCAGCATAGTCTCATGGTGATTTAAAGAAATAACATAATGATATCATCCTCTCCCAGTCTCTCATAAAATTAATTGTTCCTCCAGAAATGTTACAATCAAAGAAGAAAATATTTTTAAAACAGTAAACATATTTTATTGAACTGCAATCATGTGCTTTTTAAATCTGATATACAAAAATATATCATTTACAGTTTTCAATTTTTCCTGATTTAAAAAAGTATTCATTTTAGAAATATTCATTATTATAAAAAGGCCATTTTTGCTAATTGAGGTAAAATATTATAATAGCTTAAAAACTTTTCTGTGCCAATAAGATAATAAAATTACTCTCTAAAAGGTGCATTTTACATCTTACTTCAAATTTCAATGGACTCACTGTGAAATTGGCTTCAGGGTTCAGACATCAGGACAATGCTATAATTATGTCTTTCTGGTGATTTTAATAATAAGATTATTTGAGTTGACTTTGAGGTGAGTCTGCCTCCTACTAAATTCAGCCCAGAAGACTGTTGTTTTTTGGAAACCGGGACGCGTTTTTGTTCCACCCATGTTGGAAGTCTTCAAGTCTCTTCCTCCTCCTCCTCCTCCATCTTCTCCTTTTCCTATTAAATACACGTGTAAAAGGAGTAAGAGAATGGAGAGAAAAAAATGATAGAACTCAAAGATTTGAAGAGAAACTCTCAAGTCACTACCATCTTTTCTGGCTAACCAAAAGACTTCTGAGTATGGAAAAAACAGATTTCATTGACAAGTTAAAGACATTGACAAGCTCGAAATCAATACTACCTATTAAAAAAGAAAGTTAGACATTAAAGTGAGTTCAATTTTTTCTTTATTACTTACTCTTAAAAACTTCATATAATATACAATTTAAAAGCACATGTAAGATCAAATTTAGAAATGACTAGATTGCAAATCACCACCCACATGAATAGACGAAACTGGTCTTTTGGTTGTATGTCATTGATTTGTAATATGAACGAGAAGGGTAAGAGTTTTGATGAAGATATTTAATGGCATGAAAAGTTTGCAGCCAAAAATAATTGTAATATGCTTTATTGATTATGCTTTACAGTTGTCCCAATTTCTTTTCCCTTTGTTCCCCTCCACATAGTGACCCCTCACTCTCCATGTGCCCCCCCTTAGTCCATGCCCATTGGTTGTGCATATAGTTCTTCTCAAAATCTTTCTATCTACTCCACTCCCTCCTATTATGCTTCTTAATTCCTGCACCAACTCCCTCCCTTTACCCCCTACCCCTTCCCTGCTGACCTCCTCCCAAAATGTTCCCCATTCCTATAATTCTTTTCCCACTTTTCTTGCCTACTTAGTTTGCCTTTGTTTTGATTCGCTAGCTTCTGTTGTTGGTGGTTGTGATACAGTTTTCATTTTAATGCTAACAGTTTTGATCCTCTTTCTCCTAAATAAGCCCCTTTAACATTTCATATAATAGTGGTTTGGATCTGATGAACTCCTTCAGTTTTACTTTCAAACACTTTCTCTGCCCTTCTATTCTGAATGACAGCTTCACTGGCTAGAGTAATCATGGCTGTAGGTTTTTGCTTTTCATTACTTTGAATATTTCTTGCCAGTCCCTTCTTGCCTGCACAGTTTCTTTTGAGAAATCAGCTGATTGCATTATTGACACCCTTTTGTACATAATTCTCTTCTTCTCTCTTGCTGCTTTTAAGATTCTCTCTTTATCCTTAATTTTTGACATTTGATTGTAATGTGTCTTGGTGTGGTTATCCCTGGGTCCAGTTTTTTTTTTTTTTAACTCTCTGTGCTTCCTGGACCTGTAAGTCTATTTCATTCCCCAAGTTAGGGAAGTTCTGCTTCATTATTTTTTCACATAATTTTTCAATTTCTAGTTCTTCTTCACCTTTGGCAACCCTATGATTCAGATGTTTGTCTGCTTATAGCTCTCCCACATGTTTCTAAGTTTCTCCTAATTTTCCTCACTTTTTGTTTCCTCTTTCTGCACTGGTTGTCTGTTTGTTCTTTCCCTCTGTTCTGATTTGTTGATTTGATCCCTGGTGTTCTTTCTC
This sequence comes from Furipterus horrens, assembly GCF_987537825.1. Classification (NCBI taxonomy): domain Eukaryota; kingdom Metazoa; phylum Chordata; class Mammalia; order Chiroptera; family Furipteridae; genus Furipterus; species Furipterus horrens. The sequence goes on along the minus strand of NW_028327182.1, from coordinate 62,690,060 downwards.
TCACCACTAGTTTTGTATGTGTTCTCATTCATTTCAGCAAGACTAGCTTTCATTCCTTCCCAATATTGTTTAAGATCTGCTATTAGGTCTGTAAGCATTCATATAACTAAAGCTCTGAACTGTGCCTCAGAATGATTTCCTGTCTGCTGTGCCATTAGAATAGATATTTGTTGGCTGGTCAGCTGTGTCACCTGGATCTCTATCATGATCTGTGCCATCCTGACAGTTTTGTGTTTATCTTTGCTTCCTGGGCAGGGCTGTCATACCTCCTATGCTATAGGGGTCAGAGCCCCACACACTTATCACTACCAGGCAACCCTTCTCACTACACTGTGATACTTTGTGTGGGGGCAGAGGTCCAAGATGGATTCCTGCCATTCACTCTCCACTGATCTCCACTGAGATATGAGGAGTCTCCTCCTCCATCCCTACCCCCTCTGGCCCTCAGAGTCCGAGGCAATGGGGGTCTGCCTTCCTCCCAGTGTAGGAATCTCGAACTGACGGATGTGGTCTGCAGCTGGGGTGCTCCCAGGTGCTTCTCGCTTCTTTTTAAATACAGGTGTCTGTGCTTACCGCCATCCCTCCATCATCACTGCAGCTGCCACTGCCAGCACAGCTTGACCTCTATGCCCCAGTTTTGCCCCTCCTACCAGTCCAGATGAGTACCACTTATTTATAACTTCATATGTTGGACCTCCATGTAGCTTTATTTCCTGGAACTTCCGGTTATTTCTTGTTTTGTGGTAGTCGTATTTCTTCTTAGCTGTGGATAGAGATGGAGCGTGTCAGTCTAGGCCTCCATCTCGACTGGAAGTCCCCAAAAAATTTTAGTAGAGCACAGATCCTAAACTATTTTCACATGGAAACTAGCAAAGCCCATAAGTTGAAACAACTATATTAAAATTACTAGTCAAAAAAATATTTTTTCTCTTTATTTTTCTATCTGCAACGTAAACACTGCAAGTGTTTCAGAAATTTAAGATAAATTTGGATCATGATGTTAATGTGCTTTATTATGCAATATCAAGTTATTGAATTAAAACTTTTTTTTGCACACAGATTTATTCAACCTAATATACATTTAATCTAGCAACTTCTTTAGGTTTGGGGAGTTATATAGCTCTTGATGATGTATTTCCTCTTGTTAACACAAGTTTCAGAACTCCTTAAGTATTTATATAAAAATTCATTTACCCTAGCCCCAGCAGTGTTTTTCAAAAGAAAGCTTTAAATTTGCATCAGCAAAATTCCCAAAGATCACATAGTAACTCATGTAAGATCACAACTAAAAACAAACCATTGTGAGCTTACATGTCAAAGACATTTCCTTACATTCTTAACATGGATAATGAACCCAGTCTTCTGTGAACAGTATGAGAAGATCTGTTTCCACCGTGCTATGTTTTTATAGCACTCAATTCAACAATATAACATTTTCTCTAAGTAGGATAATAGTAATAGGTAGAGGCAATTATAATAAAACAAAACCTTAATTTTTAAGACAATAAAGTGAATTTAATTTAAAATATTTACTAATTGTAATATTTAATTTGATTTATTAATTTAAAAGTTAACCAAAAAATCTGGATTTTCAAAAATAGCTGTAATAAAATACATTTATTTTCACAAGTGCTAAACTGCACACAACTTCCACTGGCCTCACTATTCTCATTGTCAACATCATCATCATCACCCTCATCACTATCACCATCAATGGTTAATCTCAAACTGCATTCTGCTCACCCTGATCTGCTTATGATTTTTAAAATTCAAGTGTCTTATTTTTTCATGCTTTCTTTCCCTGTCAAAGAAAAATTTTATATTTAGGATTTAAATATAAAATATCACTATTCCAAAAAAGTTTACAGAAATATTTTTCTTAGTTCAAATTGCATTCTTATACTGATTCTCCACTTTTCTCTTATGAAAATAGGTATTAAACTTAAAATAGTGATTTTATTTTGGGGTTGGTTTGACATGAAAAATATGATAGCTTCCAATCAAGGTACTATAGTGATACTCTTTATTATTAGATTGCCATTAGAAATATCTACATTGTATTAGCATGTTTTAAAATCCTTATCATTTCATTTTAATACTCTTTATTACCCATAGGTGCATGCATATTTTTTCACTCAGTTTTCCTTTCTATTATTTTCACTGTTTAATTTTTTAACACAGAAAATTGTTATGTTCCTGTTAATGTGGAAAGTATGGTCTAGCCTTAAGAATAACATTCAGAATTGAAATACAAATACTCAAATATTATTATTATTTATCTTCTTTGCTTAAAAATAACTAAATCTAAAGTAGTTTTCTCCATTCACACATTCAGGGTATACTGAGGAAGCTGGGAACAATAGATACCTAGATAGAAAAATCAATAGATAGACTTCCAAGGGTTAGTTTAAACATGGTCTCTATTCCCAGAACTCTATGTACTTAACCTGCTGTGAAAATATTTGCCCCACCTTAATCTCCATTTAGCACCTCACACAATGTGTCAGTTTCAGAAGATGATGCTGGGATGGGAAGGTCCAAGGGGAATATCATATTCAGGTGGATTGCACAGCTCACTTCCCTTTGTCATTTTAAATTATAGAGTCAAACACTTCCTGCTGTATAACACTCAAATTTGTGTCAGAAACAGTAAAAGCTGAAACCTTTCCTTGCACTAAACTTCATTTTGTTCTAAGTGTCAGAAATAACTTAGAATGATTACCACCTTTATTTCTACCACTGTGCAAGCAGCATTAAACAAAAATGACAAGAGTTGCAAGGTGTGCACATATCTCATTATGCTATTAAACATTAGCCAGTTGGAGTTTCTAAAGTTTAGTGACAGTTCAGGGCATTAATCTCCTGATGTTCTGCTAATCTGATGATCCACACTGGGAGGAACACCCTTGGGTAAGATTTTATTTATGAGAACTGATGTCTAATGGACTGTTAGCCTAAATCATTTGCTGAATGGTAACTTTTTCTTTTTCTTTTTTCTTTTTGGTAGAGTATTAACACTTCTTTTATCATTACTGAGTAACTTGACTTTACATAGTCATTTCCAGCTGCTTCTGCACTTTTCCAGCGGACCCTCCTCACCACAGTCATTTTGCAGCGTTGCCATTTGCCCCATGATTTACAAAACCTCTGAATCCTTTCTTTCAGAAGCCCCACATCTTGTCTTTTTGTTCTTTAACAATGTCTTCCAACCTCTATATTTACTTCCAAATATATCACACCTGGTTCTCTGCACAAAGTACCTATGAACTACATCTTTAAATATGATTAGATGTCTGGGAATTGCTTCACAATAATCTGAAGTTGGGAAGCTGGCAAAGCTGAAACAATAATGGACATAATTCCATAATTATTGAGGTTGGCTGAAAACTACATGAGATCTGTTATACTGTCTTTTCTTCTTTTAAGTACACACACACATATATACATAGCCAGGCTTGTCATTAATTTTAGTTACAGTGTACATATGAGCATTCATGAAAACATCAAAGTACAATTGTTATCCATCTCATAGATTTTCTTTATCCTTTTCTTTTTTTTTAATTTAAAAAATCCACTAAAGAGCTTTAGAATCAGCAAAATAAGTAAGTTTATAAGCCAGATTTGTAGTTAAAATCCCAAGTTTATGCTTTACCCAATGTTGGGCTTTATACAGGGATTTTATTTCTCATCATTTTTTCTTCTAATAAAAAAATGGGGGTAATTAATAGCACCTACTTTGAAGAGGATTAAAATAATTCATACCTGTTATAAAATTAGACCTGTCCTGTGACATTGCAAGTACTCAACACAGGTTCTCCAACACTAATACCTCCCCCACATAGATTTTGTGGCAATTTATAGATCTCTCCCATCTAAAGACAAGATTGTGAACTTTTCCCTGTGTTTTATTAATAGAAATACAAATATGTTACAGCACACTTTAATATACTATCGAGTGTTTTCCCACTTATTCTTTATTTAGAAATGAGGCAACATATTTGCTACAAATATATTTATTTGTATCAAAAAGTAAAACTAAATGAATTACTACAGAATTGAATAGAGTAGCATTTTATACTATTTTGGTAGCATTTCAAGACTGAAGTGACTAAGAGCTGGTTTGACTCAATTTGATTTTTTAATGACCATTAATCAGTGATGTTTTATTTTATTTTTTTAGTTTTATTGTTATTGCTAATGCAGTTATAGTTGTTCCTGCCTTTTCTCCCTTTCCCGACCTCCACCCAGCCCCATCCTCACTCCCCCCAAGCCAGTACCCACATTGTTGTTCATGTCCATGAATTGTGCATAAATGTTCTTCGGTTAGTCCCTTCACCATCTTTCCTCCTGTTCCTGCTCTCCACTCCTTTTTACTATCCTTTTAGTTTTTAATCTCCAGCTATGAACAAACGCTTTCTTGTGTATCATTCCAACGGCATTGGTCAGCCAAAGCCACCACCACCTCCACTTCCTGTTATTTTCATTTCAGTGTTTCTGGGTCAGAGATCAACCTGACAGGGCACATGACTGTTGTGCATATGTGACAGGGTCCAAACTGAGGATGCTGTTTCCCACAAAACAATTTTTGATCTAAGAGGGTCTGATGATGTTCTACTTTGTTTGAAAATGGGTAATAATGGTTTTCTCCTAAAATCTGTGGATCCCAATCCCACCCATTATAGTAATTTAATACACACATAGACCTGACCCTTTAAATAGCACTGTTTCTTGTTGGTGTACAGAAATGCCTTCGATTTCTGAATATTGGCTTGGTGCCCTGATATTTTGCCAATTCACTTATTATGTCAAGCAGTTTTTTAGTGAAGTCTATAGGGTTTTCTATGTACACTATCATGTCATCTGCAAATAATGACAGTTTTACTTCCTCTTTTCTAATTTAGATGTCTTTTATTTCTTTTTCTTGACTGGTTTCTGTGGCTAGAACTTCCAATACTATGTTAAATAGGAGTGGAGAGAGTGGACATCCTTGTCTTGTTCCTGATCTCAGGGGAAATGCTTTCAGTTTTTTGTCCACTGAGTATGATGTTGGCCTCAGGCTTCTCATATATAGCCTTAATTATGTTGAGGTATGCTTCCTCTAGACCCATTTTTCTGAGTGTTTTCATCCTAAATGGGTTTTGTACTTTATCAAATGCTTTTTCAGCATCTATTGATATGATCGTGTAATTTTTGTCTTTCATTTTGTTTATGTGGTGTATTAAATTTATTGATTTGTGAATATTAAACCATCCTTACATCCCTGGGATGAATCCCACTTGATCGTGGTGTATGATCTTTTTAATGTGTTGCTGGATCCTGTTTGCCAATATTTTGTTGAGGATTTTAGCATCTATGTTCATCAGTGACAATGGCATTTAGTTTTCTTTCTTTGTTGTCTCTTGACCTGCCATTTGCTACAATGTGGATGGAACTAGAAAGAGTTATGCTTAGTGAAATCAGCCAGGCAATGAAAGAAAAACACCATATGATATCACCTGATACAGGAGACTACTGAACAACACAAACAAATGAACAAAATTGAACAAAAAATAGAGTAACAGTTATTGGGGATGGGTGAGTGAAGAGGGGTAAGTAGGGGAAGGGTTTAGTAAAGGAATTAGTATAAATAACCCATGGACATGGACAACAGATTGGGGATTGACTGTGGGAGAAAGGGTGTGCTGGGTAGGGAGGAGCAACAAAGGAAAAAGTGGGACAACTGTAATAGAAAAACAATAAAATTTAAAAATAAATAAAAAAAATAAATCCAGTGTCCCTGAAATAAATAAATAAACAAACAAACAAATAAATAGCAGTGTTTCTCTCATAGTTCTGTACTAATTCACAATAATCAGTATCTTCAGCTAGTGGGTCTGTCATCACTCTGTTAGAGCTCGAAATTAACCTGAGTTGAATTTAGATGATATGCCACTCAGCTTTACTTATGCATAATTTAATTTTCCCTCATCTTGAGAATTCATCACAAAACTTCTCTTCAGTCAATAATCAGAATGCCCCATGAAGCCATTATTCATTAATTCTGATATTAACTATAGTTGGCAGAAAGATTCCAGTAAAACTTAAACTCCTAAGGGGAAGCACAGCTTAAGATTTTAGATACTTTAATGGCATACTGGAATTGAGCTCAGGAGCACATATAACTATTAACATTTACAGTTGTAAAGTTCCATTTTTCAACTGTGTTATTTTTTAGTACATTCATTCAAAATTACGGAATTTTCTCTCCCTATGCCTCTCTCTCATTCATTCTTGGAAAGCAAAAATTTCTCTACATCTAGTTATTTCCAAAAGCAACACAATTTTTTAAACTTTACACTCTTCTTTTTCTATTAATATCAATATCTATTATTTTTACTAGTAAGAGCTAGTAAAATATTGGTTTATATTTAATAGATGTAATATTTCAAGAATTATGATTCTAATGAATAATCCACAGAATGAAGGAATGTTTAGCAAGATGAGTGGGAGAAAGCTACTGGTAAAAAAAGTGAGCATAGGATAGATATTATCCAACCTTTATGTTCTTTATTTTAAAATAAATATTATCAAATTATTATAGCTGTCTTCTTTCTTTCAAAAAGTTGGAGAGAGTGAGGATGGAAGCTGCTTGCTGGAGAAAACAGATAATACCTTCTGATGGATCTTTAGTACATTCTACCCAAAGGAAGGACTCAGTTGCAAATTGCCAAAATGTTTTAGCAGCTGTTTATAAAAAATTATGATTCTAGAATAAACTGGGCAACCATTAAACATTTGTCTGCTTTTAAAATATTTCAAAGTCTAGCTATTACTTCGTGATGGAGAAGTGATGAATTATGCCAATGGTGTTTCTTTTAACCACTTTCCATCAAAGGTAATGTAAAACAGATCTGTACTTTGCATTTCCCTATGTAGTTCTGCCAAACAGAGGCAGCTGCACGATAGCTACTAAGGCAGTTTTTAAAGATATTGGTGTGACATACTAACAACAGAGCATAGTGGGAAAAGCATGGCTTTTGGAGTCAGAACCATAAGCTGTGTGAGCAGGTTACCAAAGTTAACATAGTCTCTCTAAGTAGTTGTGATCATTGAACAAGAGAACTTAAGTGGAAGAGCTACAATAGGATTGAGAGGCAGCATGATATGGAGAAAATAGTATCTGATTCAAAATCAGATCAACTCAGATTGATGTGCATTCTCAACCTCTCAAGCAAAACCAGCACTGACTACATTATTTAATGTTATGAGATTGATAAAGTATTAAAGTTTCTTATTTTTAAAGTGGAAATAATAACATCTAATGCCTTGAATTGCAAAGATTAAAAAAAGGCATGAAAAAACACCTAGAAGTGACAGGCATGTATTATAGTTTCTGTATAAATATTTTTCTCACTTTAAGAGGAGAGATGTTAATTTTCCTGTGCAATTGTTTGCTATTGCTGCTATAAGAAATTACAACACATTTAATGACTGAAAACAGAGAACAAACAGCAATTTATGCTCTGGTCATTGTGGCTCAGTTTGTTGGAGCATTGTCCCATACACCAAAAGGTTGGGGTTTTGATCTATGGTCAAGGCATGTATGGGAGAGGCAAACAATTCAATGCTTATTTCACACATTGATGTTTCTTTTCTCTCTCCCTCTCTCAAATCAATAAACAATTTTTAAAAACTGTGTCACAGTTTTAGAGGTCAGAACTCTGAAATTGATCTCAATGGATTAAAATAAAAGTGTCATCAAGATTGCATTCTTTCTGAGGGCTCTTGAAGCAAAATCTACTTCTTTGTCTTTTATAGCTCTTAAGGTTTTTCATATTTCTTACCATGTGGCCCCAAACCTCCATAAAAAAAAGCCAGAGGCCTTGAGCCAAGACTTTTCACACTGCTATTTTTTACTCTTTTTCTCTGTTTCCATTTTCCATTATTTATAAGGACCCTTGTGATTGCATTGATTTAATTTAAATAATCCAGGATAGTGTCCCCATTCAAAATCAACTGATAAACAAACATAGTTTCACCTGTAACCTCAATTCTTCTTTCCCCTGTAACCTATTGTATTTAAATGTCTATAGATTAGCACTTGGGCATATTTTGAGGGACATTGTTTTGCCTGTTGTTTACTGGAAGAAAACAAAAGCCTCCATATAAAAAAAATGTCTTTTGAGGTTTCTTGTATAGCATCATTTTACAAGATGGAGGAAGAAGAAAAGGGCAGGTCAGCTAGAAGAAATATTATCATGAGGGCATAGAAACATAGAGTACTAGGACATGCTCTGGGAATTGTTGAGATATGATAGACCAGAATGCATATACCTAGATATATTGAAAAAATATTGGTAGATAGAGAATAGATGCTTAGGACATGATAAAAGTTTCTCATATGGGAATTCAATAATAAAGTGTGAGTTAGAAAAAAAATACAAGTCTTAGCAACAATGTTAGACATGAATTGGAGTAGGAAGGGCTTCAAATAGGTTTACACATTCAGAGTCTATTACAATAGATGAAGAAAGAACAGAATTGAAGCAGAGGGGTTGGAAATGTATATGTATCACAGGGATGGAGTGGATATAATCTGTAACTTGAATGGAAATAAGAAACTGAGAAGATGAAATCTAAGACATAGATAATATTTTTATTTCTATGACCCTACAAAATGTATGACATAATTCAGAATACAGGAAGAGGATCACATTTGGAAAGTATTAGTACAGAGAGTTTTAAAAAATACCATGTATATAGAATTTGAAAAAAATCCAGATCCATTTAGGTTTAATAATACTATTTCTATAACATGCAGGTATCATTTTGAAAGATTATTTTTAATCATTTGGTTCAGGATACCTTACTTTATTCTTTCACTCAAATTAAAGACATACTTCATGATACCACTAGTAGGATGTGACACATAACTCTATCCAGCCATTCCTTTCTTTAAATCTTTTTAATGATTCTTTATGACTCATATGATTAAGACCAATCTTTTAAAACTGATATAAATACCTTTTTGATGTTTTTTCAGAAGCATGGGACCCATTTCAATAAAACCAAGAAGTTGATTTTTTTTTTTTTTGTATATAGAAATAGGTGGGGTTAGATTAAAGAAAGAAATGCTACTCTATTTAATTCTGTAGTAATTCATTTAGTTTCATGTCCAACTTTCTGGCTTTTTCTCTGATGCTGGGATTTATAGATAAAATGAAAAACTATTTTTAAGTAGATTAGCCAAAGAACATATATGCATAACTCATAGACACAGACAACAGTGGAATGTTGGCCAGAGAGAAGGAATGGGGTAAGTGGGCTGAAAAGGGTGAAAAAGTGTCAACAATAAAACTTCTTAAATTTTATCACTGTGCTACTTACAGCAAACACTTCTATGTGACTTTAATAGTTTTAGTCCCCTGATCCTTCTAAATGAGCGTGAATGAATGAATCATTTAAAACAAATTACTAAGACTTCCTGTCAAGATGGAGGCATAGAGAGACACTGTGCATCTTCCTCCACAACTAATAAGGAATACAACTACCTCAAAACTAGAAACAACCAGAAGTTCCAGAAAATCAAACTGCATGGAAGTCCAGCAAACAAAGATATAAAGAAGAAATACTCATCCAGACAGGTAGGAGGGGTGGAGCTGGGATGGAGAGGATGTAGTGTGGTGGCGGCAGCAGAGGCAGGCCAGCAGAAAGCACAGTCACACATTTTAAAAAGTTGAGAGGCACATCTGGTGAGTGCTCCAAGCTCCTCACCGGACCACCCAGTCCACAGTCTCAGCACCGAGGAAAATCAAGCCTCATTGTTTCTGATTGCAGACCAGTGGGGGTTGGGGTGGAGGCAGAAACTGCTGGTCTCAGCAAAGTCCGCTTATTTAAAGGGCTCCCATGATCCCAGAACTTCTGCAGACCCACCACTCTGGGAATGACAGCCAGGGTAGCATCTAGAGGGGTGCCAGTCTGGTGCAGAAGTGGGATAAGTGCCTGGAAAAGGGGCAAGTGCTGGGCAGGAGGCATTGTTCCCTCTCAGACCCCTCCCCCACACACATCGCCACAGGGTGGTGAAACAGGTCACCGTGTACTGATGAATCCCTAAGGCACTGCCCCTTATAATGTAACAGGTGTGACAGCTCTACCTGGGATGCAGAGGCAAACAAACACAGGACCCTGTCAGAATGAGGACAGAGAAGTATGGCCCAAAAGGGGGGATGGATCAAGGTTCCAATGGGAGAACTAAATGACGAAAAATCAACCAGTGCAGAATGAGGAAGCAAGAATTGAAAAAAATGAGGAAAACTTCCCAAATTTTGTGATGAAGATAGACATGCAAGTATGGAAAGCATGGAGGGTCCTGGGTGAGCTGGATCCAGAGGGGACCACACCAGGACACATCATGATTGAGATGCCAAAGGTTAAAGATAAAGACAGAGTCCTGGGGGCAGCAAGAGAGAGGCAGAGAGTTGCCTACAATGGGGTGCCTATAGGACTATCAGTTGATTTTTCAGAGGACAGTTTGCAGGCAGGAAGGGACTGGCAAGTAGTATTCAATGTGATGAAAAGCAAGGATCTACAATGAAAATTACTCTATTTAGCAAAGCTATTATTTAGAATGGAAGGGCAGATGAAGTGCTTCCCAGACAAGGTAAATCTAAAAGAGCTCATCTTCACCAAGCCATTATTATATGAGATGTCCAAGGGACTTACTTAAGAAAAAGAAGATCAAAACTATGAACACTGAAATGACAACAAACTCACAATCATCAACAACTGAATCTAAAAATTAAAAACAAAATCCAACTAAGCAAACCAGAACAGGAACAGAATTATAGGTATGTGGATCATTTGGAGGGTTATCAGCTGGGAGGAGGGAGGGGGAGAAATAGGAAAATGGTGCTGGGATTAAGAAGCATAATTGGTTGGTACAAAATGGACAGGTAGAAGTTAAAAATAATATAGGAAAGGGTGCATGACCCATGGACATAAACTAAGTAGGGTAGGATTGCTGGAGGGAAGGGGGGTACTGGGCAGAGGGAGCAAAGGGGAAAAATTAGGACACTGTAACAACATAATCAATAAAATATACTTAAAATTACCAGATTTATTTTATATTGTGAAGGTATGAGATAGCAATGTGTTTTCACTCATGTCCATGATCAGATGTAATATGTATATGTGTAACGCTGTGATTAAGTTAAATAGCAGCAAGCCTAAAAAACCAAGTGATTTTTATCTTTTCAGTGCTTTTATTAATGAATGCATTGGTTGGGTTGTTTTGGTTTGGTTTCAGAGAAAAGACATGTACTTTGATGAGCCTAAAATAAATAATTATAAACTTTTTAAAAATAAAGTATTGCTTATGACCTGAAAACCTTGACAATAAAAAAAGGGAGAGAGAGGCAGACAAAGAAATTGAAGAGCTTCAACTTGATGAGATCTCATCAGCAGATAGGCAAGAACTAGACAATATCTGACATGTAATCTTATCCTTCTTGTCAGTTACATGCAGTTTTGAAATAGAGGTACATAGAGATACTGAGCCAGCCTGATCAAAGATTTTAAACACATTATTTATAGGCTCTTTAAATGATTTACTTCTCTGGTGTTACTTTAGAAACCTAGTTTAGTTTTAGACCTAAAACATGTATTTTAAAAGCAAAAATAGTACAGATAAAAAACACTGAAATGAAGTGGTTTGTTAAATGTCTAACTCATGTTCATACAAGCAATTAAGAAAAACGTAATTAGCTAATTTCTATGCTTTTTAAACTGCATAATTACATTATTAATTGATACATTAATTTTCAACATATTTTTCTGGCTTATACCTTGATTTTAGTTGGCATATTTATTGAATTGATTATATAATATTTAATTACAATACACAGTGATGTCAGTTTATAATGAAATTTCAATTTCTGGTTGTTAGGAGAATATGTTTGCCTCTTATGTTTTAGATGCTTTAAAATAATTTATCTACAATATGCTTGTAAACATAATTATGTAAAATTATGATCTCAAAAATAGCAGAATGTTAAAACAAAATAAATGTATTATTCTCCAAAATTGAACTCCTTAAACATAGAAATGATATGAACTTTGCAATTCCAACATCTAATATATTGCAGAAGTATAAACAGCTTGCTTATTATTTATTTATTTATTTTCCATCACATTAATTAATCTTGAGCTTTTATTCACTTGAAACTCATTGGAATATTTGAAAAATATAAAGAATAGATGTGCAATATCCATTGCTTAAAAATAGAAATGCTGATATTTTGTATGAAACACAATGGTACATATTGTGAAGTGACCACATTTGATCAAAGATTAAGTTAGCAATACGCAGCCATAGAATGAAGAAATTATCATTATTTAATTTTTTAAAGAGTAATTACAGAGCTATTGTATTAGTTTTCTAAAGCTGCCATAACAGAGTGCCACAGACTAACTAAGTGATTAAACAACATAAATGTACTATCCTACAGTTCTGAAATCCAGAAATCTAAGATCAAGGTGTTGGCAAGTTGTTTCTTTCTGAGGCTGTGATAGTAAATCTGTTCCAGGCCCTTAATTTTCACTTCTGGTGGTATCCTGGCAATCCTTGACATTCCTTAGTTTGCAGATGCATCATCCAAATCTCTGCCTTCATCTTCACATAATATTCTCCCTATGTGCTTATCTGTCATTGTGTCCAAATATTCCCTAACAACTTCATCTTAAATAAAAATCATCAAAGACTTATTTCCAAATAAAATCATAGTCTGAGCTACTTTGGTTAGAAATTCAACATCTTTTGGAAGGGGGCAGATTTTAACCCATTACAAGCTACCCTAATTTTTTTAGATAATTATATAAAGAGAAAATTTTTAAAAATGTATATGGGGAAACATTAGTGTTTCTCTAATATAAAGTAAGGGTTTCATTATAAGGCTTTTGTTCTCTGTGAGAACATTTCCCCATATATTTGAGTAAATCTCATATCGTTCCTATTTTAGAAACTACATATTTGTGGTCTGTCTGGAAAAAGTCCAGCTATTGTTAATATAACAAGAATTGTTTGTGTGACATCAAGGTAACCTGGCATCCAAAGAGAGTGGACTGGAATGAACATGTGTGAACATGATGATTTCACTGTACTAAACAATGGGAATGGTAGATAACATTGAGTGAGCATGTGTACTGTGTGTCCTTCCCATTCAAAATGATTGAGGGAGTAGAGCAATGAATCTTCACATATTTCGTGTTAAGCATGAATATTCCTCCATGAAAACTATTCAGTTGATTAGAAAGCCACAGCTATGGACAACTGGTGATTGGCAGCTTCATCTCAACAAATGCCTGCTCAAGCATCACATCTCCTGCAGAGTTTTTTGTGAAACATCAAATCACCCAGGTGACTCAGTCCCACTACAACCCAGATTTGGTGCTTGAGACTTCTGCTTTTTCCCAAAACTAAAATCATCTCTAAAAGAAAAGAGATTTTAGACCATCAATTAGATTCAGGAAACTATGCCAGGGCAGCTGATGGTGACTAAGAGAAACATGTGAGGTTCCAAGGTGCCACTTTGAAGGGGACTGAAGTGTCATTGTCTTTTTAAAAATTTTTTAAATATATTTTATTGATTATGCTGTTATAGTTGTCACAATTTTTTCACTTTTTTCCCCTCCACACAGTGACCCCTCACCCTCCATGTGCCCCCCCAGTCCACACCCATTTGTTGTACATATAGTTCTTCTCAACATCTTTCTATCTACTCCACTCCCTCCTACTATGCTTCTTAATTCTTGCACCATCTCCCTCCATTTACCCCTTCCCCCTCCCCACTGACCTCCCCCAAATATGTTTCCCATACCTATAATTCTTTTTTCACTCTCTTTGCCTACTTAGTTTGCCTTTGTTTTGATTCGCTAGCTTCTGTTGTTGGTGGTTGTGATACAGTTTTCATTTTAATATTCATAGTTTTGATTCTTCTTCTCCTAAACAAGTCCCTTTAACATCCCATATAACAGTGGTTTGGATCTAATAAACTCCTTCAGTTTTACTTTGTCCTGGAAGCACTTTCTCTGCCCGTTTATTCTGAATGACAACTTCGCTGGATAGAGTAATCATGGCTGTAGGTTTTTGCTTTTCATTACTTTGAATATTTCTTGCCAGTCCCTTCTTGCTTGCAGAGTCTCCTTTGAGAAATCAGCTGATAGTCTTATTGGGACCCCATTGTACATAATTCTCTTCTCTCCTGCTGCTTTTAAGATGCTCTCTTTGTCCTTACTTTTTGACATTTTGATTATAATGTGTCTTGGGTGGTCCTCCCTGTGTCCAGTTTTTTTGGAACTCTCTGTGTTTTCTGGACCTGTAATTCAATTTCCTTCCCCAAGTTAGAGATGTTCTGCTTCATTATTTTTTCACATAATTTTTTAATTTCTAGTTCTTCTTCACCTTTGGCAACCCTATGATTCAGATGTTGGCTTGCTTATAACTGTCCCATAGGTTTCTGAGCCTCTCCTCATTTTCCTCACTTTTTGTTTTCTCTTTCTGCACTGGTTGACTGTTCCTTCCCTATGTTCTGATTTGTTGATATGATCCCTGGCTTTCCTTCCCTCACTACTTGTTTCATATGTGTTTTTGTTCATTTCAGCAAGACTAGCCTTCATTCATTCCCCATCTTGTTTAAGATCCGCTGTTAGGTTTGTAAGCTTTCTTGTAACTATAGCTCTGAACTAAGCCTCAGTAAGATTATCTATCTGCTGGTCTGATAGATCATATATGTGCTGTCTGGTCAGCTAGTGACTGGGATCTCTATCATGATCTCTGCCATCCTGACAGTTTTTTGTTTACCTTTGCTTCTTGGATGGGGTTGTCACACCTCCTATGCTATAGGGAGCTGTGCACTCATCACTACTGGGTGACCCTTCTCACCACACTGAGGTGCTTTGCATGGTGTTGGGGGTCCAATATGGATTCCTGTCGTTCACTCTCCACTGAGAGACCAGGAGACTCTTCCTCTGTCCCCACACAATCCAGCCCTCACAGTGTGAGGTAATGGGTGTCTGTCTTCCCCAGTGTTGGAATCATGAGCTGACAGGTTTGGTCTGCAGCCATGGGTGCTCTCTAGGTGCTTCTCGACTCCCCTTAAATACAGGTGTCTGTGCTTACTGCCATCCCACCGCCCATTGCCACAGCTGCCCCCAACAGCACAGCTTGACCTCTCCATCCCAGATTCACCCCTCCTACCCAACTGGACAAGCACCACTTCTTTATAACTTCATATGTTGGACTTCCATGTAGCTTTATTTTTTGGAACTTTTGGTTCTTTCTGGTTTTGCAGTAGTTATATTCCCTCTTATTTGTGGAGGGAGATGGAGCGTGTCAGTTTAGGCCTCCATCTTGGCTGGAAGTCCTGAAGTGTCACTGTCTTATGTACAATGTAGAATCTTGTATCTTCTTCAATAAATGTCCTTATTTTAGATATTTCATAGCTGAGTAACTTCTGGACAGATGTTGTATACTCATATCAAGCTCTAATTAGACTTTGGGTATTAATGAGATTTTAGAGTAAAGAAAATTTTATCTCTAAAAAATAATAATATTTAAAGAATTTTAAAAAATTAAGGTTTATAAAAATTAACATTCAGAATGCTCTGGCATTTTTATACAGCAATGATAAACCATGAGGAAGAGAAATTAAGAAAACAGTGCTACTCCCCCACCACCCCCCATAAAGAGCTGTCATAGAATATCTACCTAATAGACTATTTTATTTATAGGAGGAGAAAAAAGCTTCATTATGTTTAAGAAATCTTATTTACTATTGCAACAGATAATAAAAACAAGGTACCTAGGAATAAATATAACTAAAGAAGTAAAGGACCTTTACTTGGAAAACTGTAAGACACTAAAGAAAGAAATTAAAGAAGATATGAAAAAAAAAAGTGGAGGATTTCCAGCCAAGATGGAAGCATAGACAGACATGCTACATCTGTCTCCACAAATAAGGAGGGATACAAATACCTCAAAACTAGAAACAACCAGAAGTTCCAGAAAATCAAACTGCATGGAAGTCCAACAAACAAAGATATAAAGAAGAAATACTCATCCAGACAGGTAGGAGGGGTGGAGCCGGGGCAGAGAGGACACGGTGTGGTGGTGGTGGCAGTGGTAGCAGTGGAAGGCCAGCAGAAAGCACAGTTATACATTTTTAAAAGTCAGGAGGAGCACCTGGGGAGCATTCCCAGCTCCTCACCAAACTGCACAACTCACGGTGGTCCCAGGACCAGCGAAAATCAAGCCTCATTGCTTCAGATTGTGCAAACCAGTGGGGCTTGGGGTGGAGGCAGAAACTGCCAGTCTCTCAACAGAGTCTGCTTGTATAAAGGGCTCTCATGGTACTAGAATATCCACGGACCCATCCAGTCTGGGAATGACAGCCATGGCAACAACTAGAGGGGCACCATTTCAATATGGAAGTGGAAGTGCCTGAAAAAGGGGCAAGTGCTGGGCGAGCATCATTGTTCCCTCTCAGACCCGTCCCCCCCACCCCCACAGCACCACAATGTGGTGAAACAGGTCACCCTGTATTGATGAATACCTAAGGCTCCACTCTTAACAATGTAACAGGAGTGACAGCTCTATGTAAGACACAGAGGGAAATAAACACATGAGCCTGTCAAGATGAGGAGACAGAGAAGTATGGTCTAAAAGAGGGAACACATCAAGGTTCCAGTGGGAGAACTAAGTGACGGCAAGGCAGCCAACTAACAGATGCAGAATTCCAAACACTGATGATAAAGATGCTCACAGGCTTGACATATATGCTTGAGTATGGCAAATGACTAAGAGAATTGAAAACTATACTAAATGAAACAAAGGAAAATCCACGCAAAACCAATGGTGAAGGGAAAGAAACTTCCCAAATTATGTGAAGGAAATAGACATACAAGTACAAGACACATGGAGAGTCCTGGGAGAGCTGGACCCAGAGGGGACCACACCAAGACACTTCATAATTAAAATTCCAAAGGTGAAAGATAAAGAGAAATCTTAAAAGCAGCAAGAGAGAAGTGGAGAGTTGCCTACAAAGGGGTGCCTATAAGTCTTTCAGCTGATTTCTCAAGAGACCCTTTGCAGGCTGTAAGGGACTGGCAAGCAGTATTCAATGTGATGAAAAGCAAGGATCTACAATGTAGATTACTCTATCCAGCAAAGCTATCATTTAGAATGGAAGGGCAGATAAAGTGCTTCCCAGACAAGGTAAATCTCAAAGAGTTCATCATCATCAAGCCATTATTATATGAAATGTCAAAGGGACTTAAGAAAAAGAAGATAAAAAATATGAACACTAAAATGACAACAAACTCACAACCACCAACAACTGAATCTAAAAAATAAAAACAAAATTCAACTAAGCAAACCAGAACAGGAATAGAATCATAGGTATGGGGATCATTTGGAGGGTTACCAGCTGGGAGGGGGAAGGGAGAGAAATGGGGAAATGGTGCAGGGACTAGGAAGTATAATTGGTTGATACAAAAAGACAGGAGGAACTTAAAAATAATATAGGAAAAGGTGAAGGCAAATAACTTACATGCACAACCTATGAACTAAGCGGGGTGGGATTGCTGGAGGGAAGAGGGTACTGGGCAGATGGGAGCAAAGGGGAAAAAATTGGAACTACTGTAACAACATAATAAAATAAACTTAAAAAGAAGTGGAAACATGTGCCATGTTCATGGATTGGAAGAATTAACATTAAAATGTCCATACTGCCCAAAGCAACTTATAGATTCAATGCAATTCATTTAAAATACCAATGGCATAGTTCACAAAACTAGAACAGATATTTCAAAATTTTATATGGAACCCAAAAGACCCCAAATAACCACAGCAATCTTGAGAAAAAATAACAAAGTTTGAAGTATCACAATAATTGATTATCAAACTATATTAAAGGGCCATTGTAATCAAAATAGTCAGATACTGGCATAAGAACAGCATACAGATCAAGGGAACAGAACAGGGAGTCCAGAAATAAACCAGAACCTTTATGGCCTATAATATTTGATAAAGGAGAAAAAAACATATGATGTAATAAAGACAGTCTTTTTGATAAATGGCATTGGGAAAATTGAACACATACATGCAGAAAATTAAACTAGGCCACCATACACAAGAATACATTTAAAATGGATAAAATACTTAAATGTAAGTAACAAAACCATAAAAATCCTGGAAAGAAACTTATGCAATAAAATCTTAGACACCTCTCACAGAAATATTTTTGCTGATATATCTCTTAGAACAAGAGAAACAAAGGAAAAAATAAACATATAGGGCTACATCAAACTAAAAGCTTCTGCACAGCAAAAGAAGCCATCAACAAAATGAACAGTGAACCCGCTGTATGTGTGAATATATTTTTCAGTGATACATCTAATAAAGAATTAATATCCATAGACAATTCAATTAAAAATGGGCAAAAGGCCTGAATTGACATACAGATGACCAATAGACATATAAAAACATACTTGTCATTATTAATTATTAGAGAAATGTAAATTAAAACCACAGTGAGATATCACCTCATACATGCCAGAATGATTACCATCAATAAATTAACAAACTCCAAAGTGCTAGTGAGGATGTGGAGAAAGGGATCTGTAGTACACTGTTGGTGGAAAAGCAGACTGTTGCAGCCACTGTAAAAAACAGTAGGGAGTTTCCTCAAAAGATTTAAAATGAAGCAGCCTTTTTGACCCACTTATCTCACTTCTGGGAATAAATCCCAATAAGTGACATACCATTTCAAAAGAATATATGCATTCCTATATTCATAGCAGTGTTATTTACAAGAGCCAAGATTCAGACACAGACCAAGCGCCCATCAGTAGATAAGTGGATAAAAAAGCTGTGATACATTTACATAATGGAATACTATGCAGATGTAAAATAGAAGAAAATCTTACCTTTTGTAACAGCACAGGTGGATCTGGAGATTATGTTAAGTGAAATAGGAAAATCAGAGAAAGACATATGCTATATGATCTCACTTATATGTGGAATATAATGAACAAAATAAACTGACAAACAAAAAAGAAACAAAGGCACGCATACATGGAACAGATTGACAGCTGTCATAAGGGAGGGGCAGGGTTGACTGGATAAAAGAAGGTGAAGGGATTAGCCAAAGAACATATATGTATAACCCACAGACACAGACTACAGTGTGGTGATAACTAGAAGGAAGGGAGGGCTGGGGGCTGGGTGAAGGTGAACAAAGAGAAGGAAAATAAAGACATCTGTAATAGTGTCAACAATAAAAATAAAGTTAAAAAATAAAGTAATAAATAAATAAAAAGTAAGGTTTTAGCAAATCTGTTTGAAATAAATATCTATATTCTTAAAATATAACCCATAAAATTATAATTTAACAATTAGATTAGAATACATTAAAATGTGAAAGTTTAGAACAAAACATAATTCATTGATATGAATGGATTAATACATTAGATCTTAGACTAGCAGAACAAGGAAAACTCAATAAACACTACCAAAATAACCTCAGCTCTTTGAGAGATCCCCCAGGAAAATACGATTAGGTGGAGAAGGTGAAGCAATATTGCTAATAGCTACCATTCCACTGACACCCCCCTCCTGAATACTATAGAACATAAAAACACTATAGAATACTATAGAAAACAATAGTGATAGACTGAAATGCAGGAAATTCCTTTTTTATAACAAAAAAACAAACAGTATGCAAAAAACAATAAAAATAAATTTCTCCTTAATTCACTTAGATATTTGTTCAGGATAAGACCTCTGGTTAAAAAAACCTACATCCTTAAAAGGGTTGATATGTGAAAGTACTCCTTCATATAACCTAGAGAGAGGATATTTAGAAGGCTGAGTCCTGGTGAAAGGACTCTCTGAGAGTGAAATAAAGCTCCCTAATTGACAGAGTTTATAAAGGGGAAATACAATAAGAAAAAGATGAAAACATTATTCTGCATGGTAATCTGACATGTTTATTTCATTATGAGAATGATAAATTTGGGAAAAAAGTGTTTCTTTCTTTTAATATGTGTAGATTTTTCTATGGTCCAGTCTTGAGATTTGTTCCTAGGAAGGTCTCGTGTGTGCATGTGTGTGGAGGGTGTGTTTCAAAGACTGTACTGAACAATTTTGGAAGATATTCAGGGATATTAGTGGCTAACACTGGCAGGGAGAATGAGAAAGAAAGCTTACTCTGGACAAAGCTGTGAGATTTGGAGCTATAACTCTTTGATCTGTTGCCTTCACACCCAGCAACACATGTCCCTCCAGCAGCAACTCACCAGACACCATGCATCAAAGATACAAATTTGAGAAATGACAGTGCAGAAGCCCAAGACAGAGCATTGTGAAGGTGAATTCCTCTGGGAAAAGGGTGTGTCATACCATTTTAATGGGTAAGGATTTGTTGAGACACAGAGAATGGCCTTGACTTTGAACTGAGTAGTGATTTAAGGTGGAGGAGTTAGTTTTGGGCAGGTAGGTATAAGTTCCTACCCTACTTTAAGGGGTTACTTTTCAAGATGCTTTCTCTCTTGAATCCTGGACATAGTAAATTTAAAATATAGTTTTTGTGCAGTAGTGTTCCTCTTAAAGATTTAATATTCTTCATCATTTTTTTTCTTCAAAAGTCACCATGTCAGAAAATCAGTATGGAAACACTGAGGATAGCTTAATACCTCTACCCACCACACCATCTACCAGTCAGCCCACCATCTATACATCTGGGCATCTTAGAGACACCTGATAAACTGCCCTTAATAAGTCATACACTGTTGAATTACTTCCTCAAAAATGTAGATGCCATATTGTTTATAAGAATATCTTCTCGATTCAGACTAGGGAAGGCGCCAGGGACGGAAAGCAGACTGTGTGGCACTGAACTCAGGAGACGGTGACCAAGAGGAGGTGGCCATTCTCCCTGTCTGGCCCAGCCCAGTGCAGGGGCTATGGGAAGGCAGGGCAGGGCATTGCTGGGGTTAGCGTCCCTGGCATTGCCCCCCAACTCCTGGTGACCACGGAGAGACTTTGCAAAAGATCCAGAGACAGAAAAGCTGTGAGACTTTTGAAGCAGGGGACAAGGCGAGGGGGTGGGAGAGGGGGCGGGGACAACATTAGAAGGCTGGGCGAAGGGACCCAGTGGGACACTGGCTGCTTGGTGGGGGAGGCAGCAATGTGAGCTGGACGCCCGCCCCAGAGGAGTCTGGACTGAACATCCAAGGAGAGTCACCAGCAGTGCCAGGTGAGTTCTCTATTCATTTTACCCACACTGTGTTTTCAGGTTGGGTTGGATGAAACACAGAATATCCATGCAGAATTGCCCAAATTGCTTCTACTTGGCACAGACATGCCAAACATGCACAGAGAACTTGGGCAGTAGAGAGGAGTGTGTCAATGACCAGGATTGAATACATATTCTGAAGACAGAAAGTGAGAGCAGTGGTATCTCAACAGGGAAAAATCATCCCCTTTGTCATATGACTCTACAGGGCCTCTAGTGCCATCAGCAAACTGTGCATTACTCCATGGACTTTAGGCTTTGCCATGTGACATTCTTTACACAAAAAAGATGTGAGTGGGCATGATACAAACAAAGACTAAATCTTAAATAATTTAGCTTGAGGTGGGTGAGAATACGGCAGAAGAGTAAGGGGAGGCTGTGCTCGCTTACTCCTGAGACCTATTTGTAGTTTAGGCTAATTGTGGACAGAACATCTCAGTTGACATCTGGATACTGGCAGGAGTTGAGCCTGGGCGCTGCTAGATCAGAGAAGATAATCTGGGAGTGACCTGTCAGGTGAGGATATCGGAGGAAAAAGGAACAAGATGGGATTTCTGATTGGCTTGGCTGCCTGAGCTGTGGCTGGCAGTGAGCAATGATTTTTTAGTGACCCTAGGTTTCCCCAGAGAGGAGTCAGGAGGAGATCAAGGCTCTGCCCACTGGCAGAGCCAGGAGTGAGCCAGGTAACATCTGGCTCTGAGAGGCAAGAAACAGTGTAATGTTGTGTGTGTACGAATGTTTTTCCTTTTTCTTTTTCTCTTGTTTTCTTTTTTTTTTTTTTTTTTTTGCAGAGATGGGAGGAGAGGCTAGAGGTGGGATGAGATTCTTGAGGAACACAGGCGCAAAAGCAAACTCACCCACTAACAAACCCTTCACCTGGGTCATGTGAGTGTGCACACATGGAAGTGCCCCAGTCTGCCTGCCCAGGCGTGCAAGCAACCTGCTTCCCAGAGCACCCAGGCACCCCCAGCCTGCTCAAATAGGCACAAAACCAACCTGCCAGCAGCCATGCCCTGGCACCCCCAGGCCTGCCCCAATAGGCACACAACAAACCCGCCTGCTGGTGCACAGAGGCCTCCCTCTCTGCAGTAATAGGTGAGCAACCAGTCTGCCTTGAAACTGCCCACCCCAGTGCAGCAACGGGTCACCCACCCCTGGCCTGCCCAAGGGAGTGCACTCATCCCTGGCTGAGGCCAAAAAAGGGAGAAGTGAACTAGAGGCATCTTGTAATAAGTTTGGGGCTCTGGCTCTTGAGAAAGAACTGGGAGAACAGCTGACTAGGTCCCAGTACAGAATCATGCCAAGTGCAGAAGGAAAAATCACTTAAGCAGACTGCTTTCCTCTAAGCGATGTCAGCAGGAGGCAGAAGCTCAACAATTCTATACAAGAATGTCACACCAAAAAGGCAGAAAATAAAAGCAGATCAATCTAAGAAGCAGAAACAAGACCAGTGCCCAAGATGGAGAGGCAGAATAACACCACACCAAACAGAAACAACACCCCAACAAAAGAAAAGGAGGAATTCTCAGAAGGAGGAATAGATGAAATAGAAGCAAGAAAACTATCAGGCATGGAATTCAAAACAATAGTAATGAGGATGCTCAAAAAACTAAACAAACTCAAAGAAAACTACAACGAACTCAAAGGGAACTAAATATGACTCCAGGGAAACTACAAAGAACTCCAGGGAAGCTACAAGGAACTTACTGAGAAATACACCACCACAAAAAAGGACATAGAAACTATCAATAAGAACCAGGAAAAATTGAAGAATACAATTTCTGAACTGAAGAACACAGTAGAATCAATCAAAAGCAGGCTAAAAAAAGCATAGGATCAGAGCAGTGAGTTAGAGGACAACATTGAAAAAAATTCCCAAACAATGAAATAAAATGAAAAAAGACTAAAAAAGAATTAAGATGGTTTAAGAAAACTGCAGGGCAACATGAAGAGAAACAACATCTGTATCATAGGGATAAAAGAAGGAAAAAAAGAGGAGTATGGGATAGAAAACCAGACTGAAAAAATAATGACATAAAATTTTCCTAACTTGATGAGAGAAAAAGTTATGCAAGTCCAGGAAGCACAAAGAGTTCCAATGAAGATGAACCCAAAAAGGTGCACTCCAAAGCACATCATAATAAAAATGTCAGTATTCAAGATAAAGAGAGAATCCTAAAGACAGCAAGAGAAAAACAGCAAATAACATACAAGAGAACTCCAATAAGGCTATCGACTGATTTCTCAACAGAAACACTACAAGTCAGAAGGGAATGGTCAAAAATATTTTAACACAATAAAAAACAAAGAGCTACAACCAAAATTACCCAGCAAGGCTCTCTTTCAAAATGGAATGTGAAATAAGAAGTTTCCTAGACAAGGGAAGACTAAAAAAATGCATCTACACCAAACCAGCATTGTGAGACAAGCTAAAAAGAATGCTTTAAGAAGAAGAAAAGAGAGAGGAAGAGTAACACATATACAAAAGGAAATGAATAAATGCCTGTCGTAATAACCTTAAATGTAAATGCATTAAATAATCCAATAAAAAAACATAGGGTAGAGGAATGGATAAGAAAACATGACCCACATATAGGCTGTCTATAAGAGACACACTTCAAACAAAAGATTAACACAGACTGAAAGTAAAGCGATGGAAAAAATAATTACAAGAAAATGGACATGAAAAAAAGCTGGGGTAGCAATACTTATATTAGACAAAACAGATTTCACAGCAAAGGCCATAAAAAGAGACAAAGAAGGACATTTTATAAACCTAAGGGAACAATCCATCAAGAAGATATAACATTGGTAAATATATATGCACCCAACATAGGTGCACCCAAATATATAAGAAATATCTTGGAAGACTACAGGAAAGATATCAAAGCAACACACACATAGCAGGAAATTTTAACACTCCATTTTCAATAACGGACAAATTTTTGAAGCAAAAAAAATCAAGGATTTTGAGGCATTGAACAACACTCTAGGTCAAATGGACTTGATTGATATATATATAGAACTCTTCACCCAAAAGAAGCAAAATATATATTCCTTTCAAATGCAGATGGGGCATTCTTAAACATAGACCACATGGTAGGACACAAAACAAACCTCAATGATATCAAGAAAATTGAAATTATGTCAAGGATCTTCTCAGATAACAATGCCTTGAAACTAGAAATCAATCTCAAGGAAAAAACTCAAAAACAAAGTCATGGAGAATGAATAGTATGCTATTAAATAACAAATGGGTAAACAATGACATCAAGGGAGAAATTTCTGGAAACAAATGTTCATGAGCACACAACAGCCTCAAACCTATGGGACACAGCAAAAGCAGTCCAGAGAGAAAAGTTCATAACAATACAGGCCTACCTAAAAATGATATATATATCTCAAATAAAAAATCTAACCCTATAGCTACAAGAACTAGAACAACAGCAACAAACAAAGCCCAGAGCGAGTAGAAGGAAAAAACTCATCAAGATCAGAGCAGAATTAAATGACATAGAGATGAGACAAACAATTCAAAACATCAATAAAATCAGGAACTAGTTCTTTGAAAAGATTTTAAAAAATCGACAAGCCTTTAGCCAGCTCATCAAAGAAGAGAGGACACAAATAAACAAAATCAGAAACAAAAAACGAGAAATTAAAACTGATATCACAGAAATACAAAGGATTGTAAGACATTGCTACAACCAACTGCATGGCAAGAAACTTGACAACCTAGATGAAATGAATACATTTCTAGAAATATATAATCTTCCAAAACTGAATCAAGAAGAAGTAGAAAGCCTGAACAGACTGATAACAAACAGCGAAATTGAAACAGGAATCAGAAAAATCCGGACACTCAAAGCCCTGGACCGGATGGCTTCACAAGAGAATTTTACAAAATATTTAGGGAATAACTAATGCCTACTCCTCTCAAACTATTCCAAAAAATCCAAGAAGAGGGGAAAATCCAAAACTCTTTCTATGAAGCCAGTATTACTCTAATTCTAAAACCAGGTCAAGACGCAACAAAGAAAGAAAATTACAGGCCAATATCACTGATGAACATAGTGCTAAAATCATCAATAAAATATTGGCATACCAGATCCAGCAACACATTAAAAAGATCGTACCCCATGATAAAGTGGGATTCATCCCAGGGATGCAAGGATGGTTTAATATTCGCAAATCAATAAATGTAATACACCACATAAACGAAATGAAAGACAAAAACCACATGATCATATTAATAGATGCTAAAAAGGCTTTGATAAAGTACAACACCATTTATAATTAAAACACTCTACAAACTAGGAATAAAGGGAGCATACCTCAGCATTATAAAAGCCATATATGAGAAACCCATAGCCAACATCATACTCAATGGACATAAACTGAAAGCATCCCCCCCCCCCGAGATTAGGAACAAGACAAGGATGTCCACTACACTCCTATTCAACATAGTATTGGAAGTTCTAGCCACAGCAATCAGACAAGAAAAAGAAATAAGAGGTATTCAAATTGGAAAAGAAGTAAAACTGTAATAATTTGCAGATGACATAACAATGTACATAGAAAACCCTGTAGACTCCACAAAAAAACTATTTTACCTAATAAGTGAATTTGGTAAAATAGCAGGGTACAAAGTCAATATTCAGAAATCGAAGGCATTTCTGTACACCAGCAATGAAATATCAGAGATAGAAACTAGATAAAAATCTTATTTACCATAGCAACAAGAAAAATAAAGTTCTTATGAGTAAATTTAACCAAAGAGATAAAAGACCTGTACTCAGAAAACTATGTAACACTGAATAAATAAATTAAGAAAGATGCAAATAAATGGAAGAATATACCATGTTCATGGATGGGAAGAATTAACATCATTAAAATGTCTATACTATCCAAAACAATTTATAGATTCAATACAATCTCTATTAAAATATCAGTGATGTATTTCACAGACCTAGAACAAATACTTCAAAAATTTATATGGAACAAAAAATCACCTCAAATAGCCACAGCAATCTTGAGACAAAAAAAAAAAGCAGGAGGAATCACAATACCAGGCATCAAACTATACGAGAAGGCCACTGCAATCAAAACAGCCTGGTAGGGCACAAGAACAGACATAGATCAATGGAACAGAATAGAGAGCCTAAAAATAAACTTTGGTCTATATGGTCAACTAATATTCGACAAATGGAGAAGGAGCATAAAATGGAGTGAGAAGAGCCTCTTCAACAAATGATGCTAGAAGAATTGGACGGGAACATGCAGAAAAATGAAACTAGACCACCAACTCACGCCAGACACCAGAATAAACTCAAGATGGATCAAAGACTTAAATGTAAGCTATGACACCATAGAAGTCTTAGAGGAAAACATAGGCAGGAAAATGTAAGATATTCCACGTAACAATATTTTCGCTGATAATCTCCTAAAGCAAGTGAAATAAAGGAAAAAATAAACAAATGGGACTACATCAAACTAAAGAGTTTCTGCTCAGCAAAAGAAAACAAAACATCAAGATGAAAAGGGAAACAACCATATGGGAAAACATATTTGACAATAATACCTCAGATAAGGGATTGATCTCCAAAATATATAAAGAACTTACACGTCTCAACACAAAGAAGACAGATGGTCCCATTAAAAAATAGGCAAAGGACCTGAACAAACACTTCTCCAAGGAGGATATACAGAGGGTTCATAGGCATATGAAAGAATGCTCACTATCACTAGCCATCAGAGAGATGCAAATAAAAAATACAATGAGATACCACTTTACACCAGTCAGAATGGCCATAATCAAATCAACAAACAACTTGTGCTAGCGAGGATGTGGAGAAACAGGAACCCTAGTGCACTGTTGGTGGGAATGCAGACTGGTGCAGTCATTATAGAAAACAGTGTGGAATTTCCTCAAAAAAACTAAAAATGGAACTGCCTTTTGAACCAGCAATTCCATTGCTAGTATTATATCCAAAGAATCCTGAAACACCAATTCAAAAGAACCTATGCATTCCTATATTCATAGCTGTACTGTCGGAAGGGGATGTTCCCTTCGCGAGCGGTGGCTGGAGGCAACCGCCTAGAGCGTGAACCCTGATGTCGGAGGTTTAGCGGCAGAGAGACATTGTTCTTGCCGGCTGCCTACGCTGCCGTGTGTGTGTGTGTGTGTGTGAGAGAAGCTGAGCGTTTCCTCTCAGGTGAGGGGTGGGAGGCCGCATGGGAAGGGAGGGAGGTGACCGACCGGCGTTGGGCGGACTGAGGGCTCCGAGGGCACAGGTGGAGCCGGGATTTGTTGGGGATGAGGTGGCGAGCTGGGAAGGGGGACGCAGTAGTTCCCAAAGGCGCGTTAATGGAGGCTTAATATGGGCAGTGAAGGAATGGGCATTTCGGAGAGGATGTTTTAGGTGGGAAGCCTACCAGCCTTATCTCCGACTCATTTTTGCTGCTCTTATTCCTGGTTCCCTTAGAGCGGGGGGGGGGGGGGGGGGGGGCAGTCGCCGCCCCGCCCGTGGGGGAGGGGGAAAGAGGCTCTGTCCGCTGAGGCAGAAGCGACGCAGATGCGAAAGTAGAGGCCTCCAGTCAGGGCACATTAGAGAAGGAAAACTCTGACTCCAAAAAACCTCTGCTGCCTTGCGGCATACCTCTTCAGGGGAAAGGCTAAGGGAGTAAACCCCGACAGAAAATCCGGAGCCGGAGTCCCTAAGGCGGTTTGACGTTGGAGTCAACACCGGCAACTCCTGCGGCGCACCTGAAGCCAAGCTGTATTGACTCCGTCTTTCCCTTGGATCCTTCAGCTGCGAAGAGAGGGGGGTTCTGCTGCATGGGCAACAGCAGACCCTCCATATCACCCTGCCCAGGCTCTGTAGCTTCAGCTTCACTGGAGAGGACACTCCAGCGTCATCGCAAGATGTCGATTCAACACGGGAGGAGACAGATACCGTGTCACTCCCGAGTCGGACTGCACAACCATTCTCGGCGGTGCAGATAGACTCTTTTTTTTTTTTTCCAGATTTAATGTGTTTTATTGATTAAAATATTACATTTGTGCCAATTTACCTTCCCTCTGCTCCCCTCCACACGGTGGCCCCCCTCCCTCCAGTTGTCCCCCCCTTTTAGATTATGTCCATTAGTTGTGCATACAGTTCCTCCCAACCTCTCTCCATCTATTCCATTCCCTCATACCATGATCCCCAATTCCTATATCATCTCCCTCCCTCTCCCCACTCCCCCTCCCTGTTGACCTCCCCCCAATATGCTTCCCGTACCCACAGTTCCTTTTCCACTCTCGTTGCCTATTTAGTTTGCCTCTGTTTCATCTCCCTAGCTTCTGTTTTTTAAACCAGTCCCTTTAACATCTCATATAACAGTGGTTTGGATCTAATGAACTCTTTCAGTTTTATTTTGTCCTGGAAACACTTTCTCTGTCCTTCTATTCTGAATGACAATTTCGCTGGATAGAGTATTCATGGTTGTAGGTTTTGGATTTTCATTACTTTGAATATTTCTTGCCAGTCCCTTCTTGCCTGTAGGGTCTCCCTTGAGAAGTCAGCTGATAGTCTAATTGGGACCCCTTTGTACATAATTCTTTTCTTCTCTCTTGCTGCTTTTAAGATTCTCTCTTTATCTTTAATTTTTGACATTTTGATTATAATGTGTCTTGGAGTGGTTCTCCCTGGGTCCAGTCTCTTGGGAACTCTCCTTGCTTCCTGGACCTGCAAGTCTATTCCCTTCCCCAAGTCTGGGAAGTTCTCCTTTATTATATTTTCACTCAATTTTTCAAGTTCTAGTTCATCTTCCTCACTCTCTGGTAAACCAATGATTCTTATGTTGGGCCTTTTATAGCTGTCCCAGAGGTTTCTGATCCTCTCATTGTTGCTTCGCATTTCCTCTCTCTGCATTGGTTGACTGCTTGTTCCTTCTCCATATTCCAGTTTGTTGAAATGAACTCTGGATTTTTTTTCCTCACAATCTGTCTCGTATGTGGTTTTGTTCCTTTCGTTATGAATGTTTTTCGCTTCTTTCTTATCTTTTTCCTGCTCTTTTGTGAATTCTGTAAGCCACCTGATAACAATGGCCCAGAACTGAGCCTCTGACAGGTTTCTTATCTGTTCATCTGTCAGGTTCTCTATCTGTTGCCTGGTGAGCTGTGCCACCGGGATTTCTATAGTTGTCTGCCTCATTTTGACAGATGCGTTTTGTTTTCTTGGGCCGGCTGTAGGGGGCAGTGCCTGTGTACGCGTCACAATTCAGTGACTGGCACCTGTCCGCGACCTATTTTGCAGCCCTGTGGTGCTTTCTTTGGGGGCGGGGGTCCAAGATGGATTCACACAGTTATTCAGCTAGGAGACCGGGATCCGTCCTCCCGCCCCCCTGGGCCTCACTGTTCAAGGCGATGCAGTGACTGCTTTCCCCAGCGCTGGGGTCACGCACTGCCAGGGGCTTGACTGTAGCCGGGATTTTTCGCCGCCCCGCCGCTGTCCCAGGTGCGACCGCAAACAGCTTTGCCCTCTTTAACTCTTACCTGCCCAAATGACACCGCTGGTTTATAACTTCATATGTTGGGCTTCCGTGTAGTTTTATTTTATGGAATTTCTGGTTATCCTTTGTTTTGAAGTAGTTGTATTCCTCTCTAGTTGTAGAGGGAGACCTAGCGTGTCCGTCTAAGCCTCCATCTTGGCCGGAAGTCCGCAGATAGACTCTTAAGAAGCTACACCATCGTCTCTCGAGATGGACGGCTGCCGACCCGACTGTTTACAATAGCCAAGTGCTGGAAACAACCTAAGTGCCCATCTGTAAATAAGTGGAATAAAAAACAGTGGTACATTTACAGAGTGGAATGCTATGCAGCAGAAAGAAAGAACTCCTGCCATTTGGGACAACATGGATGGAACTAGAGAGAATTATGCTTCACAAAACAAGCCAGGCAATGAAAGAAAAATACCATATGATATCACCTGATACAGGAAACTAATGAACAACACAAACACATGAACAAAATTGAACAAGGAACAGAATAACAGATTTAAGGGTGGTTGGGGGAGGGGGGAGGAATAGAAGGGGTAAGTAGGGGAATGGTTTAGTAAAGGAACTAGTATAAATAACCCAAAGACACAGAAAACAGGGTGGGGATTGACTGTAGGAGAAGGGGTGGACTGGGTGGGGGGTAGCAATGAGGGAGAAAGTGGGACAGTTGTAATAGAAAAACAATAAAAATAAAATAAAAAAAGAATAGCTTCTCCCAGGGTGGTGGCCAAGCTAGAAGGATTTTTAGGGAGAGATGGTAATAGGTACTTACGGATTTGAAAATCAGAAACAAACACAGTGATTAAATATCTGATGTGACTCAGGAAGGAATGATGACTTGTGCATCTAAATCTCTAAGAAACAAATCCCTGGATCTACTGGAGATGATCCAACCTCACTGGCTGGGTGCTCTTTAAGATGAGGAATGACCATTGGGCCAGGGGACCAATAATAGGCAAAGATATTAAAATTTCAAATCCCCAGAAAAGACTGTCCTAAGAGGAGCTAAATCCTGAGTAATTGGGATTAAACCCACACAGAAATCACAGACGGAAGGAATTAGAGGACCAGAATGGTGGGTGGACTGATTCCAATCCAGCTCCATAGTCACCTGAGTGTGGAGACTGGTTTACCTATTCTTCCATGCTCTCCTTTTTGATTCCATGCTACCTAGGGTTCTTAGATAGTTAGATGAAGGAGAGGAAATACTTTAGGATATGCATCCTTGATTTCTTTGCTAATAAGACAGGTGGCATGTCATTTTATTAATAAAGTAAGTCGTTGGCAGCCGTCTGTCTCGAGAGACGATGGTGTAGCTTCTTAAGAGTCTATCTGCACCGCCGAGAATGGTTGTGCAGTCCGACTCGGGAGTGACACGGTATCTGTCTCCTCCCGTGTTGAATCGACATCTTGTGATGATGCTGGAGTGTCCTCTCCAGTGAAGCTGAAGCTACAGAGCCTGGGCAGGGTGATATGGAGGGTCTGCTGTTGCCCATGCAGCAGAACCCCCCTCTCTTCGCAGCTGAAGGATCCAAGGGAAAGACGGAGTCAATACAGCTTGGCTTCAGGTGCGCCGCAGGAGTTGCCGGTGTTGACTCCAACGTCAAACCGCCTTAGGGACTCCGGCTCCGGATTTTCTGTCGGGGTTTACTCCCTTAGCCTTTCCCCTGAAGAGGTATGCCGCAAGGCAGCGGAGGTTTTTTGGAGTCAGAGTTTTCCTTCTCTGATGTGCCCTGACTGGAAGATCGAACCAGCGACACTTAGCTCGCAGGCCGACGCTCAATCCACTGAGCCAAACCAGCCAGGGTAAATAAAGTAAGTAAATAGTAAATAATTATAGTCTTGTATAAATTATTATTTTTTCATTATTATATGAGAAGATATACTTACAAAATATAAATCTCATACTCATCCAGACTTGATTAAGAATGGTCTACAAATATAATTCAGGTTAGTAATATAAAAGCAAATTTCAGAAGTAAAGGGAGAGTAAAATATTTCTATTAAAGCTGGACAAAATCCCCCACCCCCCATGTATATTTCTCTCCTTAGAACACATTCTGAAAGTTTGTGTATGTGGTTTCCACTTATATGTGATTGGCCAGAATATTCTCAAGGTTTGTCTAATTACAAGGAAGCTAAGAAATACAAATACAATTCAAGGGTGCTATATGCTTAGGTCTTATATAAATCTATCACAACACGGGAAAAAAGGCCTCAAAGAGGAGCAGCCAGCAATTTGCCCCGAGTTAATAAACTAAAATGTATGTGTAAATACATACCCAAATAAAACCTTAAATATGTCTTACAAATGTTATAATATGTTCTAACGGTGATGGTTTCCAGGCATAACTCGGCTGGACGAGGATATCTATCTTCAGAAGCTGCTATTTGTGGCATTTTATTAGATAACACCAGTGCTGAACATAAACTGTGTTCAGTTTAACAAAACTATGAATTTAAAAAAATAATTTCTGTGAGAAAAAATTAGCGTATTGTGAGAGTCAAAGGACTGAACATATTGTTAGAGAAAACATTCCCTTTAGCAGGAGGTTTTGATAGTGGCAGCTTCATTATACATCCTTAAGAAGACTGTAATAAACAGCTTTCGAAATGAAAACAGATACTTTTAAGAGTGGGATTGCAAAGTGCAAAGGATAAATTGCGTGAGAGAGGAGACAGATAGATAAGCCTCCTTCATTTTCCATATTAAAGCATTAAAGACAGAGTTATCATTGGTACATCACTAGAGAGTAATTTGATCAGTGCTAGCTATGACCTTTTCTATTTGAAATAGATGCTATATTTGCTTTATGATTTCTTTCTCATAGTCTGTTAGTGATGGAGTCACACTTGTGTTATATTTGTAACATGATGAGACCTATTTAAGACTGTATCATTAACATCAAATACAATGCATATTTCATTATGAATCCATTCTTATCCATTAAAATGCCATTTTAAATTATGTATCAGCAAATGTATTCAGGATGATTTTATTCTAGTAGGAGGTGATTTATAGCACTAAATGGCATAGGTTTAAACAGTACTGGAGAAATAAGATTTTTGAGAAAGGCATCAAAATTTCTATACAGTATTATTACTCAGATAGGAAAAATGCATTATTCAATTAGTAACTTTCATACAATTTCAGCAACATCAGTGAAAGCTGCTTTTTAATAAGTTTAAGAATATGAAAATATGACATAGGAAAATTTATGGATAAAGTATCCTTTCTATTTATTTTTAAGAGTTTTGTTTCTTTTCACACATGGTTAGTTACTTTAGCAGCAAAAACAAGAAAAAAATTACATTTTAGAACTTAACATTTTTTGTACATATCCATGGATGTAAATTATATGATACAGTTGATAATGCCTGAAAACTGGTTATCAGTTAAACCAAAGAGAGCTGGCTAAGCCTTCTATTTGAAAAGCCAAATAGCAGAAAACCTTTTATGACTTGTTTTGTACACAATTGATTATGTTAGGGATATAAGGACATAATCAAAATCTATTTTAAAATGGCAAATATTATACAAGTTTGATTGTTCTTCAATCATTTTTTGAATATTGTTTCTAGAAAATTTAATTTCCCAAATCTTTGTATAAGCTTAAAGTAATTATAGCTGTTTTACATCTGAAAACATAGTCTGAGCTTTATTGATATTATTCCACTAAAATTTAGATTAAAAATGAATATAAGTATTAAAAAACAATAAACAAATTATATTAAATATTCCTGTATATATCATATATATTAATCTGCAGTACAAGAAATTCTAAAGAGCAAAATGTGAAATAAGGTAAATTACAAGCAGTACTAATTATTAATAACTGGCAAAAGGAAAGGAAGTACAGTTGATAAAGTTGAAGAACTTTTTAAAAAAAATCTGGGCTACAAAAACAGCAGTGATATTGGATTTTTTCCATTTCATATTAATTTAAGAAAAGGCTTATAGTTTATTGAAAACCCATAAATCATGCATGGAAAAAGTGTTATGTATAGTGTGTTCGTTTGTTTATTTTATTTTTTACTTTCCCTCAAGCATAGTTTTACTTTATTTAAAGGTCATTCAGATTTTGGAAGGGCAATGTGGATGTTGAAAAATCTACCATATTGCAATTATTATTGAGAAAATAAACAGAGTTTGTACCATCAAATGGTTTTCAATGGACCAAAATGGTCAAAATTTTATATTGAATAAAGATGCTTAATTGAAATAAAAAGATAATATTATTGATTTCAATATCTTAAATGACTGAAAGGTATGCCTATTTTGAACACAAGCATATAGCATATGTCTAAGCTTCTTCTAGTTATGTGTGGTATAGGAAGCAGTGAAATAGGTAGACTGACTTTTGGAACTTAACCTGTTTCTAAGTGGAAGTGGTATCTGCATACTGAACAGCTTTCCATATATGTACTATATGCATTTCAGATATCATTGTAATGACTTGGGGAGGTAATAAGCACATTTTTTATGGACAAAGTGTATCATTACAGTGAGAAGGAATTATACCCTAGTTGTTTCTTCAAGTATAGTCACTGATATTGACAAAGTGACTATTTTCAAGAGATAAATCTGAGACAATATAAAAAAATTCAGAAAAATATTTTCATATCTAGTCATGATCGTCTAATTTTTCTGTGGTCAATAGTTGATCATCTTGCAAATGGTGTCATAGCACTTCTATTTGTCTGGAATGTAGAACATCTCAAACATGCAAGGAAATGGCATGTCATACTCACATACTCTTGATATAAGAGCCTCCAGGTTCAGGAAGCATTCTTCCTTAACTGTAGAACTGATCTTTGATGCAAACTCCCCCATCAAGGGAGCTTCATGACTGATGAGCAATCAGCCTGTTTTGATTACAGACTTGCATACTATATCCACATCCCAAGGTAGCATAGTCCTCAGATCAATGACTTCACAGGATACTTCAAGCTTTTCTTGAGCCATGGAAGCCACCTCTCAGAGCACATGAACATGAGTGCCCCAGCAACTAGAGTAACATCACTCACATCCTCTATCGCCTCAGCCTGGGACAGAAATTATATTTTTGTATTACAACTAGTGATTGTTAATGGGAGGATTTCATAGCCTGTACTGATTTCGGAAGAACAATCAACACTTAATGAGTATTTAAATAAACATCTACATATATATGTAGTTTTTTTTTTTTTGAATAAACAGTCATCTCTCCCTGCCTCTGTGTTTTTCCAGATGACCTTTTAGTTAAACTATTGAGTATATTTTAAATAAAAGTAGTGTTCTGGGGACTTCCAGTCAAGATGGAGGCATAGGTAGATACGCTGCACCTCCCTCACAACTATGAAAGAAAACCACTTCAAAACTAAAAAATCAAAACAAAACAGAAAATCCAACTACATGGCAGTTTAACAGACAAAGAAATAAAGAATTATTCAGCCAGAAAGGTAGGAGGAGAAGAGCTTGGATGGAGAGAATAAAGTGTGATGCTGTGGCAGTGCTTAGCAGCAGCAGCTGGCAGCTCGGCTAGTGGCAGTGGTGACTAGTGGCAGTGGCAGTGGCACAAGAATTGTAGCCATGGTAAAATGTGAAGTTATATATTTTAAACCTGGGAAACAATTCCAGCCCCAAACCAGTCTGATCCCAGCCCCAGACCAGAACACGCAGCCCACAGTTCCAGCACTAGGGGAAAAATTAAGTCACATTGCTTCTGACTATGAAAAACAGTGGGGAGTAGGGGTGGAGAAAGAAACTGCAGGTCTCTCAGCAGAAGCAGATTATTTAGTATGGGAACAGGGAGAAAAAGCTGGAAAGAAGCAAGTGTGGGGCAAGTGGCACTGTTCCCTCTCAGATACTTTCCCCACATACATAACCAAAACATGGTGAAATAGGTCACTAGCACTGACACATATTTAAGGCTCAGCCTTTTATAATGTAACAGGTGTGACAACTCTACCTAAGACACAGAGGCAAATACGGAAAGCTGTCAAGATGAGGAGACAGAGAAGCGTGGCTCAAAAGGGGTGGTGGGGAAAGGGGTAACAAGATTCCAGTGGGAGAACTGAGCAACAAGGAGATAGCCAATTTAACAGACGCACAGTTCAAGGCACTGGTAAAAAAGATGCTCACAGACTTGGCAGAAAAGATTAAGCATGATAGGGAAGACGAAGGCTATACTAAGTGAAATCCACATGAAACTAGTAGTGAGGGAAAGAAAATCAGGGTTCAAATAAGTGAACTGAAACATAATAAAGAAATAAACAGTCAACCAGTATGGAAGGAAGAAACAAGAATTGAAAAAAAATGTGGAGAGGCTTAGAAACCTCTGGGATAACTTTTTGTTTCACCTTTGCTCCCCTCTTCCCAGTACCCCCGCTTCCCTCCAGCAATCCCACCCCCCTTAATTCACGCCAATGGGTCATGCATATAAGTTCTTTGGCTTCACCCTTTCCTATATTATTAACTTACCCCTGTCTATTTTGTACCAACCAATTATGCTTCTTAGTCCCTGCACCATTTCCTCATTTTTCCCCCTTCCCCTCCCAGCTGATAACCCTGCAAGTGATCCTCACACCTATGATTCTGTACCTGTTCTGGTTGTTTGCTTAGTTTGTTTTTGTTTTTATTTTTTAGAGTCAATTGTTTATAGTTGTGAATTTGTTGTCATTTTAATGTTCATTGTGTTGATTTTTTACTTAAATAAGTCCCTTTAAGATTTTATATAATAATGGCTTGGTGATGATGAACTCCTTTAGGTTTATCTTGTCTGGGAAGCATTTCATTTGCCCTTCCATTCTAAATGATAGCTTTGCTGGATAGAGTAATCTTGGTTGTAGGTCCTTGTTTTTCATCATATCGAAACACTCCTTGCCAGTCCCTTCTTGTCTGCAAAGTGTCTTTTGAGAAACAAGGTGATAGTCTTATAGGCTCCCCTTTGTAGGTAACTCTCTGCTTTTCTATTGCCGCTTTAAGATTCTCTCTTTATATTTCACCTTTGGCATTTTAATTATCATGTGTCTTGGTGTGGTACCCTGTGCATCCAGCTCGCCCGGGACTCTCCATGATTTCTAGACTTGTATGTCTATTTCCTTCACATAATTTGGGGGTGTTTCCTCTATTATTTTTTCATATAAGTTTTCAATTTCTTGGTCTTCCTCTTCTCCTTCTGGCATCTCCATGATTCGTAGGTCGGCATGTTTAAAGTTGTCCCAGAGGTTCCCAAGCCTGTCCTCATTTTTTCAATTCTTGTTTCTTCATTCTGTACTGGTTGACTTTTTTTTTTTCTTCCTTATGTTCCAAATTATTGATTTGAACCCTGGTTTTCTTCCCTTCACCATTGGTTTTGTGTGGATTTCCTTTGTTTCACTTAGCATAGCTTTCACTTCTTCTCTTAGTCATTTGCCATCCTCAAGCATATATGTCAAGCCTGCGAACATCTTTATCATCAGTGTTTGGAATTCTGCATCTGTTATGTTGGCTATCTCCTCATCTGTTAGATTGAATATCTCCTCATCACTTAGTTTTCCCACTAGAATCTTGATCTGTTCCCGCTTTTGGGCCATACTTCTCTGTCTCCTCATCCTGACAGGCTCCTAGATTTGTTTGCCTCTGTGTCTTAGGTAGAGCTGTTATTCCTGTTACATTGTAAGGGGCAGAGCCTTAGGGATCCATCAGTACAGGGCGACCCATTTCACCACATTGTGGCACTGTATGTGGGGGAGGGGTCTGAGGGGGAACAATGCCACTTGCCCAGCACTCGCCCCTTTTCCAGGCACTTTCCCCACTTCCATATGGAACTGGCGCCTCTCTAGCTGTTGCCCTGGTCATTGTCCCCAGAGTGGGTGGGTCTGCAGATGTTCTAGAACTGTGGGGGCCCTTTAAACAAGCAGAGTCTGCTGAGAGACTAGTAGTTTCTTCTTCCACTTCAACCCCCTCTGGTTTTCACAGTCAGAAGCAATGAGGCTTGATTTTCCCTGGTGCTGGGACTGTGAGCTGTGTGGTCTGGTGAGGAGCTTGGGACGCTCCCCAGGTGTCCCTCCTATCTTTTAAAAATGTACAACTATGCTTTCTGTCGGCCTGTCTCTGCCACTGCCACTGCTGCTGCTGCTGCCACCACTACACCACATCATCTCTGCCCTAGCTCTGCTTCTCCTACCTGTATGGATGAGTATTTCTTTTTTATATCTTTGTTTGTTGAACTTCCAAGCAAGTTGATTTTTTGGAACTTCTAGTTGCCTCTAGTTTTGAGGTACAGTAATTGCATACCTTTTTAGTTGTGGGAGGGAGACTCAGTGTGTCTGTCTAGGCCTCCATCTTGGCCAGAAGTCTCCTAGCTAAAATACCTTTAGTTAGGCTGTAATTGCATGGATAAAAAGTAACTGTAGAACAAGCTAACCTGCAACTGCAGATGTGCAACTGGGTTTGGAAACCACTGCAAAGAACTTGTGACTCTCAACAACCTGAAACCATCCAATCCAGAGTCTCCATACCCAACATGTGGACAAAGTGTAATTATTGGGAAAAGGCTTACAGAAGTTTCAACAACCA
This sequence comes from Furipterus horrens, assembly GCF_987537825.1. Classification (NCBI taxonomy): domain Eukaryota; kingdom Metazoa; phylum Chordata; class Mammalia; order Chiroptera; family Furipteridae; genus Furipterus; species Furipterus horrens. Next base: position 62,651,648 of record NW_028327182.1, on the reverse strand, counting down.
AAAGAGTACATTTCCGAAGGTAAGATGGCGGAGGAGTGAGGAGAAGTTGCGGTTTCAGGCTCCCGAGACCCGTCTGCAGTTTGGGCTAATTGCAGACAGAACGTCTCAGTGAGCAGCTGGACACTGGCAGGAGTTGAGCCATGGCACTGCTGGATTAGAGAAAATCCATCTGGGAACAACCTGTTTAGTGAGGATAGCAGAGGAAAAGGGGACGAAACGAGATTCCTGACTGGGGCAGCTGCCTGATCTGCGGCGGGAAGCACACAAAGGCTTTTTGGCGACCACAGGCTGCCCCGGAGAGGAGTCGGGAGGAGAGCGGATCTCTGCCCGCTGACAGAGACGGGACTCGACCAAGTGGCATTGGCGCTGAAGAACAGAAGACAGCGTGCTGCCAGGCAAGTGAGAACATAATTCTCCTTTATATTTTTCTCTAGTGGATGGTGGAGAGGGGAGGAAAGTTTGGGGGTGGTAGGCCATTCTTGAGGAGCGCAGGCGCAGAGGCGCGTTCATCCACTCCCCAACCCTACCCTTGGGTCGCGGGGATGCGCATAGGGAAGTGCTCTCACTCACTGGCCCAGGTGCAAGAGGCCCTGAGTCCAGATGTCCCTCGGACACTCCCCAATGGACATAAGATCAGTGCCCCAACGGGCACAAGGAGGGCCCACTGAACACGCAGAGGACTGTGCACAGATACCCCTAGACAGCTCCCGTGGGCGCAGGGCCCCAGGCTGGAAAGCAGACCACTAGCACAAGCTCTGTTTGTGCCCACCCAGACGGGTGAGGGAAGGCGGGCGGCAGCAGCACGGGAACAGCGGGTGGCAGCGACTCACGGACGCTCACTTCCACTGAGCACAAGTGTCCGGGGCCCTGCCCTAAGAGGCGAGAGACCAACTCCCAGAGCTCGGCTCAGCAGGACTAAGGGCACGGGCGGCTCGAGAGCGTGAAAACACCTCAGCCAGGGGACAATAGGCGCCAATCCCGGGGCAAGCTCTCGGGACGCCGGGCGCGTGCAGGGACACCTCGGCGCCAATGCGGAACCACCGCAGCCCCGCAACAATAGGCTCCAACTGCGGGGCAAACTCTCGGGCCGCCCAAGCGCACAGGGGCTTGCACGTAAGGGCACCACAACTGCCTCCAGCGGGCAGCAAGGGAGCGTGCCGTGCCGGCAACCACGGGCGCGCACCATTGCGGCAACCGTGGGCGCACACCAGTGCTACAAGAAACAAGAACCTCTGAACTGCCACACTAGACCAGCTGGGGATGCAGAAAAAGAAGGCAACACACCAAGGCTAAAACGGAGTAAAAACATCGCTTTTTTTTTTTTTCCAATTTTTTTTCTCCCTTTCCTCTTTCTTTCTTTCTTTCTTCTTAATTCTTTCTTTTCTTTCTTTCTTTCTTTCTTTCTTTCTTTCTTTCTTTCTTTCTTTCTTTCTTCTTTTCTTCTATTTTCTTGGGTTTTTTTGGGGGTATTTTTCTTTCAATTTTTTTCTCTCTTCTTTCTTTCTTCTTTCTTCTTTCTTTTCTATATTTCTTTGTTCCTCTCTTTCTTCTCTTTTCTTGGGTTTTTTGGGTTTTTTTTATGGTTATTTTTTTCTCTCTTCTTTCTTTCTTCTATATTCTTTCTTTTCTTCCTTTCTTTCTTCTATTTTCTTGGGTCTTTTTTTGGGGGGGGGTGTTATTTTTTCTCCCCTTACAAAAAGAATAACAAACTTTATCTCTAACGTGTTGCATATAACCTCTCCTTCTCATCGTTTCTCTTTAATCATTGTTTATTCGTTTGTGTGTCTAGTTTAGCCCCCCTATCACTCTAAATAATAGAATATAATTACTATATAAACCCAATACAATATAATCCCACTTTCTTACTATATTATGCATTTTTCTATCCTTTTCTTCTATTTTTATTAACATACAATGTAAATATTACCTACTGGCTTTCACAGTCTCAACTATTATTAATCTATCACCCCCTCTATCAAAAATTCTATTTTTCCTCCCCCCAAACAACTCTTATCTATTCTTCTTATAGTATAAAAGCTCTAATCTCTTTACATTTATATTAATACGGTCTCGTTGACTGACGATAGCAGGATAGAGTGGGGGGATACTTTTTGAGGGTGTGGGTCTCCTACCTGGGCTGTGTGTTTATGTTTTTAACAGCATATCCACAAAAGAACTCAAGACAAAGCAGATAGAGTGACTCTCAACCAACTAGCCAGAAGGAAGAAATATAACCAAACAGCATAAACAAATGACATAAAGGGTAACTCAAGAACATCAGGCTCAGGATATCAAAGAGACTGCACCACTGAAACCCCCAGATCTCCCATAAAGAATCTCACAACACAAAGGAGGGAAGTCAAAGCAGACTACGCCTCCCCAAAAAAACAAACAAATAAATAAATAAATAAATAAATAAATAAACAAACAAAAAGAATCCTGCATGGTAAGATGCAAAAATAACCCCTCAATGAAGAGAAAAGAGGAATCCTCAGAAAGAGAGATAGATGAAATAGACATAGCCCAAATGTCAGACATGGAATTCAAAACAATGGTGGTAAAGAAGATCAATATACTCGACATCCTTAAAATCAACTATGACAACCTCCAAGGAAGTTACCAGCAGCTCCAAGAAAATTACAGGGAACTTGCAGAGAACTACACCAGCATAAAAAAAGGCATAAAAACTGTTAACAAGAACCAGGAAGAACTTAAGAATGCAATCTCTGAACTGAAAAACACAGTAGAATCAGTCAAAAGCAGATGAAATGAAGCAGAGGATCAGATTAGTAAGTTAGAAGATAATGTAGAGAAAAACTCCCAGACAATACAGCAAAATGAAAAAAAATTGAAAAAATATGAACAAGATGAAAGGGAATTACAGGATAGCATGAGAATAAATAATATCAAGATCATAGGAATTAGGGAGAAGAAAAGGACCATGGAATTCAAAAACTGATAGGAGAAATAGTGACAGAAAATTTTCCTAACCTGATGAGAGAAAAAGTTATACAAGTTCAGGAAGCACAGAGAGTTCCAATGAAGAGGAACCCCCCAAAACCCACTCCAAGGCACATCATAGTTAAAATGGCAACATTCCAAGACAAAGAGAGAATCCTAAAAGCAGCAAGAGAAAAACAGCAAATAACATACAAGGGAGCTCCGATAAGGCTATCGACTGATTTCTCAACAGAAACATTACAAGCCAGAAGATAATGGTCAAAAATATTTCAAGCAATGAAAAACAAAGGCCTACAACCAAGAATACTCTACCCAGCAAGGCTCTCATTCAAAATAGAAGGTGAAATAAGGAGTTTCTCAGACAAAGGAAGACTGAAAGAATACATCTCCACCAAACCAGCATTGGAAGAGATGCTAAAGGGAGTGTTCTAAGAAAAAGGAAGAAAAGAACAAGAGAGGAGAGGAACAGAGGTACAAAAGGAAATGAATAAATACACGTCAATAATAACCTTAAATGTAAATGGATTAAATGCTCCAATTAAAAGACATAGGGTAACGGAATGGATAAGAAAACAGGACCCACATATTTGCTGTCTACAAGAAACACACCTGAAAACAAAAGATTTACACAGACTGAAAGTAAAGGGATATAAAAAAATATTCCAAGCAAAGGGACCGGAAATAAAAGCCGGGGTAGCAGTCCTCATATCAGACAGAACGGACTTCAAAGCAAGGACAATAAAAAGAGACAAAGAAGGACATTTCAGAATACTGAAAGGAACAATCCATCAAGAAGATATGACTTTGATTAACATATATGCACCCAACACAGGAGCACTCAAATACATAAAGCAAATACTAGAAGACCACAAAAAGGATATCAACAACAACACACTCATAGTAGGGGACTTCAACACTCCATTATCAACAATAGACAGATCATCAAAGCAAAGTAACACCAAGGATATACAGGCATTGAACAACACACTAAACCACATAGATCTAACTGATACATATAGAACTTTTCACACCAAAGAAGCAAAATATACATTCTTTTCAAGTGCACGTGGGACATTTTCAAAGATAGACCACATGATAGGTCACAAAACAAGCCTCAACAAATTCAAGAAAATTGAAATCATATCAAGCATCTTTTCAGATCAAAATGCCTTGAAACTAGAAATCAACCTCAGAGAAAAAAATCAAACACACCCAAACTCATGGAGATTGAATAACATGCTGTTAAATAATGAATGGGTTAACAATGACATCAAAGAGGAAATCAAGAAATTTCTAGAAACTAATGACAATGAACACACAACAGCCCAAAACCTATGGGACACAGCAAAAGCAGTCCTGAGAGGGAAGTTCATAGCAATACAGGCATATCTGAAAAGGATAGAAGAATCTCAAATAAAAAAGCTAACCCTAAAGCTACAAGAACTAGAACAACAACAACAACAAAAAAGCCTAGGGCAAGAAGAAGGAACGAAATAATCAAGATCAGAGCAGAACTAAATGACATAAAGACTAAACAAACAATCCAAAAGATCAACAAAACTAGGAGCTGGTTCTTCAAAAAAATAAACAAAATCGACAAGCCTCTAGCCAGGCTCATCAAGAAAAAAAGAGAGAAGTCCCAAATAAACAAAATCAGAAAAGAAAGAGAAGAAATCACGACTGATACCTCAGAAACACAAATGATAGTTAGAAATTACTTCAGACAACTGTATGACAAGAAATTTGACAATCTAGAACAAATGGACAAATTTCTAGAAACATACAACCTTCCAAAACTGAATCAAGAAGAAATGGAAAGTCTCAACAGACCAATAACAAAAAAGAAAATTGAAACAGTAATCCAAAATCTCTCTGCACACAAAAGTCCTGGACTGGATGGCTTCACAGGCGAATTCTACAAAACATTCAGGGAAGAACTAACTCCTATCCTCCTCAAACTGTTCCAAAAAATCCAGGAAGAGGGGAAAATCCCAAACTCTTTCTATGAAGCCAGTATTATCCTAATCCCCAAATGAGGTCAAGAGACAACAAAGAAAGAAAACTACAGGCCAATATCACTGATGAACATCGATGCTAAAATCCTTAATAAAATATTGGCAAACAGGATCCGGCAATACATCAAAAGGATCATACATCATGATCAAATGGGCTTCATTCCAGGGATGCAAGGATGGTTTAATATTCGCAAATCAATAAATATAATACATCACCTAAACAGAATGAAAGGCAAAAATCACATGATCATATCAATAGATGCAGAAAAAGCATTTGATAAAGTACAACACCCATTTATGATGAAAACACTCAGCAAAATGGGAATAGTGGGAGCATACCTTAACATAATTAAGGCTATATATGAGAAGCCTGAGGCCAACATCATATTCAATGGACAAAAACTGAAAGCATTCCCCCTGAACTCAGGAACTAGCCAAGGTTGTCCACTCTCTCCACTCCTTTTCAACATAGTGTTGGAAGTCCTAGCCACAGCAATCAGACAAGAAAAAGAAATAAAACGCATCCAAATTGGGAAAGAGGAATTAAAACTTTCATTAGATGACATGATATTATACCTAGAAAATCCTATAAACTCCACTAAAAGACTACTCGATATAATAAGTGAATTTGGCAAAATCGCAGGGTACAAAATAAATATACAGAAATCTAAGGGATTTCTGTACACCAACAATAAAATAGCAGAGACAGAGACAAAAAAGAAAATACCATTTACTATAGCAACAAGAAAAATAAAGTGCCTAGGAGTCGTCGGCAGCCGTCCGTCTCGAGAGACGATGGTGTAGCTTCTTAAGAGTCTATCTGCACCACCGAGAATGGCTGTGCAGTCCAACTCGGGAGTGACACGGTATCTGTCTCCTCCCGTGTTGAATCGACATCTTGTGATGACGCTGGAGTGTCCTCTCCAGTGAAGCTGAAGCTACAGAGCCTGGGCAGGGTGATATGGAGGGTCTGCTGTTGCCCATGCCCATCCGTCTCGAGAGACGATGGTGTAGCTTCTTAAGAGTCTATCTGCACCGCCGAGAATGGCTGTGCAGTCCGACTCAGGAGTGACACGGTATCTGTCTCCTCCCATGTTGAATCGACATCTTGCGATGACGCTGGAGTGTCCTCTCCAGTGAAGCTGAAGCTACAGAGCCTGGGCAGGGTGATATGGAGGGTCTGCTGTTGCCCATGCAGCAGACCCCCCTTCTCTTCGCAGCTGAAGGATCCAAGGGAAAGATGGAGTCAATACAGCTTGGCTTCAGGTGCGCCGCAGGAGTTGCCGGTGTTGACTCCAACGTCAAACCGCCTTAGGGACTCCGGCTCCGGATTTTCTGTCAGGGTTTACTCCCTTAACCTTTCCCCTGAAGAGGTATGCCGCAAGGCAGCGGAGGTTTTTTGGAGTCAGAGCTTTCCTTCTCTGATGAGTGCCTAGGAGTAAACTTAACCAAAGAGATAAAAGACCTGTACTCTGAAATATTACATAACATTGAAAAAAGAAATTAAGGAAGAAACAGATAAATGGAAGCAAATACCATGTTCTTGGATTGGAAGAATCAACATCATCAAAATGGCCATACTACCCAAAGCAATTTACAGATTCAATGCAATCCCTATTAAAATACCAATGACATATTTTACAGACCTAGAACAAATACTCCATAAATTCATATGGAACCAAAAAAGACCCCGAATAGCAAAAGCAATCTTGAGACAGAAGAACACAGCAGGAGGAATCACAACACCAGATATCAAACAATACTACAAAGCCACTGTAATCAAAATAGTCTGGTACTGGCATAAGAACAGACATATAGATCAGTGGAACAGCATAGAGATTCCAGAAATAAACCCAGGCCTCTATGGTCAACTAATATTTGATAAAGGAGGAAGGAACATAACATGGAGTGAGAAGAGCCTCTTTAACAAATGGTGCTGGGAGAACTGGACAGGGGCCTGGAAAAAAATGAAACTAGACCACCAACTTACACCACACACAAGAATAAACTCAAGATGGATCAAAGACTTAAATGTAAGCCATGACACCATAAAAGTCCTAGAGGAAAGCATAGGCAAGAGAATATCAGATATCTCATGTAACAATCTCTTCACGGATACATCTAAAGCAAGAGAAACAAAGGAAAAAATAAATAAATGGGATTACATCAAACTGAAGAGTTTCTGCTCAGCAAAAGAAAACATCAGCAAGATGAAAAGGAAACCAACCATATGGGAAAACATATTTGCCAATGACATCACTGACAGGGGACTGATTTCCAAAATATATAAAGAGCTTATATGACTCAACATCAAGAAAACAAACAACCCAATTAAAAAATGGGCAAAGGACCTGAACAAACACTTCTCTAAAGAGGACATACAGAAGGTCCATAGACACATGAAAAAATGCTCAACATCATTAGCCATCAGGGAGATGCAAATAAAAACCACAATGAGATACCACCTTACACCTGTCAGAATGGCCATCATCAACAAATCAACAAGCAACAAGTGCTGGCGAGGATGTGGAGAAACAGGAACCCTACTGCACTGTTGGTGGGAATGCAGACTGGTGCAGCCACTATGGAGAACAGTATGGAATTACCTCAAAAGATTAAAAATGGAACTGCCTTTTGAACCAGCGACTCCACTACTAGGATTATACCCAAAGAATCTTGAAACACCAATTCAAAAGAACTTATGCACCCCTATGTTCATTGCAGCACTGTTTACAATAGCTAAGTGCTGGAAACAATCTAAGTGCCCATCTGTAGATGAGTGGATCAAAAAACTGTGGTACATTTACACAATGGAATACTTTGTAGCAGAAAGAAAGAAGGAACTCCTGACATTTGCAACTACATGGATGGAACTAGAGAGAATTATGCTTAGTGAAATAAGCCAGGCATAGAAAGAAAAATACCATATGATATCACGTAATACAGGAAACTAAAGAGCAATACAAACAAAGGAACTAAATAGAACAAAGAGCAGAATAGCAGTCAATAGGGGGGAGGGGAGAGGGAGAGAAGGGGGATAAGTAAGGGAAGGGTTTAGTCAAAGAACCTGTATTAAAGACTCATGGACATGGACAACGGGGAGGGATATGATTGCGGGAGAGGGGATGGGTTGGGTGGGGGAGAGAATTTAGGGGAAAAGGGGACAACTGTAACTGAAAAACCAAAAAAAAAAAAAAAACTAACTGTAAACAAATTACTTTTTAGAAATTGTACATTGATAGATGTAAAATAGGTATATCTTAGTTTTAAATATCAATGCCAAGAAACACTGCAAAGTTATGAGACAGCTGCTTTTTACATTTATCTAACTTGTTATATAATTAATTGGATGAACATTTAAATGAAAATTGTAGCACATCAACTCCTACATTGTAGCAGATAGTATATACTTCCTTAGTTTTGAGAATATCTATATTTAATTTATTTAACTTATTTTTATATAACCCAGAGAACCCTAATGCAAAAACGGTTTTGAACAATAGTAGTAGAGTAAGGCTGACCTGAGTTTGAATACTCAGGTTTTTTACTTTTTTTTATTCAATAAATATTTACCAAGTACCTAATACAAGCTAGGTATTCTTCAGTGTGATAGGAAATAGCCATGGAGAAAACAGACTAATTCTTTGCTCTCGTAGTATTTAACTCATGGGGGAAAGAAAGGGTAAAGAGTAAAATCTATCAATTTTAAATACAATTTCAGATAGTAAAGGTTTTAAAAAGAAGAATAAAGAGATATATAGTGGTAGGATATGTTCTGTTTCACTAGGTTGCTCAGGTCTGATTAAATACCTTTAAAGGAACAGACAAATGTTTTGAATGAAATAAAGGATTTAGCTGAGAGAACAGTTTTCTAGATAGAAGGATATGCACATTCCAAGGTCACAATATTAGATTGGGTGTGCCAAGTCCATAGTGCAGGGAAAAAAAGTGTAGCTCAGGGGGTTGGAGATATGACAGGAGTAAGAGACTTCTTGAAGAGCTGGCCCTTGAAATCCTCCTAGGAGAGGATAAAGGTTGGTATTTTATTTTTAGAATAACATGAAATCATGGAAGCATTTAAGTAGGATAATACCAGGACTTTTCTTAAGAAGGTCCTTTTGCCTGCTGTGTAGAAACAAGAGTATAAATAACACTGGGGAATACAGTGTTCATTGAGTTAGATATAACACTTGTTTTTGACTAAGTTTTGGCACCTGAATCCAAAAATTAACACAGTTTTTCTCTAACACGTCAACTTTTTAAGGTACAGGATACCCTTCCTTTGTCCCAAAAACCATACAAAATGTACATACAAAGAAATAAGAAAAAGTACCTAAATATATTGTTTATTTAGAGTTATTTTATTCATGTAAAAGCTATATATTATTACTGTAAGTCAAATTGTGTACAAGTAATAAAGTCCTGCTACCAAGCATACATATTAAGATATTTTATCTTTTTAAATGACAGGCTAGGAAATGCCAAAATGAGATACTTGAAACAGTCTCCTCCAGTTAGCAAAGCTTTAACAAACTGCATCACAAGACCCAGTTTTATGTGCAGAGGTGGGACTATAGTGTTCTTTCTGTCAACACATGGCTCATGTAGAATGTTTGAATCACCAGGTTTTAGGTCAGATCTTGGAGGCCAATTTGACTCCACCCAATGCTTCTCATGAGCTCTGTTGTTCCACATACACAGAAAACAGGGAATACTTGCTGTATCCACATTGTTGACCAAGAAGGAAGCAGACCACTTGAAGGTCAACACAAATGATCCAATTGTGCTTGTGATATTGCAACAGATCAATGACTCTTTATGTCTTCAGATTTTTGTGAAAACAAACAGAATGGCCAGTTGTGACTGCACCAAATAAATTGCCATTATGGAGGAGGACACACTTCAAGTTCCACTTTGAGCTCTCAACGAACAGTAACCATTCAGTTGTGTTATAGATTGTAATTCCCAATTTCTCCATTAAGCCATGTATGTTATGGCAATACACAAAGCCACCATCACTTCAAAAGTATTGCAGAAATGCACTTTCTTTTGATCAAAAGTAGGATGCCTTTGCTCCTTTTTCAAGCAAATATTTCTCATGCAGTCTTGATGCTAGGAGTCCTAAAGCCTCATGCCAAGTCATTCAACTCATGCTAATCAAATCCCTTATGAACCGAGTCATCTTCAATTTCAAAATCTTCATCATTGCTACTTTATCTTACATTTTTTTTTCTTGTTATATCCTGATGTTTTCACTATACAAAAGCAACAATCACTTGAATGATCTCTGGGCTCTTGCCAAACCACAGGTTTACCAAATGGCAATTTATTACGTGTTCCCTTCACCGACATCCATAAACTCTTGACACACTGCTTGCACATCTTGTGAGGGGCCCAAGACTTATCTTGATCACCAAGTTTTACTTTAAAATATGCAAAATAGGCTTGCCTGACAAATACCCTGATGTTTGTCCTTTGGGAATGGTGAAACTGTCACATATATAACAAAATGAATCAGAGTTGTTTAGGCACTTACAATGAGAAATAGCAGAGGCAGACATGATCTGAAGGAAAGGAAATAAGTATGTATGTAAATAAAAAAATAAATTCTGCTAATTCTTTGTATACAGACAAGAAATCAGACTACACTTCAGAATATGATTCACTATATAGAGTGGCACATAACCTCTCACCACATTGTACCATGTGTAACTGAATAGCCTAGATACGTATGAACCTGTCGCTGGTCTCCAAGGTCACCCCCCACCCCTCCCCACTCGAGAAAGGTTTGCTCTCAGCCAATAGGAGAGCTCTAGTGCTTCCCTTGATCCAAGCTGATCCAGCCTAGAGTGGTTGCATTAAGATAAACTGTACAGAAAAAACGATGTGATAGAAGAAAACTAACTGCAGTTTTGAAATCAGCCTGCCTAATTTATGTCTAAAACAGCTAAAAAATTGAACTCAACAGGAATTATGTTAAAAACTGTTCCCCTGTGTAAGCAACGCAAAGATTGGAAGGCCCTTCTGATCCAAGCAAGAGGTGATGGTTGGACCATAAGTGGGAGCTGTGGGAAGTGATTAGCAAGAAGTTAATTTAGGATATATTTTGAGGCTAGAGCTGATAAAATATGGATTTAATTATGACTGTTAAAGAATAGTCAAGGTTAATTTTATGTCTTTGACTGGAGCAGCTGAGTGAATGAAATTGCCTTTTATAGGTATTGGCATGTTCAGTAACTAAATATATAACCTTTGACCTTCCTAAAACTTGTCATTATCTGAAAGACTTGGAAACAAAGATACTACTTCACTGGCTTTGTCCATATTAGTTCAGATAATACACACAAGACACTGATTAGAGAGGTTGGCAGATAGCAAGAAATTAACACAGGATAGTCATAATTACTTAAAGTAATTATTATTAAGTATCATACCATATCTTTAATTTGGCTATTAACATTTTAGATTTGTTTTTATTGTTTTATTTCATTTTGTTTTTGTCTGTCTCTCTGATATGTTATCTGCATCTTTCCTCTCATGCTGAAAAGAAAACTTGTTTTTTACCTACAGATGAGTTGAGGAATATTTTCAGGACTGAATTTCTACAAAAGACAAATACTATAATACAGTACCATAAGAGCATTATTAAATACCAAACGAACAGAGAACAACCTTAACAATCTTTTCTTTCAAAGTCCAGGTTCCCTTTGTACTTACCATTGCTACTAACTAAATTTTGTTTTGAATTGTGCACTTGAAAGTTCTTTAAAATGTAACATAATTCTGAAAGTATTACTATGAAATATATTTCATTATAATAACAATAAATATGCAAATATCGTCGGCAGCCGTCCGTCTCGAGAGACAATGGTGTAGCTTCTTAAGAGTCTATCTGCACCACCGAGAATGGTTGTGCAGTCCGACTCGGGAGTGACACGGTATCTGTCTCCTCCCGTGTTGAATCGACATCTTGCGATGATGCTGGAGTGTCCTCTCCAGTGAAGCTGAAGCTACAGAGCCTGGGCAGGGTGATATGGAGGGTCTACTGTTGCCCATGCAGCAGACCCCCCCTCTCTTCGCAGCTGAAGGGCCCAAGGGAAAGACGGAGTCAATACAGCTTGGCTTCAGGTGCGCCGCAGAAGTTGCCGGTGTTGACTACAACGTCGAACCGCCTTAGGGACTCCGGCTCCGGATTTTCTGTCGGGGTTTACTCCCTTAGCCTTTCCCCTGAAGAGGTATGCCGCAAGGCAGCGGAGGTTTTTTGGAGTCAGAGTTTTCCTTCTCTGATATGCAAATATAAAACAAAAGAAACAAACAAAAAAAACTCTGAAACTGAGAGAATTAAAAATATCCACAGATTTACAGTAGTCTGTGGGGAGACTAATGTATCATTAGTCTTAGACCTAATATGTGGAAACGCTGGCTAAAATATCTTCTTCATACAAATTCTATGCTCTCTCCACTATCTATTCAATCCCCTAGGAATGATATTACTGCTCTTGACCTCAAATAACAAAGATGGTCACAAAAATAGAAGTTCATTTGGTTTTCCTAGATTTTAAGTTATTTTGGTCTACAATTCCTGCCCAACGTAATTGAGTCACTACAAATATAAACAATGAAGTAAGCAAAATCTCCCTTCATTATTTTCATCATTTTTGTTTTACCCTGAGGTTTTTCTTTTCTGACTTCTATAAAAAGGAAGAATATTTCTCTTTATCATAGGGAGACAAACCACACATTAAGGACAGCACAGCGTGGCCAAAGAAGGAGCTTAAAACCTTGACCCATTGTCTGAGCAGTGGACTGCTTGCACTAGGGCCCCTAATAGCCTGAAAATAAAAGTCGTTTAGCTGTTTAAACTATACATTGTTAATTTCTGTTACATTGACAAAACACTGTCCTAAGTCTTGTTGCCCTTTTTGAGGTATAAGCCAAGTGGGGAATTCCAAGAAGAAGATTGGTAATTGGTTCTGGGAGATTAGTGAAGAGGTGTGATCTAGACAAAAAAAAAAAAAAAAAAAAAAAAAAAAAAAAAAAAATTACAAGAGATCTGTGAGCAGGTGACAAGCAAATCCCCAGCTGTAGATGAGATTTCAGAGGGCGAAAGTGGAGTGAGTATGCCTATGAAGGAAGATTTACTGGCTTACAAGATTTATTAGATAGCTACAGAAGAAGAAACTTTTAAAGAACATAATAGAGTAACAGCCAAAGAATTATGATGAAAGTAAAAAGCAATTTATTTTTGAATACCTCTCCCTGCATGGTCTGTCAAAAATCACTTTCACCATGTGATTACTCTGCTTAAATCTCCATGCTCTCCTCTAAAGTTACTTGGTATTATAATGTAATGAATCTGAATGGTTTAAGACCCTTCATCACTTAACAAAAAAAATGCATATTTTTACTCTACTTTAAGTATTTCATTGATTTTTTACCCTTTCCCTGTGAATTATGCGTGCCTTTTATTGCATCATGCACCACTTAACCACAGAGTTATATCCCAAGAAATGCAGTTAGGTGATTTTGCCATGCAAAGATCATGGAGTGCACTTACACAAACCTAGAAGGCATAGCCTACTACACAACAGGCTATATGGTATAGCGTATTGCTCTTAGGCTACAGACCTCTACAGCATGTTACTGCACTTAATATCTAGGCACTTATAACACAATGTTAAGCATGAGTATATGTAAACATATCTAAACATATAAAAGTTACAGTAAAAATACATAAACCAGTAATAGTCATTTATCATCATTATCAAGTATTATGTACAAGTACATAATTATATATGCTATATTTTTACATAATTGATAGCATAGTCAATTTGTTTACATCAGCATCCCTACAACCACATGATGAATGTTTTGCACTATTATGTTATGACAGCTATGACATCACTAGTCTATAGGAATTTTAACTCCATTGTAGTCTTATGAGACCATTGTCTTCTATCCAGTTGGTGGTTGACTGAAATATTGTCATGAGGCTCATGATTGTATTTGGCATCATCCACTTTATCTGAGGCATGTTATATATACTCCACTGCACTTTTTGAAATACTACTTGTAAGTTTTTGCTCAAATCCCAGCTCCTCCATAAAGCTCTCTGCAACTATTCTAACCCAGATTTTTCTCTTTTCCCACAGCCCATAACACTTAAGAGTTATCATCAAAGAGGTGCAAGTTGTGTTGTTCACTCATGGTTTTATGAATATTTATTGGGTCTCTAAAGTAGATTATAAACATTCTGTCTTATATTTTCTTTTAAAATATTAAGAGTATTTAGCAAAATTTTACCTGTAGGACACTTGTTCTGCTAGGTGATAAAAATGTTGACTTAGACAGTCTTTTGTACTCCAAACCATACAGTTTTTGTTTGTATATTACTCTTCCCACAACATTTTCCTGGCTTTCAAGTACTTTATTAATTATATGGTGGCTCACTTATATGGTCTGTCTCAGGATAGCGAGTCTATCTCACAAAAAGACAGGAGAAAATTTACATTTCTCATGTCTTGCTTACATGTAGGACATAGGAAATGAATGATCCTTTTTAATGAAGAGGATACAAATTATGCTTTTTCCAGTTCATTAGGAACTAACCAAGTGCCAGCATTTGTGTGGATACTACATCCAGCACAGCGCCTGCAGTTGAGGTAGCCCCTGGGTTTATAGTTGTACTTTATCTTCCACATGACTCAACCGAATTGAATTTTGCTGTTTGTTGAACAAGTATGCAGTGGGGATCACCACTTCAAGTCTTTGGCGTTGTATCTCTGCGGTTTCTCCTGAGATGCATTATTATTTCTGCTTTACTATCTTGGTTAGAGGTGGGCAGCTTCAGGGATTTTCACTTGGCCTGCCAACCATACTAAATCACTTCACAGGTCAGGGAATCAACGGGAATTTTATTTCATTTTTCAAAATGCAGCACTCAATCAGTTTTCAGAGCATCCATCACAATACACACTTTGGGTTCAGGCAAATGACTGCTGGGTGGTGTGTGGTCCCATTGGACTCGCTTTAAATAACTTTGGCCAGGGCTTAAAGATATGGCTGTCCTCCTCACCATTGAGTTCCATATTGTCATAGTAAAATGAATGACCATAGGGCCTTCAAGGGACATGATCAACTGGGGGTGGGGCCTTTGGTCTCACATAATAGATCAAAATTTATATGTCCTCACTTCCAACATACCTACCTCATTTTCCGTAGGTCACAGTCATGCCCAAGCATCAAACAAACAATACAAAAAAAGCTTATTAGGACCTGCTTCAGATTTTCTGGCAAGAATATTAAAGCCCGAGTCAGTAAATTGATTCCATGTGCTCTTATATCAACACACTTTTCTTCTACCATCATTATGTTCTGCCCACTCTGGCTCAACAACACAAAGAGCAACTTTAAAATATGTCCCCCAGTTCCTGCCGGTTAATATTAGCTACCTTTAACAGGTTTAGAATGCTTTTTCTCTCTCAGAATCAGGACCACATGTTCTTGAACAGAACAAAACATAGTTTTATTGGTCTAGAACACTCATTTTTCCAATCAGCAGTATCAGCAACTTCTGGGACCTTATTAAAATGCAAATTTTAATAAGCCCGATCAAGACCTATTGAATCAGACACTTTGGAGTTGGGTCCTATAAATAATCTTATAATGTCCTCTAAGTGACTAGAATGGATTTCTAAATTTTGACAACTAATAGGCTGAGATCAATGTTCAACAAACACTGGCCCCAGGGACCAATTCCTACCTGCTGCCTGTTTTTTGTATGGCCTGTGGCCTAAAAATGGATTTAACATACGTATTTATTTATTTTGATTTTTTAAATAGATTTTTATAAAGAGTAAGGGAAAGAGATAGAGAGAGAAACATTAATTTGTTGTTCTACTTACTTATGCATTCATTGGTTAATTCTTGTATGTGTCCTAACCTGAGATCAAACCTACAACCTTGGCATATAGGGGCTATGCTCTTACCAACTGAGCTACTCGACCAGGGCCAAATTTAACATTTTTAAATGTCTACATAAATTCTCACATAATTATCTTTGCCCACAAATCCAAAATAGTTATTACTTTGTTGTTTACAGAAAAAGTCTGTCAACTCTTTGTAGAGTGGCAATGAAGGATAATGGGACAGACTTTGAAGAATAAAGATTATCATTTGAGATATCTGTCTCAGAAGGTATCTTCAAAATGTCACCATCTGACAAGAAGATATTCTGTTCCACCAAGAGAAAAGGAGCTACTTCTCCTAGCCTAAGTATACAGGTGACAATTGGACACTATTGAAGATTCACAGACTTGTCCACCAAAGTAGGGTTCCCATTGCAGTCCTCATAACTCCAGTATTACATTATCAGGGGCTTTGATTTATCAAAGCATATTTATGAAGTGCTGCATTTAGTCTACTAATATGTCCTGTAATCCTTACAATTAAGTTTTGGGAATGATTTTTAACACCATCTGCCATATGGCTATAGGAAGTTAGGGTTCATTTGAATGAGGTCATGGAGGTTTCTGACTTTTATGAAGTGCTTTAAATGATAGCTCAATTAAGCACATTATTGCCTATTGTCAAGCTTTCAAAGCATTTAAAAAATCCAGCTCACTCTGCTCTCCTTACATTTATTATTGCCCTTTATTACCTAAGCCAATATTTCAACTCCCACTTCGACTCACCTCAAACCATCATTGGTAAGAACCTTTTAATTGTGGTGTTACTACCTGCCAGATGGGATCTCCACCCTGTTACCACCAAAAGTGGATCCATACAGCTGTTGAATCAGTGAGTACTCTAATTCCAGTCATACTTCTTCTAGTCTTCAACTAGGGTCATTCACTGTAATGCCTGTCTTATGTCTGCTTCCATATAGGTATAGAGCTAATGCTAGGGATTGTATGTTTATCTTTTAGTTTAAAAATAAGCTCAAGAGATAGGAGTGACAGACTGAAAGTTGAAAACAGAAAAGGAGAAACAACTGATTTATAAATGTCTTCTATTGAGTTGATTGCTGCTGTCAGCACATGCGTCTCAGATTTATGGGGCCATCCAGGGAACATTGTACCCCAAATTTTTTACCCCAAAAGATGAAAGAACAAGGCATTTTTACACTGGCTCCTGTGATCCATTGCTCAACGGGTATCCCAGCCAGGGGGTGTAACTCTAGATTTAGAATGACCGAGAATCTCTTGCAGGCAGAGAAGCCACAGAGGGCATGAGATTTTAGTTGAGGTGAAGTTTTACCAGGGACACACCACAGCCACTGGTTATGTCAGAATAGACCTCTACTATGGCAGGGGCAGAGAGGGAGGGAAAGAGAAAGTGATACAAAAGAAAAAGAAAAAAAGAAAAAAGTCTGATATAGAGAAGAAAATACTTTTAGTACAGGAAATATTTTTAGAATGAAAAAGCAAATAAATATAAAAGAATACCACTGTCTTTGAATGATTTCAGAAATAGACCAATGTTGTCTGACTTTCTCAGCTGTGCTTGGTTCCTGTGGCTGTTGTAACAAATTACCACAAACTTGGGAGCTTAAACAGAAATTTATTCTCTTACAATTTTGGAGTCCAGAAGATCAAAGTCAATATTGCTGAACCAAAATCAAGGTGACTGGCCTATAAAATCATTCTGGAGGTTCAGAAGAGAATGTGTTCCATTCATCTTCCAGCTTCTTATAGCTGCCAGCATTCTCTGACTTATGGTTGAATCTTTTCAATCTTCAAGGCAAGCATCTTCAAATCTTTTTGTTCTATCCTCATATGGCCCTTTTCTGTATTTGAAATAGCCTTCTGCCTCTCTCCTATAAAAATGAATGTGATTGTATTTAGTGTTCATCTAGATAATCCAGGATATTCACATCTCAAGGTCCTTAACTTCATCATATCTGCAAACACACTTTTCCATAAAAGGCAACATGTATACATTCGGGGGATTATGATGTCTTTGGAATCTGTTCTTCAGCCTACTACATTGTCTGTTCTTAAACAGTTGTCAGAATCTAGCTGAATAAAAGGATTATGTGACAGAAAGTTGATTACCCCATTCAATAAGAAGTTACAATTAGAAGTAAAAAAATGTTAAGAACACAACATAAATATTGCACAGTACAGACATAGGTGCAAAGGAAAAATAATTTTTTTAAAAGCAATAGTAAAGTAACACTTTACGTCATCGTCGGCAGCCGTCCATCTCGAGAGACGATGGTGTAGCTTCTTAAGAGTCTATCTGCACCGCCGAGAATGGTTGTGCAGTCCGACTTGGGAGTGACACGGTATCTGTCTCCTCCCGTGTTGAATCGACATCTTGCGATGACGCTGGAGTGTCCTCTCCAGTGAAGCTACAGAGCCTGGGCAGGGTGATATGGAGGGTCTGCTGTTGCCCATGCAGCAGAACCCCCCTCTCTTCGCAGATGAAGGGTCCAAGGGAAAGACGGAGTCAATACAGCTTGGCTTCAGGTGCGCCGCAGGAGTTGCCGGTGTTGACTCCAACGTCAAACCGCCTTAGGGACTCCGGCTCCGGATTTTCTGTCGGGGTTTACTCCCTTAGCCTTTCCCCTGAAGAGGTATGCCGCAAGGCAGCGGAGGTTTTTTGGAGTCAGAGTTTTCCTTCTCTGATGTGCCCTGACTGGAAGATCGAACCAGCAACACTTAGCTCGCAGGCCGACGCTCAATCCACTGAGCCAAACCAGCCAGGATTTTCCTCTACGACGGGCACAATAATAACAGTGGGCCCGCAGGACCGGTTCACTGAGACACAGGTGAAGCACCAGCCCATACCTGGGCCATAGCAGGTACCGAGCAGAGTGCTCACAGGGGCTGCTACTCACACGGCTCATCCTTCCCGCCGTCAAAGTAACACTCTAATTATTGGTTAATAGTAGACTTTTTGTCCTAGTGAAACACTATTGGAATCTCATCATAGGTAGTTATATTTTCACATTAAAGAATTATTATACAATCCTGCATGCAAAGTTATGCTAAGAAATTAAATTATGAAGGGAGGATGTTAATAATCAGTTAAAGAGATATTAAAGTGATCTAGCAAAAATAAATGTAGTAATTATTGTCATTTTTTTTGAAAAGAATTTTAAAAAGAATTTGCTTAAAGAAAATTTTAATGCCTGAAAATATTATTTTGAAATACTTCTTTGTTACATTTGTTATAAATTGCATACCATATGTTTTGCCACTGTTTTTCTTTATATTTTTTTTAATTTTCAAATTGATGATATAGTGAGTCATGGTGATTATTGTATAGGTTAACATTTTATTCTTAATAAATGCATACCTGTACAAAAGCCTACTTAACCTGTTAGCATATAAATTACATCTGTCTTAAATTGCTAGACAACCTAAGGCTCTTACAGATGTCTCTAACTCTGAATTTAATCATACAAAATATTATAAAATTAAAAATATTTTAAATTATAAGAATACAATACATTAAAATGTATATTATAAATGAATAAATAATTATAAGTGCCAAGTTAAATAGAAAAAAATATGGAACTTTAAATTATTGTTAAATGTATATTTAAAAGCCCTGAAGGTAAAATAAACAATGTAAGCATATCAGTTATAACTATAATTAAATAGCCCAATTTTGTGTTTGTTGAGTTGAAAAATGGTATATAATGATAGATAAACAGTACTTATGAAGACTGAATAATTAAGTATCCAGCTGCTGTATTTGGCTCTTGATATGGATGGAGAGAAAAGGGAGATGACATTATTGCAATATTACAAAGGACCATTTCCAGGTGGTGGGAATCCAGCCTCTGCCCTTTGGGCATTTCCAGAACATCTGGTGAACCATATGAATCTAGACAAGATTAAGGACAAGATATGAGATGCTTGAATACCAACCACTTCTGATCAAGTCACAGTTTTCTTATGAAACTCAAATATTGTCTAGAATTTAGACAAAGATGGCCTCACTTGTTGAACAGGAGAATATTGTTTATTATAAACTAGGGGCTTTATGATGACAAGTTCTGATCTTATTTCATATTTTATCATATACACTATGATTAACATATGTGATTCTTGGGGAAGTAGAGTGGAGAGAGTATAGCATTTGAAAGGAGTAAGATATTTTAATCAGTGTTTTCACATCTTAGGTTTAAGACTAATGGTACTTTAGTCTTCCCAGAGACTACTGTAAGCCTGTGGCTACTTTATATTCTGTCAGCCTCAGTTATTTCTTTTAATAAGTAAATACATTGTGGTGATTTATCCTTTCTCATTAACCTTATTTAGAATAAACATCATAGTGACTAGCACATTAAAAATGTGCAAACATTTCTTTACTTGATTAAATAATCAAAAATATAAACTATCATATATATATATAAACTTGGTTCTCATAAAATGACTGATTTCATGTAAATTTTGATGTTAAGAAGAGTCTCTTAGGAGGAAGATGGTGGCAGAGTAAGTAGTAGTGTTGTCTGCTTGCTCCTATCATGGAAAGCTTGGGATATGGACAGAGAGATGAATGAGTGAGTACAAACTACAGACAGCTCGAGTGGGGAAGGGAGAGTGAGAGTGGAGTGGAAAAGGGCATAAGGCTCACCCGCGCTCTCAGGAGTGGTCGCTGGACCCACCAAGCCCAGTGTTCCTACAGGACCACACCCCAGAGAGACAGCTGCAGACCGGCTCACCAACTGGAATCTGCTTGGAGACTGCAGCCTACTGGGGGCGCAGGGACCAGCAGAGTCCTGTAGGGAAACAATAGAAAGGTTTCTGTGAAGCAGCCTGAGGTGTGAGAGGACAGCGAGTGGCCAAGACTGTGGGAAGCTGTATGATCTGAATCTGAGTGGAGATCCCCCGAACAGGCAGGTCTGGACTGGCGACCTCATGCCCCAGGTACGCACATCACAACACCACTTAAAAGAGAGAAGTTGAACTAGGCTGGGAGAGCTGCGTTAGAAACAAGGTCTTGGTCAGAGCTCCAGACCTGCAGGCAGGGCATGCAGGAGAATGCTGAAACAGAGAGCGACCCAGAATATGGGAAGCTGTGTGAACTGAGTCTGGTGCTGGCAGCACCACATACGGGGCGCACGCATACATCGCAGCGCCACTGAAAAGAAAAAAGTGAAATTGGGCCAGGAAAACTGCATAAGAAACACGGTCTCATTCAGGGTCCAAAGCGGGCGGGGAGAGCATGCAGGTGAATGGTGAGATGCTGCCAGACAGGGACTGCCCGGTGCTGCTGCTTGGAACACAGAGACTTCTTGGGAGGAGCAGCGAAGGCAGGATCAAAGACAGGGCAGGGAGTAGGATCATGAACACTGGTTTGCCAACAGAACAGCATTACTAGAGAAGCTTGAGGACTACTGGAGGGTGCTACAGGACAAGTGGGGAGAGACCCGACTCTGTGGCTAACAGCAGATAGTTACAGCAAGCCCCTGAGCGAGATAAAAGCAGACACAGAAATCAGCCAAAGCTCCTCACAGCTAGCAAACTAGGAAAAAAAATGAAGTTAACGGAATTTTGACCAGGTGTGGATCCAGAAAAAGAAGACTGCACACAAAGGCTGAACTGAGTAATAATTTTCTTTTTAATTTTAATTTTAAATTTAATTTTTAATAGTTTTTTCTCTTTCAACTATCTCTTTAATCGGTTTCATATAATCTCTCCCTCCCATCCTTCATCTCTAATTTTCGTTTGTTTGTTTGTCTGTTGTGTTTAGCCTCCCTTTCACACTAAATATATAGCATATAATTACTAAATAAATCTAATATTATACACTACCACTTTCTTACTGTATCCTGCATTCATCCCTCTCTCTTTTTTTATTATTAACATACAATGTAAATATTACTGTCTTGCATAGTCTTGGCACTAATTGCTACTATTATTACTCTATCATCACCCCTCCCAAAAATCATCTTTTTCTGCATTTAAAACAACTCTTATCTATTTCTCCTATAGTATAATAGCCCTAACCTCTCTACATTTATATTAATACTGGCTCATTTGAGGCTGATAGTGGAATAGAGGGTCGGGGATATTTTTGAGGGTGTGGGTTTCTTGTTTTTTGCCTGGGCAGCATCTCCACAAAAGAACTCAAGACAAAGTAGGCAGAGTGACTCTCAATCAACTAGCCAGACGGAAGGTCCCACCAAAGGGTAACAAAAATATAACCAGACAGCATAAACAAATGACATAATGGGTATCACAAGAATGTCAGCCTCAGGAGATCAAAGAGACTGTACCACTAGAACCTCCAGATATCCTATAAAGAATCTCATACCACAAAGATGGGAAATAAAAGCAGACAAATCCAAAAAACAAAAACAAACAAGAAGAAGCCAACGTGGGAAGATGCAGAAACAACCTCTCAATGAAAAGAAAAGAGGAATCCCCAGAAACAGAGGTAGATGGAATATACATAACCAAAATGTCAGACATGGAATTCAAAATAACGGTCGTGAAGAAGCTCTATATACTTGACAACCTCAAAGATAACTATGACAAGCTCCAAGGAAATTACCAACAGCTCCAAGAAAATTACAGGGAACTTACGGAGAACTACACCAGCATAAAAAAGGACATAGAAACTATTAATAAGAACCAGGAAGAAATGAAGAATACAATCTCTGAACTAAAAAACACAGTAGAATCAATCAAAAGCAGGCTAAACAAAGCAGAGGATCAGAATAGTGAGTAGAGGACAATGTAGAAAAAAATTCCCAAACAATACAATAAAATGAAAAAAGATTGAAAAAGTATGAAGAAAGTCTAAGGGAATTACAGGATAGAATGAGACAAAATAATATCCGGATCATTGGAACAAAAGAGGGAGAAGAAGAAGAACAAGGGATAGAAAGACTTGATAAGAAAAATAATGACAGAAAATTTTCCTAACCTGAGGAGAGAAAAAGTCATGCAAGTCCAAGAAGCACAGAGAGTTCCAATGAAGAGGAACCCCATAAGGCCAACTCCAAGGCACATCATAATTAAAATGGCAACATTCAAAGACAAAGAGAGAATCCTAAAAGCAGCAAGAGAAAAACAGCAAATAACATACAAGGGAGATCCAATAAGGCTATTGACCAGTTTCTCAACAGAAACACTACAAGCCAGAAGGAAATGGTCAAAAATATTTCAAGCAGTGAAAAACAAAGGCCTACAGCCAAGAATATTCTACCCAGCAATGTTCTCATTCAAAATGGAAGATGTAATAAGGAGTTTCTCAGACAAAGGAAGACTAAAATGATACACCTCTACCAAACCAGCATTACAAGATATGCTAAAAGAAATGATCTAAGAAACATAAGGGGGAAAAAAAGAGGAAAAGGAACACAGGTACAAAGGGAAAAGAATAAGCGCGTGTCAATAATAACCTTAAATGTAAAAGAATTAAATGCTCCAATTAAGAGACATGGGGTAGCAGAATGGATATGAAAACAGGACCCACTTATTTCCTGTCTACAAGAAACACACCTCAAAACAAAAGAATTACACAGACTGAAAGTGAAAGAATGGAGAAAAGTATTCCAAGCAAACAAACAAAAAAAAAAACTGAGGTAGCAGTACTCATATCAGACAAAACGGATCTCAAAGCAAGGGCCATAAAAAGAGACAAAGAAGGACATTATATAATACTTAAGGGAACAATCCATCAAGAAGATATAACACTGATAAACATATACGCACCCAACATAGAAGCACCCAAATACATAAAGAAAATACTAGAGGGAGAAACAAGATGGCGGAGGAGTAAGTGGAAGCTACACTAACTTCCTCCCAGAACTAGTCTGGATTTACAACATAATTTTGGAGAAATCATCTGGAATAACCAACCGAACACCAGCTGGAGAGAAGTCTTATAACCACGGAGAGACAAAAAAGGCCACTACATCACAACGTGACTGGTAGGGAGTGCGGAGATGCAGAAGGGCTGGCTGGGCTCACATGAGTGGCAGCTGAAGAGACTGAGAAACAGCTCAGCAGCCGGGGATTCCCCCTGAGAAGGGCAGGGTCTAAACCCCCAGCCGGGCTCCCCAGCCTACAGCAACAGAGTGGAAAGTAAAATAGTATCCAGCTGAGAAAAGCAAAAAGCCACAGGGTTTCTTGCTAGCCGGAGAGAAACAGCTGGAGTAAAAGAGCTCTTAAGCGGATCACATACAAAAATATTTTGGCCCCCACTTACCCTGGGCACAAGCAGAGGGAAGACAGAGAGGACTGGAAATGCTTGGGGAGAGTTTGGTGTGGTGACTTTGAGGGGAGAGCTGGGGAAGAGGCCGGCCGGGTACCAGTGCTGACTCATCCCCACACTGCAGGCAGACCATTCCCAGCCAAGTGGCGTCAGCCTGAGGGGAAGCAAAGGCCCTGCTACAAGAATTAAGCTGCCACACCCACGGTCCTTAAGCCTGATGGCTAATCACAGATTGAATAGATTATCAACTAAAGGAGACAGACAAAGGCAGTAGATCCCTGGAAGTCTCCAACAGGCTGCCTAGGCCCAGACTGGTACAGGACCTGATGCCACCAGGGGCAGACCCAGGAAGTGCAGATCATTCTAAGAAGCACCAACAAACAATAGGAGTCACAAAAATGGGGAGACAGAGAAACAACCCCCCATCGAAAGGAAAGGTAGAGTCCCCAGAAAGAGTGCTAAATGAAATAGAGGGGAGCCAACTATCAGATATGGAATTGAAAGCATGTATTATGGAGAAGCTCAATGAGCTCAGCGGAAACTACAAAGAACTCCAGAAAAACTACAGTGAACTCCAGAAGAACTATAAGGAACTCACTGAGAATTATACCAGCATCAAAAAGGACATGGAAGCTATCAATAAGAGCCAGGAGGAAATGAAGAATATGATCTCTGAATTGAAGAACACAGTAGAAGGAATTAAAAACAGGCTAGAAGAAGCAGAAAATCGGATCAGCGAGCTGGAGGACAATGTAGACAAAAACTCACAGACAGTGCAACAAAATGAAAAAAGGCTGAATAAGACTGAAGAGGCTCTAAGACAGCTGCAGGACAACATGAAACATAATAATATCCATATCATAGGAATTCCAGAAGGAGAAGAAGAAGAACAAGGGATAGAAAACCTCTTTGAAAAACTAATGACAGAAAACTTCCCTAACATAAAGAGAGAAAGAATCATGCAAGTCCAGGAAGCACAGAGGGTCCCAATGAAGATGAACCCCAACAGGCCCACTTCAAGACACATCATAATTAAAATGCCAACATTCAAAGACAAAGAGAGAATCCTAAAAACAGCAAGAGAGAAACAACTAATAACATACAAGGGAGCTCCAATAAGGCTATCATCAGATTTCTCAGCAGAAACACTACAAGCCAGAAGGGAATGGCAAAATATATTCCAAGTAATGAAAAACAAAGGCCTACAACCAAGAATACTCTACCCAGCAAGGCTCTCATTCAAAATGGAAGGTGAAATAAGGAGTTTCCAAGATAAAAGAAGGCTAAAAGAATACATCTCCACCAAACCAGCATTGCAAGAGATGCTAAAGGGTCTGCTTTAAGAAGATGAAGAAACAGAGAGAGACAGAGAGGAACACGAGTACAAAGGGGGAAAATGACAATGAATAAGTACTGAAAGAAAGAAGGAACTTCTACCATTTGCAACAACATGGTTGGAACTAGAGAGAATTATGCTTAGCAAAATAAGCCAGGAAACAAAAGAAAATTACCTTATGCTATCACCTGTTAAAGGAAACTAATGAACAACACAAACAAATGAGCAAAATTGAACCAGAGGTATGTAAACGAGGACTAAACTAACAGTAACAAAGGGGGAGATGGGAGGGAGAGAAGTGGTGAGAAGGGGAAAGGTGTAGTCAAAGAACATGTATAAATGACCCATGGACATGGACAACTGGGTGGGGACTGAATGTGGGAGAAGGGAGGGACAGGGTGCAGAGAAGCAAGAGGGGGAAAAAAGTGAGACAACTGTAATGGAAAAACAAACAGAAAAATTTTTAGGGTCGGGGGAAAATAAAAATATAAAGAATAGAAATGCAAGTTCAGTGAATATTAGAAGGACAAGGATTTTCCTTCACACTGTATATATTTTCTCCCTATCTGATCCCTCCAGAATTGGGCATTCTAAAGAAGTAAGTAATGACCTAAGTTTCTTCGCATAAAACTAATAAGACCAGTTGTTAATAACGATTTTTTGACTAAGACTTTGACTGGAATGTCATGCCTAAAGGAGACATGCTTGGGCTTTGGTTGTTACCAAAAAGCCCTGAGCAACTGGGACTGACTTTCAAAGGTAATAAAAGTCCATGGGATAAAAGGCCTGGTACCTTGGATGGATGAGCGGTCCATAGCAATCTTTCCAGGGAAGGAATGAAGGTTGTTTTCCTGAAAGATGGCTAGAAGGGACCTTAAGGCACAATGGAAAACCAGGAGGACCTGGAAAAGACAGGTGTTTACAGGCAAGGCTGAATGCCAGGTATGTGGCTTAACTTCTGTGCCCTGAAGGGCAGACTGAAGGTCACCCTAAATGTTCCTTGCGTAAGTTCCAGCAAAGCAGAACTAAAGATCATAAGTGATCATTTGCTGCTCTTGTTGTATTTATGCAAATGAACAGGATAAATTAAAAATGAACTTAATGCAGTCCCTTTAATGACAAGGAGGGTAATCTTAGGGAGAAAAATCACGATTCAAGGAAGATCACAATGCCCAGTGGTAGACTATAAAGTAGTGCAGCTAACCATCTTTAAAGTTTCTTTTCATTTAAAATTTTTTTTCATTTGAAAGTTAAACTATGTCTGTGGCATTATCAAAGATGTTTAATTTACAGTCAAGAAGAATGTCAAATGCCTTGCAACTGGATGTCTTTCCGATAAGACAGTCCTACAGATTTAGAGACTTGTATGTCGGTTATGTTACATAAATTAACATGTGTTTTCTGTTTTCAAAGGGCATAAGCCTACGATCTCATTACCTGAGTGATTGTCTGTACGTATAGGCCTCACTTAATCCTGTCTGCATTGCTGCCTCCTGGGACTCAATGGTTTGGCTGAACTAAGTGGCTGGGTTGGTGAAGAACGGGGTGGTCTGTGGGCTTCACTTTAAAACTGGTTTCTCTTTTCTATCCTAATGGCTTGGACAGAAAGAGCCCAGAGGCCTGAGAGGGGGGAAACCTAAAATATTTCCCTCAGTCCAAACTAAGTATAATGGGCAAAAGGATTTTGGACAGGTGAGATGTACCTGGCATACCTTCCTCCAAAGAAACCCTTCTTTTCCCTAATGTGGGACATTGAAAAATTAATACCTGTGTTTTGTCATCTAGTGGTTATGGATTGAATGATGTCCTTTAACCCTGTTGCCCACAGAATACAACAAGGATACCAGCCTGTTAAACCAAGCATGCCATTGTCCAGAGACAGCCAACCAACCTGGAGTGTGCACGATCCTTCCCCTTGTGGGAAGTCCACCCTCCCCTCCACACTCCCACTCTTATTAGGGATTTCTTGAACCAAGGGTAGGTAGGACGACGACCATATCCAGCTTGAAGCAGCTAGAGGAGCTCGAGACCTTCGTCCATTGCCCTTTATAAGATTGTAAAGGGTCTTAAGTCTGAGAGGGAGGGATTGTTATTTTTTATTGTTAAAATATTTAACTAATTAATTAATTATTTTTAAAAAAAGAAGAAGAATATATGAAAGGGTGAGCCATGGGCATGGACTTGGGGAGGGGATTGTCAGGGAAGGGGGGTGCTGGGTGGAGGGGAGCAAAGGGGAAAAATTGGAACTATTGTAACAATATAATCAATAAAATATAGTTTAAAAAAAAAAAAGAAAGTACTAGAAGACCACAAGAAGGATATTAAACGCAACACGCTCATAGTAGGGGACTTTAAAACTCCATTATCAACAGTAGATAGTTCTTCGAAGCAAAGAAACACCAAAAATATACAGGCATTGAACAACACACTAAACCACATGGACTTAACTGATATATATAGAACTTTTCACACCAAAGAAGCAAAATATACATTCTTTTCAAATGCTCATGGGAGATTTTCAAATTAGACCACATGATAGGACACAAACAAGCCTCAACAAATTTAAGAAAATTAAAATTATATCAAGCATCTTTTCAGACAACAATGCCTTAAAACTAGAAATCAACCTCAAAGAAAAAAATTAAGGACACCAAAACACATGGAGAATCAATAACATGCTATTAAATAATGAATGGATTAACAATGACATCAAAGAAAAAATCAAGAAATTTCTGGGAACTAATGATAATAAACACACGAGACCTCAAAATCTATGGGACACAGCAAAAGCAGTCCTGAGAGGGAAGTTAATAGCAATACAGCCATATCTGAAAAAGATAGATGTTTCTCAAATAACAAGTCGAACCTTAAAGCTACAAGAACTAGAAAACAACAACAAACAAAGCTTAGAGCAAGAAGAAGAAAGGAAACCATCAAGATCAGAGCAGAATTAAATGACATAGAGACTAAACAAAAAATTGAAAAGATTAACAAAAGTAAGAGATGGTTCTTTGTAAAGATAAACAAAATAGACAAGCCTTTAGCCAGGCTCATTAAGAAAAAAAAAGAAGACCCAAATAAACAAAATCAGAAATAAAAAAGGAGAAATCACGACTGATACTACATAAATACAAAGGATCATAAGAAATTACTACAGACAACTCTATGGCAAGAAATTTGACAACCTATATGAAATGGACAAATTTCTAGAATTATATAACCTTCCAACACTGAATCAAGAAGAAGTAGAAAATCTCAACAGACCAATAACAAAGAATAAAATTGAAACAGTAATCAAAAATCTCCGTACATACAAAAGGCCTGGACCGGATGACTTCATAGGAGAATTTTACAAAACATTTAGGGAAGAATTAACTCCTACCCTCCTCATGCTATTCCAAAAATTCCAAGAAGAGGGAACCATTCCAAACTTTTTCTATGAAGCCAGTATTACCCTAATTCCAAAACCAGGTCAAGACACAACAAAGAAAGAAAACTACAGGCCAATATCACTGATGAACACAATGCTAAAATCCTCAACAAAATATCGGCAAACAGGTTCCAGCAACACATTAAACAGGTCATACAGCATAATCAAGTGGGATTCATCCCAGGGATGCAAGGATGGTTTAATATTCGCAGGTCAATAAATATAATACATCACCTAAACAAAATAAAAGATAAAAATCACATGATCATATTAATAGATGCAGAAGAAGCATTTGATAATGCATTTATGATGAAAATGCTCAGTGAAATGGGACTAGAGGGAGCATACCTTAACATAATTAAGGTTGTATATGAGAAACCTGAAGCCAACATTATACTCAATGACAAAAACTGAAAGCATTCTCCCTGAGATCAGGAACAAGACAAAGATGTCCACTCTCCCCACTCTTATTCAACATAGTGTTGGAAGTCTTAGCCAGCCACAGCAATCAGACAAGAAAAAGAAATAAAACGCACCCAAATTGGGGGAAAAAAAAAGTAAAACTATCATTATATGCAGATGACATGATAGTATACATAGAAAAGCCTATAGACTCCACTAAAAAACTACTCGATATAATAAGCGAATTTGGCAAAATAGCATGGTACAAAATAAATATACAGAAATTGAAGGCATTTCTGTACACCAACAATAAAATATCAGAGACAGCAACAAAAAAGAAAATACCATTTACTATAGCAACAAGAAAAATAAAGTACCTAAGAATAAACTTAACCAAACAGATAAAGACCTTTACTCTGAAAATTATGTAACACTGAAGAAAGAAATTAAGGAAGATACAAATAAATGGAAGCAAATACCATGTTCTTGGATGGAAAGAATAAACATCATTAAAATGGCCATACTACCAAAGCAATTTACAGATCCAATGCAATCCCTCTTAAAATACCAATGACATATTTCACGGACCTAGAAAATATATTTCAAAAATTCACATGGAACCGAAAAACACCCTGAATAACCAAAACAATCTTGAGACAGAAGAATACAGCAGGAGGAATCACAATACCAGACATCAAACTATACTACAAAGCCACTGTGATCAAAATAGTCTGGTACTGGCATAAGAACAGACATATAAATCAATGGAACAGAATATAGAGTCCGGAAATAAATTAGGGCTATACAGTTAATTAATATTTGACAAAAGGGGAAGGACCATAAAATGGAGTGAGAAGAGCCTCTTCAACAAATGGTGCTGGGAGAACTAGACATGGACGTGCAAAAAAAGTAACTACACCACCAACTTACACCACACACGAGAATAAACTCAAGATGGATCAAAGACTTAAATGTAAGCCATGACACCATCAAAGTCCTAGAGGAAAGCATAGGCAGGAAAATTTCAGATATCCCAGGTAACAATATTTTAACAGATACATCTTCTAAAGCAAGAGAAATAAAGTAAAGAATAAACAAATGGGACTACATCAAACTACAGAGTTTCTGCTCAGCAAAAGAAAACATCAGCAAGATGAAAAGGAAACTAACGATATGGGATAACATATTTGCCAATTATATCTCAGACAAGAGACTGATGTCCAAAATATATAAAGAACTTATACAACTCAACATCAAGAAAACAGACAACCCAATTAAAAAATGGGCAAAGGACCTGAACAAACACTTCTCCAAAGAGGACATACAGAAGGTCCATAGATACATGAAAAAATGCTCAACATCCCTAGCCATCAGAGAGATGCAAACAAAATTCACAATGAGATACCACTTTACACCAGTCAGAATGGCCATCATCAACAAATCAACAAACAAGTGCTGGCTAGGTTGTGGAGAAACAGGAACCCTACTGCACTTTGGTGGGAATGCACACTGGTGCAGCCACTACGGAAAGCAGTATGGAATTACCTCGAAAAACTAAAAATGGAACTGCCTTTTGAACCAGAGATTCCATTGCTAGGATTATACCCGAAAAATCCTAAAACACTAATTCAAAAGAACCTATGCACTCCTATGTTCATAGCAGCACTGTTTACAATAGCTAAGTGCTGGAAACAGCCTAAGTGCCCCTCTGTAGAGGAGTGGATTAAAAAAACTGTGGTACATTTACACACTGGAATACTATGCAGCAGAGAGAAAGAAGGAACTCCTGCCATTTGCGAGAACATGGATGGAACTAGAGAGAATTATGCTCAATGAAATAAGCCAGGCAAAGAAAGAAAAATACCATATAATGTCACCTAATACAGGAAACTAAAGAACAACACAAACAAAGGAACTAAATAGAACAAAGAGCAGAATAGCAGTCAATAGGGGGGAGGGGAGAGGAAGAGAAGGGGGATAAGTAAGGGAAGGGTTTAGTCAAAGAACCTGTATAAATGACTCATGGACATGGACAACAGGGAGGGATATGATTGCGGGAGAGGGGGTGGGTTGGCTGGGGGAGAGAAATTGGGGGAAAAGGAGACAACTGTAATTGAAAAACCAAAAAAAAAAAAAAAAATTAAAAAAGTGTAAGGGTATTATATTGATAGAATAATAGGTAAAAGCCTTGACTTTGGATTACTTAACACTATAATTCATTTACTACTCTATGTCTGCTATCTGTGATACCTTTGGAAACATCACAAAATTAGTCTCTGAAGGTTGTGAAATTCTCATCTGGAAAGCTGAACTGCTATTTATAATTTACTACAAAATATAACTAAAAAATAAAAAAAGTTAAAAAATAGTTTGGAGATTGCTGCTCTAAAATTTGAAGGTCTTAGTAGCACAGATACATTTTTTTTTCTTTTAAACCTGGTAGTGCCAAAAAGTCTATGTTCAAAACATAGCAATCTTAGTGTCATTTTCCTACAATTCATAGGTAATTAAACTTCTCATTGTATTTTAACTTTCTTTTACCCAACAACTACCACTAAAACCATTATTGATTTCAGTCCACTTACATTTTTGTTAAATAAATTTGTTCAATTAATTTTCATAATTAAAAATTAAAAAATCAAACATATAAAGCATGAAAAAAGACTCAATTTTTTCATATTCCATTAAAAAACAGCAAAAATACAAAAGCCCTCCCATTTATAGTTTATTTGATGTTATCTAGCTTTTTCTCTGTGCCAAAATTTTATAGTTGCAATCATCCAGTAAATAAAATTATATGCTCTGTTTTATTCATGTAACAAGAAAAGCAAGTCCCTTTCTGTATTATTTTAACTGCTTTGTAAATATAATTTTAATGGCTGCAAAATCATTCTCCATTTAAAGCTGATATTCTGATGTACTTAATTTCTACTCATAGAGTGTTTAAAAAAAATAATTGCTTTAGCAGTTGTTTCTAAAATCTCAGCATTATAGGTAACAGTTAGGAAATCTTTCTTTGCTTACAGATTATTAAGATATTGTTAGATTAAATTTGTTGTACTTTTTGCTCAAAATAGCATTACATGGTAATATAACATGAGAACATCATACTTTTTATATTTATTGTCATATGCAATACTGATTATAATGGTCCACTTTTAGCATGCATTGTACCTATAGAAATTATCTGTGTTTCTTCAAACATTTATCCAAACATTTAAAATTTATTATTATGTAGCAAAAGCTATTATAAATGATGATAAGAAACTTGAGAACAAGATAGAAATAATTCCCTTTTCTGGGAGTTACAATTTTAGTAGAATGAGAGAAGTATACTGTAAATCAGGTAGGAAGAATAAAAATGAAAGATTTAGAGACAGGAGGAAAGAAGGAAAGAAGGAGGGAGAGAATGAAGGAGAAGTAGAGAGTAAGAGAGAGAGGAAGGGAGGAAGAAAACATAAAACAAAGAGGTAAAAAGAAAGCGAAGAAGGGAGGTGCAATAAAAAAAGAAAAAGACTTGGTGGACAATTGTATGCTAATATTTAGTCTGCTTAATTAGGAGTTAAAGAACAAAACTCCGTAAACACATGACTAATGAATTGAACACTAAATTTAAAATGAAAGCACTGCTCTGTCCTGTGTGGCTCAGTGGGTTGGGCATCAACCCACAAAGCAAAAAGTCACTGGTTTGATTCCCCCTCAAGAACAGCCCTGGGTTGGAGGTTTGTCCCTGGTCCAGGAGTGGAGGAGAGGCAACTGATCTATGTTTCTGTCTCACATAGATATTACTCTCCTTCTCTTACTCCCACTCTTCTCTCTCTCTCAAAATAAAAATATAAAATCTTAAAAAATAAAATAAAAACACAAATACACAACTATCCATAAGGTTCAGAATTTTCATAGTTAAAATAAGCAAAAATATATCAATTAATTATGGGAAATTAACACTTATAACTAATATTCATTCTCTACAATGAAAGGAGTGTGTCTTGATGAACTGGAGCCAAAGCTTACCCCATGGCACACTCTGTTATCAAGGGGGAATTCCTCACCTTCCTATATATTGGGGATAATCTGCCATTAAGGATTGAGAACTTTTATAAAATCATTCTTATCTTAAGCAGCTCCAGGAATCTGAGGCATGGAAACCTATTGTTTTACTAATGCACATTAGAATGCTAACATGGATAATATCCCAGGAGAGCATTACTCAAGCAAAATTAATAATTTTTAATTCTTACTGATATTTAAAATGAGGAAGCCTGATTAAATTATAAAGCTTATTTTCCACAGTCCAGAGCAAGAGAAGCATTTAGATGATACTTGACCTCATATTTTTCTGAGAGAAGGTCTTGAACTCTCCTAATTAGGATGACTGAATTCTTTCCAAATAGATTGTTTTTAGTCTTCTTTACAAATGATCACTGAACATATAATGATTCAAAGAGACTTCCAAATGCAAATATCTCAATTAGAGATGTGATTCCAAGAAAGATATCAAGTCTGCAATTTAAAAGTGGTTACTAAGGTACTTCCGGCCAAGATGGAGGCTTAAACGGACACGCTCGGTCTCCCTCTACAACTAGAGAGGAATACAACTACTTCAAAAGATAACTAGAAATTCCAGAAAATAAAACTACACGGAAGCCCAACGTATGAAGTTATAAACCAGCGGCGCCCTTTGGGCAGGTAGGAAGAGCGAAAGTCGGTGGTGCTGTTTGCGGTCGCACCAGGGACAATGGCAGGGAGAGCAATCCCAGCGGCAGGGAGGACAATCCCGGCTGCAGTCGAATCCCGGCAGCTTGCAACCCCAATACTGGGAGAAGCAGCCACCACATCACCCCAAACAGTGAGGCCCAGAGGGCGGGAGGACGGATCCCGGTCTCCTAGCAGAATAACTGCAGGAATCCATCTTGGACCCCCGCCCCACACAAAGCACCACAGCGCTGCGAAATAGGTTGCGGATAGGTGTCAGTCGCTGGGTTGTGACGACAAAGCACCACAGTGCAGCGAGAAAGGTTGCGGAATGGCGCCGGTCGCTGGGTCGTGACGAGTACACATGCACTGCCCCCTATAGCCGGTCCAAGAAAACAAAACGCATCTGCCAAAATGAGGCAGACAACTATAGAAATCCTGGTGGCGCAGCTCACCAGGCAACAGATGAAGAATCTGACAGATGAACAAATAAGAAACCTGTCAGAGGCTCAGTTCAGGGCCATTGTTATCAGGTGGCTTACAGAATTAACGAGAGATCTGGAAAAAGATGAGAAAGAATCGAAAAACACTCATAATGAAAGGAACAAAACCGCATACGAGACAGATGGTGAGGAAATAAAATCCAGAGTTCAAATCAACAAACCAGAACACAGAGAAGGAACAAACATTAGACTATCAGCTGACTTCTCAAGGGAGACCCTGCAGGTAAGAAGGGACTGACAAGAAATATTCAAAGTAATAAAAAGCAAAAACCTACAACCACAAATACTCTATCCAGCGAAATTGTCATTCAGAATAGAAGGGCAGAGAAAGTGTTTCCAGGACAAAACAAGACTGAAAGAGTTCATTAGATCCAAACCACTGTTATATGAGATGTTAAAGGGACTGGTTTAGAAAAAGGAGGATCAAAACTATGAAATCTAAAATGAAAACTGCATCACAAGAAACAACAACAGAAGCTAGGGAATTGAAGCAAAGGCAGACTGAACAGGCAACGAGAGTGGAAAAAGAACTATAGGTATGGGGAACATATTGGGGGAAGGTCAGCAGGGAGGGGGAAGGGGGAGAGGGAGGGAGATGATATAGGAATTAAGGATCATGGTAGGAGGGAATGGAATAGACAGAGAGAGGTTGAGAAGAACTATATGCACAACTAATGGACATGATCTAAAAGGGGGGGACAACTGGAGGGAGGGGGACCACCGGGTGGAGGGGAGAAGAGGGAAGGGAAATTGGGACAAATGTAACATTATAATCAATAAAACACATTAAAAAAATAAATAAATAAATAAAAATGGTTACTAAAAAATATATATATAATTCAATACCAGTGTTTTGAAAGTACTAAATAATAACTTAACTTAATTTTTGTCATCTATGTGACAACTCATTAGGATTATGATAAGGATAGTAATTTTTTAATTGAATATTTTATCATTGTTTTATAACAGCTGTCCCAATTTTTTCCCATTGCTCTCCTCAGCCCCACCCACTACTCACTCCCACAGTCAATCCCCACCTTGTTGTCCATGTTCATGGGTCGTTCATACATGTTTCTTGACTAGTCCCTTACCCTTCTTTCAATCATTATTCCCCTCCCTCCTCTCTGACCACTGTCATTCTCTTCCTTCTTTCCATGCTTCTGGTTCTATTTTGCTTGTTTGTTTGTTTTGTTAATTACCTTCCAATTATAGGTGAGATCGTGTGGTATTTGTCTTTTGCCAACAGGCTTATTACACTTAGCACAATATTCTCCAGTTACATCCATGCTGTTGAAAAAAGTAGGAGTCCCTTTATTCTTTCTGCTGTGTAGTATTTCAGGGTATAAACGGACCACAGTTTTTTGATCCACTAATCCACTGATGGGCACTTAGGCTGTTTCTAACACTTGGCTATTGTAAATGGTGCTGCTATGAGCATAGGGGTACATAAGTTTTTCTGAATTGGTGTTTCAGGATTCTTAGGGCATAATCCAAGCAGTGGAATCACTGGATCATAAGGCAGTTCCATTTTTAGTTTTTTGAGGAAATTCCATACTGTTTTCCATAGCGGCCGCACCAGTCTGCGTTCCCACCAACAGTGCATTAGGGTTCCCTTTTCTCCGCATCCTCGCCATCACTTGTTGTTTGTTGATTTGTTGATAATGGCCATTCTGACTGGTGTGAGGTGGTACATCATTGTGGCCTTAATTTGCATCTCTCTGATGGCTAATGATGTTGAGGATACTTTCATATGTCTATAAACCTCCTTGGAGAAGTGTCTGTTTGGGTCCTTTGCCCATTTTTTAATTGGGATGTTTGTCTTCCTGATGTTGAGTTGCATGAGTTTTTATATATTTTGGAGATTAAACCCTTGTCTGAGGTATCATTGGCAAATATGTTTTCCCATGTGGTTGGATCCCTTTTCATTTTAATGGTGTTTTCTTTAGCTATTCAGAAGCCTTTTAATTTTATATAGTCTCATTTATTTTATTTTTCTTTATTCCCCCTGCCTTAGGAGATATATCAGCAAAAATATTGCTATGTGGGATATGCGATATTTTACTGCTTATGTTTTCCTCAATTACTTTTATTGTGCCAGGACTTAATTTAATTTTTTATCCATCTTGAGTTTATTCTGGTGTGTGGTGTAAGTTGTTGGTCTAGTTTAGTTTATTTACATATGCCAGTCCAGATCTCCCAACACCATTTATTGAAGAGACTATTTTTATTCCATTTTATGCTCCTGCCCCCTTTGTCAAATATTAATTGACCATATAGACATGGGTTTATTTCTGGGCTCCCTATTCTGTTCCATTGATCTATGTGTCTGTTCTTATGCCAGTACCAGACTATTTTGATTGCCATGGCCTGGTAATATAGTTTGATATTAGGTATTGTTATTCTTTCTACTTTGTTCTTCTTTCTCAAGATTCCTGAGGCTATTCAGGGTTATTTTTTGTTCTGTACTGATTTGTGCAGTATTTGTTCTAGATCAGTGTAATATGCCATTTTTATTTTAATAGGGATTTCATTGAATCTATAGATTGCTTTGGGTAATGTGCACATTTTAATGATGTTAATTCTTCCAATCCATGAACACAGTATATGCTTCCATTTATTTGTATCTTCCTTGATTTATTTCTTCAGTGTTCTATAGTTTTCTGAGTACATGTCTTTTACCTCCTTAGTTAAGTTTATTCCTAAGAACTTTACTTTTCTTGTTGCTATAGTATATTTTTTCCTAGGTTTTTTTTTTGATATTTTATTTATGGTATACAAAAATGCCTTTGATTTCTGAATATTGGCTTTGTATTCTGCTATTTTGCCAAATTCACTTATTTAGTCAAGTAGTTTTTTGATGGAGCCTATAGGATTTTCTGTGTACACTATTATGTCATTTGCAGATAATGACAGTTTTACTTCCTCTTTTCCATTTTGGATGCATTTTATTTCTTTTTAATGTCCAAACTCTGTGATTAGAAATTCTAATATTATGTAGAATAAAAGTGGTGAAAGCAGACACCCTTCTCTTAATCCTGAAATTAATGGGAAAGCTTTTAGTTTTTGCTCAATGAGTATGATGTTGACCATAGGTTTCTCATATATGGCCTTTGCCATGTTGAGAGATGCTCCATCTTTTTCCACTTTGCTAAAACTTTTTATCATAAATTGGTTCTGTACTTTATCAAGTGCTCTTTCAACATTGCTATGATCATGTGTTTTTTGTCTTTCATTTTGTTTATTGATTTGTGAATATTATGCCATCCTTGCATTGCTGGGATGAATCCCAGTTGATCATGATGTATGATCTTTATAATGTATTTCTGGTGCTTGGTTGCCTGTATTTTGTTGAGGATTTTAGCATCTATGTTCATCAGCAATATTGGCCTGTAGTTTTCTTTCACTGATGTATTTTGACCTGGTTTTGTAATTAGGCTAATACCGGCATCATAAAAAGAGTTAGGGAGTCTTCCCTTTTCTTGAATTTTTTGGCATAGTTTGAGAAAAATAGAAGTTGGTTATTCTTTAAATATTTGGTAAAATTTCCCTGTGAAGTCATCCTGTTCAGAGCTTTTGTTTGCCTGAAGTTTTTTTATTACTGTTTCAGTTTTGCTGGTTGTTATCAGACTTTCTGCTTCTTCTTGATTCAATTTGGGAAAGTTGTATGTTTCTAGAAATCTGTTCATTTTGTCCAGGTTGTCAAATATCTTGGCATATATTTGTTCATAGTAATTTCCTACAATCTTTTGTATTTCTGTGGCAGCGGTTGTAATTTTACCTCTTCTATTTCTGATTTTATTTATTTTGTTTATCTTTTCAAAGAACCATCTTTTGGATTTATTACTTCTTTAAAATTTTTTC
The DNA here is from genome assembly GCF_987537825.1 of Furipterus horrens. Taxonomy (NCBI): domain Eukaryota; kingdom Metazoa; phylum Chordata; class Mammalia; order Chiroptera; family Furipteridae; genus Furipterus; species Furipterus horrens. The sequence goes on along the minus strand of NW_028327182.1, from coordinate 62,613,263 downwards.
TTTTTTTTTTTTAAGTCTTTATGTCATTTAATTCTGCTCTGATCTTGATTTTTTCCCTCCTTCTATTTGCTGTAGGCTTTGTTTGCTTTTCTTCTAGTTCTTGTAGATGTAGGGTTAGGTTATTTATTTGAGGTTTTTCTATCGCATTTAGGTAGTCCTGTATTACTATGAACATCCTTCTCAATACTGCCTTAACTGTGTCCCATAAATTTTGGGCTGTTATGTGTTCATTTTTATTTGTTTCCAGGAACTTTTTGTTTTGTTTTGTTTGTTTGTTTGTTTCCGGGAACTTTTGATGTCTTCCTTGATCTCACTGTTAACACATTCATTGTTTAATACCATGTTATTCAGGCATGAATGCTTTTCAGTTTTTTCCTTGAGGTTGGTTTCTCGTTTTGAGCCATTGTGATCTGAGAAAAAGCTTGGTATGATTTCTATTTTATTGAATTTTTTTAGGCCTTTTTTGTGTTCTACCATGTGGTCTACATTTGAAAGTGTCCCATACACATGTGAAAACAATGTATATTTTGCATCTTTGGGGTAAAAGCTTCTTTACATATCAATTAAGTCCATTTGATCTAGAGTATTATTCAATGGCACAATATCCTTTTTGATTCTTTGCTTGGAAGATCTACCCATTGTTGACAATGGGGTGTTAAAATCCCTTATAATTGTACTTAAATTGAATATTTTACCTTTGATTTTTCTCTTTTTATTACAATTGCTTAGTTTTGAATTCCCATAAATTTTCCCAGTTTGAAGCTAAGCATAGCATTATAGTTGAGCAGTTATCTGTAAACAATATTTTTGAAAATTCATTAGACATTGAGAAAATGCTCCCTTGTTCTCCTTGGGATTCTCACTTGCTTAGAAATAGTATGAACTATTTTGTTTTCCAAATTGAGTGGTGACTTTTACAATGAGAGAGCCTGTTCAGTGTGGGTGTCTTTTGTTTTAAACTGCTATCTTCTATTGCAAAAGTAAATTAAGAAATTAGTGTTCAATATTAATGCTATTGTCATTCTTAATAGGTTCATATTTATATCAGTGTAAGAAATGTTTGGTTTTGTTTGATCAGCAAGTATTTTATAAAGATATATGTGTTTATTAATCAGTTATAATCTCAGGAAACAAAAGTGGGTTTGTCATAATATTTTTTTCTCTTCTTCAGTGTATGGGTAGTTGCAAAGGGTGACTTTGCCATCCTTTTAAATCCATCTTTTGCAAATTGGGCTGCCTAGAAGAATCCTCCAATTACAGAGGTTAAGAATGAACTTATCAGTGTGATGTATGGCATGACATTTTATTAAATTTCCTAGATTGCACCACCCACTCACATTTGTCAGGATAAAGAGACAAGTAAAAGCCCACCTGCAATATATTAAAATATTCTAAAGTTACACATTAAGTAATGACACTTTTGGTAAGGGATGTTTCTTTACAAGTAAGGCATCATTGGGATTCAAAAGTCAAGTTCACATGTTGAATTTGAGGAGTCATGAGTTTTCACAAAAAGACAACATCATGGAGTGAGTCAGAATGTTCCAATCTGAAATATTATCCTGCTCCTCTTCTCCCTCTACCCCAACTCTATCTTGTACTTTGACATACCTGTATGGACACCATACTCCACCTGAGTGTAGTTGCCTTGACATGACATGATCAGCCTTTGACAGGATGGACAAAGGACAGAGCTTCTGAAGTTCATAGAAGCGGACCAGGGCCTTTACTCAGTGAAATACGGAGTCCTGGTTTCCTGGAAAACAATGTAGAAGGGAAGGGATACAGGCTTTGTGGGACAGTGTCCTTCAAGATGAGAAGCTCTACCTGAGAAGAAACAGAGGTCTCTAATACAGGCCCTGTGGCACCAGTGAAGAACCAGATTGAGAACTATAGCCTCATATTTAGTGTTAAGTTTGCATAGTCTTTTAGTCTTAACAAACCAATCCAAGTCATTGTACCACTTAGGAATGGCATACCTAAGTTTAGTGAGTGACTAAATTGTCAGTATACCACAGCATATTTTATTATAGTACTATTTAAAAATATACCTTAGAGGAACTTCTAGTCAAGATGGTGTCACAGGTAAATATGGATCACCTCCTTGCACAACCACATCAAAATTACAACTAAATCATAGAACAACCATCATTCAAAACCATCAGAAATTGAGTTGAATGAAAGTCTGACAACTATGGAATTAAAGAAACCACATTCATCCAGATGGTAGGAGGAGCAGAGACACAGAATGAGCTGTTCCCACACCAATGTGTGGTGGATAAGAATTCAGGAGGCCTATCTCTAGAGCAAGGAGTCCCAGCCCCACACCAGGTCCCCCAGGTGAGGGTTGACTTTGGCCTGCACCACCCAGCAAACCCCAGGGCCTTGGCACTCAGTGGACAGCTACAACCATGTTAGAGCACCACCACCATTTCCCCTGCATAGGTAGTCTTCCATTGAGGGTTGAGTTTGGTGATCAGTGGTCACATCCAGTTCTTGCAGCTGACCGGCCTGGGTAAATTCCTCCCATTGACATGCCAACAGCAACCAAGGCTCAACTACAAGAGGAGGGTGTACTCAGCCCACATGAAGGGCACACCTTGAGTACTCAGCTTGAGTGATAGGGAAGGCTGTGCCACTGGATCTCCTGGAGACCTACTACATTAGCCACACTACCAAGACAAGGAATCATAGCAGCTTTATTTAATACATAAAAACAAACATATGGAGGTACTAAAATTAAGAGACAAAGAAACATTACCCAAATGAAAGAATAGATCAAAACTCCAGAAATATAACTATATAAAATGGGGTAAGCAATCTATCAGATGCAGAGTTTGAAACACTGATTAGAAAGGAGCCCTAGAAACTTAGTGAGGACCTCCACAGCATAAAAAAGATCCAGTCAGAAATGAAAGATATGCTAACTAAAATAAAAAATAAATAAAATAAAATAAAAACAATTTATAGGGAAACATCAGTAGAGTGAATGATGCCAAGACTCAAATCAATGATTTTGAACATAAGGAAGCAAAAAACAACAAATCAGAACAAGAAGAAAACAGAATTTTAAAAATATAGAGAGAATAGTATAAACAGCCTCTGGGACAACTTCATGTATTTCAACATTCATATCATAGGGATGCCAGAAGGAGAAGAGAAAGATAAAAAATTGGAAATCTATTTGAAAAAAAATGAAAGAAAATTTCCCTAATTTTGTGAAGGAAATAGACATACAAGTCCAAGAAGCACAGAGAGTCCCAAGCAAGATGGATACAAAGAGGCTCACACCCATGACACATCATAATTAAAATGCTAAAGGTTAAAGAGAAAGAGAGAATCTTAAAAGCAGCAAGAGAAAAGAAGTTAGTTACCTATAGAGAGTTCTCAAAAGGCTGTCAGCTCATTTCTCAAAAGAACCTTTGCAGGTTAGAAGAAACTGGCAAGAAATATTCAAAGTCATGAAAAACAGGAGCCTAGAGCCAAGATTGCTTTACCCAGAAAATCTATCATTTCGAATTGAAGGACAGACAAAGAGCTTCCCAGACAAGAAAAAACTAAAGCAGTTCATCATCACCAAACCATTATTATATGAAATGTTAAAGGGACTTATTTAAGAAAAAGAAAATCAAAAGTATGAACAATAAATTAGCAATGAATACATACTTATCAACAATAGAATCTAAAAATACAAAGCAAACAAGAAGAACAGGGACAGAATCATGGATATGGAGATTGTTTTGATGATTGCCATATGGGAGGGGGGGTGTAGGAGAATGGCTGAAGAAGTGAAGGGGTAAGAAGTATAAATAAGTAGTTACAGAATAGCCATGGGGATGTAAAATACAATACAGGAAATGTTGTAGGCAAACAACCTATATAGGACTGGGAGGTGCTGGGTGGAGGGGGGCAATGGAGGAAAAACTGGGACAACTGTAATAGCATAATCAATAAAATATAACTTAAAATAAGAAAAATAAAATAAAAATAAGCAAATAAATAAATAAAACTATATTTTAGAAATGTTTTTACATGCATTCAGTTCTAACATAAAAATTAACTGACTTTTATGCTTGTGCATGCATGCACAATCATGTGTCTCTTCCTTTTCCTTTGTCTCCATCTCTGTCACTTTGTGTTCATGTCTTATAGACTCCTCTATTTCATTTGCTTCCTTTTTTGTTTTTGTTTTTTTTCTCTAATATGTGCTCTATTTCTCTCTTGCTCTGTCATTCTTGCATTATGACTTTCTATTATATATGTATATATATATTCACTCACTCACATACATTCAATCACACACCCACATAGGCCACAAGTAGACTGATATATAAGCACATGGAAGAGTTGTAGATATGACCTGATGAGGAGTATTCAGGGATTGAAAGCTATAAAGTCATCTTGCATCTAAATAAGAATGTTTCTCTTAGCAGAACTAAATTTTTTACAAGACTTTTTTTTTTTTTAACTTTTCACATATTGTTCTGGACCAGAAAAAAATAAACATACGTAAATTTTCACCATTTTAACTAAGAAGATATGCTAAATTCAATGAAATAAACACACAGCTGTTACTGCTTTGGGTAGGTAGATGGCATATGTCATTTACTTATTGAGGAGTGAAGGGGACATTACTGAGTGCAGTTTAGGGGAAATTAATTGGTGAAGCAATGATGCCAACAGTCAAATGTGAAAGGACAGGGGACTATGGCATTTCATTAAATAACTGAATTATTGTTGTATCTTTTTTAAAGTACATAAAATCATTTGATTCAGAAACGCCTCTCTTCTAATTTTCATAGAGATCACTGTGGAGAGAGTCACATTAAACAAAATGCTGTAGGCTGTGAATTTGTTATCAGCAACTAGTTCCTGTTTTATTTTAGAAGCAAACTCTAGATTTTGTTATTTTACTTTTTTCATCTTAGGTGGTTATATATTTCAAAATAAAGCCATGATGTTAAAATGTTATATATATACATATATGTATATATATACACCAGAGAAGGAAAACTCTGGCTCCAAAAAACCTCCGCTGCCTTGCGGCATACCTCTTCAGGGGAAAGGCTAAGGGAGTAAACCCCGACAGAAAATCCGGAGCCGGAGTCCCTAAGGTGGTTTGACGTTGTAGTCAACACCGGCAACTCCTGCGGCGCACCTGAAGCCAAGCTGTATTGACTCCGTCTTTCCCTTGGATCCTTCAGCTGCGAAGAGAGGGGGGGTCTGCTGCATGGGCAATAGCAGACCCTCCATATCACCCTGCCCAGGCTCTGTAGCTTCAGCTCTACTGGAGAGGACACTCCAGCGTCATCGCAAGATGTCGATTCAACACGGGAGGAGACAGATACCGTGTCACTCCCGAGTCGGACTGCACAACCATTCTCGGCGGTGCAGATAGACTCTTAAGAAGCTACACCATCGTCTCTCGAGATGGACGGCTGCCGACGAAGATATATATACACACACACACACACATATGGTACGTTCTAGTTCTTATATTTTATTTTCACATTTCAATAATTGTGCAAACATTTATAAAGTTCTGTGCTTTATTTTGGTTGGAGATATGTTGCCCTTTAGAACGTAATTTAGAGAAAGCTAAACAACATAAAAGATAAGCTGCTCATATCTAGTTAGCAATGTTGACATTTTTTGGTAATGTGAAGAGCAGAACTGAGATAAGATAGAATCAGTCCTGTCAAATAAGCCATGTTTAGAGTATGTTCAGTGATACAACCCCCCTCTAGCATGTACAGTACAATGTGGTAGATAACATGTGCTTATGTGAAGGACAACACCATCCTCTCAGAGCATCTGCAGTAGAGTGACATAATCAACATGTGCTAATTGAGGCAGAAAAAAACAGCATGTGTTAATCAAAGGCTGATGACATTGCATCATACAAAAGTGTGAAAGCAAAGGCCTCTGAATAGATAGCTGAGAGAGCTGAAAGGAGCTGAAACCACCATGAAAAACTCCGCTGCTCAGATCAACCCTGCTCTAGCTGACTCTGGAGCCTCCAGAGATACTAGCTTGCAAGACACTAACCAGATGCATTCCAGAACTGGGTCTGATCTGGACTCTTGGGACTTGGGTTTGTTATCCCACAGTTTTTGCGTGTGTGATGTTATTGCTGATTGTTTCTCAGTGATTATTATGTTTTGGGGTTACTATAGATTTGAACTGAATTGGCATTAATAAAAGTCATCTATGTTGATTCATTGTTATTCCTTGGTGCTGCTGTTGCCTGTAGGTCTGAAGGCCATATAGGTTGCCTGGCATCTCCAGTTCATGGCAAATGCTAGAGGTGGTTTATAGAAAACACTATATCATGAAACATTCACTCATGACAGCTAGACTTCAAATAAATAATAAGCAAACTTCATTTTATTCTACTTTGTTTTACTATACTTCACAGATGTTAAATTATTATTATTACTACAAATTGAAGCTTTGTATCAACATCAACATCAAGGCAAGATTATCCACCAGGAAAAATATTGACTTGCTGAAGTCTCAAATGATGGTTAGTATTTTGTAACAATAAAGTATTTTATTAACTGTTATGTATATTTTATACATATTGCTATTAATACATGCTTAATAGACTACAGTACAGTATAAACATAACTTTTATATGTACTGAGAAACAAAAAAAATCATGACCTGCTTTATTCCAGTGCTCAATTTATTGTGGTTGTCTGAAACCAAACTTATAATATCTCTGAGGTATGCCTATAATTCAAGTATATTAAAAGAGAGTAAACGTGTTTTTAAAAATTTTTGGATAACTTTATTACTATATGTTAATTTCCAACCAAGCCTAAGTGAATGGTCCTTTACATTAAATTAATTTGACAAATTAATCAATGTGACTCTGACTGCTATTGTAAAGTAAATAAAAAATTGAATGTTTTCAGTTATCACATGTAATAATTTTTATCTATATTCACATAGTGTATACATTATTTATATGCACACAACAAAGAGAGATTGTATTCTACTTCTGTTTATTATATGATATATCTATTATTTTTATAATACACTATAAAACTATTATGAAAAAATTTTATAAACACTAACTGGAAAATTTTAATATGGTTTTAAAAGAACTATACTTATTAGTTCTGAAATATTCTGACTAAATTATGCTTCAAACAGTATCCTTTAGAAAAATGTAAGAATATACATCCTGAACAGGCTGCCTAGGCCCAGACAGGTACAGGATCTGAGGCCACCAGTGGCAGATCTAGGAAGTGCATATCAATATAAGAATAAGCAACAAACAGGAAGAGTTACAAAAATGGGGAGACAGGGAAACAGCACCTCACCAAAAGGAAAGGAGAGATCCCTAAAAAGAGTGCTAAATTAAATAGAGGAAAGCAAACTATCAGACATGGAATTCAAAACATGATTATACAGAAGCTCAATGAGATCAGGGAGCTCAAAGAAAACTACAAAAAACTCCAGTGAAACTACAAGGAACTTAGTGAGAATTACACTAGCATGGAAAAGGCTATCAACAAGAGACAGGAGGAAATGAAGAATACAATTTCTGAATTGAAAAACATAGTAGAAGGAATTAAAGGAGGCTAGAGGAAGCAGAAGACAGGATCAGTGAAGTGGAGGACAACATAGAAAAAAATTGCCAGAAGTGCAACAAAATGAAAAACGACTGAAAAAGAATGAAGAGGTTTTAAGAGAGGTGCAGAACACCAGGAAACATAATAATATAGTATCTCAGGAATATTAGAAAGAGAAGAGGAGCAAGGGATAGAAAACCTATTTGGAAAACTAATGACACAAAACTTCCCCAGCTTGTTGAGAGAAAAAGTCACAGAAGTCCAGAGAGCACAGAGGGTCCCAATGAAGATGAATCCCAACAGGCCCATTTCAAGACATATCATAATTAAAATGACAACACTCAAAGACAAAGAGAGAATCCTAAAAGCAGCAAGAGAAAAACAGCTAATAACTTACAAGGGAGCTCAATAAGGCTATCATCAGGTTTCTCAGCAGAAACATGACAAACCAGAAGGGAATGGCAAAAAATATTACAAGCAATGAAAAACAAAGGCCTACAACCAAGAATATTCTATCCAGCAAGGCTCTCATTCAAAATAGAAGGTGAAATAAGGAGTTTCCCAGAGAAGAGAAGGCTAAAAGAATACATCTCCACCAAACCAGCATTATAAAAGATGCTAAAGGGTCTGCTTTAAGATGAGGAAACAGAGAGAGACAGAGAGGAACACAGTACAAATGGGGAAAATGACAATGAATAAGTACTTATCGATAATAACCTTAAATGTAAATGGATTAAATGCTCCAACGAAAAGACATAAAGTAGCTGAATAGATTGGAAAGTATGACCCACATATATGCTGTCTACAAGAGACACATCTTAGAACAAAATATCTACACATAATGAAAGTGAACGGATGGGAAAAAAAATATTTCAAGCAAGTGGACATTAAAAAAAAGGCTGGGGTAGCAATACCCATATCAGACAAAACAGATTTTAGAGCAAAGGCCATAAAATAGACAAAGAAGGACCTTTCATAATATTTAAGAGAAAAATTTATCAAGAAGATATAATCCTTATAAACATGTATGCACCCAAAATAGGAGCACCCACATATGTAAGGAAAACTTGGAAAGATTTCAGGAAGAATACAGCAACACACTTATAGCAGGGGACCTTAACACCCCACTGCCAACAATGGACAGATCTTCGAAGCAAAGAAACACCAAAGATATTGAGGTATTGAACAACACTCTAGATTAAATGGACTTAACTGATATATATATATAGAACGTTTCACCCCAAAGAAGCAAAATATACATTCTTTTCAAGTGCACATGGAACATTTCCAAAGATAGACCACATAGAAGGACAAAACAAGCCTCAACAAATTCAAGAAAATTGAAATTATGTCAAAAATCTTCTCAGATCACAATGGCTTGAAACCAGAAATCAACCTCAAGGAAAAGCTACAAAACATTCAAATTCATGGAGAATGAATAAGAAGCTATTAAATAATAAGTGGATTAACAATGACATCAAGAAAGAAATCAAAATTTTTCTGAAAACAAATGATAATGAACAAACAACAACCCAAAACCTATGGGATAAAGCAAAAGCAGTCATGAGAGGAAAGTTCATAGCACTACAGTCATACCTAAAAAGGATACAGGGGTGTCTAATAAAAAATCTAACCCTAAAGCTACAAGAACTAGAAAAACAACAACAAACAAGGCCCATAGCGAAAAGAAGGAAGGAAATCATCAAGATCAGAGCAGAATTAAATGACAGAGACTAAACAAACAATTCAAACCATCAATAAAATCAGGAACTAGTTCTTTGAAAAGATAAACAAAATGGACAAGCCTTTAGCGAGGCTCATCAAGAAAAAAAGAGTGAAGACCCAAATAAATAAAATAAAAAATGAAAAAGAATAAATCACAACTGATACTACAGAAATACAAAGAATTGTAAGATATTATTACAAACAACTGTATCAAAAGAAATTTGACAACCTACATGAAATGGAAATTTCTGGAAACATATAGTCTTCCAAAACTCAATTGAGAAGAAGCAGGAAACCTGAATAGACCAATAACAACTAGTGAAATTGAAGCAGTAATCAAAAAACTTCTGGCACATAAAAGCCCTGGGCTGCGTGACTTCACAGGTGAATTATACAAAATATTTAAGAAAGAACTAACTCCTATCCTTCCCAGACTATTCCAAAAAATCCAAGAAGAGGGAATACTCCCAAACTCTTTCTATTAAGCCAGTATTAGCCTAATTTCAAAACCAGGTGAAGACACAATGAAGAAAGAAAACTACAGGTCAATATCGCTGATGAACATAGATGTTAAAATCCTAAACAATATATTGGCAAACCAGATCCAGCAACACATTAGAAAGATCATACAACACAGTGAAGTGGGATTCATCCCAGGGATGTAAGAATGGTTTCATATTCACAAATCAGTAAATGTAATATACCACATAAACAATTGAAAGACACAAAAAATATGATTATATCAATAGATGCTGAAAAAGCATTTGATAAAGTACAACACCCATTTATGATGAAAACAGCGAAATGGAAATAGAGGGAGCATACCTCAATATAATAAAGACCATATATGAGAAACCTTGAAGCCAACATCATACTCAATGGGAAAAAAACTGAAACATTTCCCCTGAGAAGAGGAACAAGACAAGGATGTCCATTCTCCCCACTACTATTCAACATAGCCTTGGAAGTTCTAGCCACCGCAATCAGACAAGAAAAAGAAATAAAAACATCCAAATTGGAAAAGAGGAAGTAAAACTGGCATTATTTGCAGTTGACATGATAGTGTACATAGAAAACACTATTGGTTACTCGACCTAATAAGTGAATTTGGCAAAATAGCAGGGTACAAGGTCAATATTCAGAAATTGAAGGCATTTCTGTACACCAACAATAAAACACCATAGATAGAAATTAGAAAAAAAACCTCATTTACCATAGAAACAAGAAAAATAAAGTACCTAGGAATAAACGTAACCAAAGAGTAAAAGACCTGAACACAGACAACTACCTAACACTGCAGAAAAATTAAGGAAGGTACAAATAAATGGAAGCATATACTATGTTTATAGATGGGAAGAATCAACATCATTAAAATGTACATATTACCCAAAGCAATTTATAGATTCAACACAATTCCTATTAAAATACTAACGACATATTTCACAGACCTAGAACAAATACTTCAAAAATTTATATGGAAGCAAAAAAGACCCGTGTAGCCACAGCAATCTTGAGGAAGAAGAACACAGTAGGAGGAATTACAATACCTGAAGCCAAACTATATTACAAGGCCATGGTTATCAAAACAGTCTGGTACTGCCATAAGAACAGACATATAGATCAATGGAACAGAACAGAGGGCCCAGAAATAAACCCAGGTCTACATGGTCAACCAATAATTTACAAAGGGGGAAGGAACATCAAATGGAGTGAAAAGAGCCTCTTCAACAAATGGTGTTTGGAGAATTGGACAGGGACATGAAAAAGAAAAAAAAAAAAGAAACTAGACCACCAACTTACACCACACACCAGAATAAACTCAAGGTGGATCAGAGACTTCAATGTAAGCGATGGCACCATCAAAGTCCTAGAGGAAAACATAGGCAGGAAATTTTCAGATATACCACATAGCAATATTTTCACTAAAACATCTAAGCCAAGGGAAACAGAGAAAAGAATAAACAAATGGGAGTACTTCAAACTAAGGAGTTTCTGCTCAGCAAAATAAAACATCAGCAAGATGAAAAGGGAACCAACTATATGGGAAAATATATTTGCCAATGATACCTCAGACAAGGGATTGATCTCCAAAATATATAAAGAACTTATAAGACTCAACACCAAGAAGACAGACAACCCAATTAAAATATGGGCAAAGGACCTGAACAAACACTTCTCCTAAGAGGACATACAGAGGGTCCATAGGCCTATGAAACAATGCTCAACATCACTAGCCATCAGAGGGATGCAAATTAAAACCACAATGAGATACCACTTCACACCAGCCAGAATGGTCATCATCAACAAACCAACAAACAAGTGCTGTTGAGAATTTGGAGAAAAGGGAACCCTAGTGCACTGTTGGTGGGAATGCAGAATGGTGCAGTCACTATAGAAAACAGTGTGGAATTTCCTCAAAAAAACTAAAAAAGGAACTGCCTTTTGAACCAGCAATTCCATTGCTAGGATTATATCCAAAGAATCCTGAAACACCAATTCAAAAGAACCTATGCACCCCTATGTTCATAGCAGCGCTATTTACAATAGCCAAGTGCTGGAAATAACCTAAGCGCCTATCTGAAGATGAGTGGATCAAAAAACTGTGGTACATTTATGCAATGGAGTACTGTGTAGTAGAAAGAAAGAAAGAAAGAACTTCTACCATTTGCAACAACATGGATGGAACTAGAGAGAATTACGCTTAGTGAAATAAGCCAGGCAATGAAAGAAAAATACCATATGATATCACCTAATACAGGAGACTAATGAACAACACAAATAAATGTGCAAAATTGAACCGGAGGGCATTAGCCTATGATATCATTACCTGAGTTATTGTCTAATACAACAAGGATGCCAGCTTGTTAAACCAAGCATGCCGTTGTCCGAAGATAGCCAACTGACCTGGATTCTGCAAGATCCTCCCCCATGTGGGAAGGCCACCTTCCCCACTACACCCCTACTCTTATTAGGGATTTCTGGACCCAAGGGTAGTTAGGACAATGGCCATGTCCAGCTTGAAGCAGCTAGAGGAGCACAAGACCTGTGCCCATTGTCCTTTATAAGACTATAAAGGGTCTTAAGTCTGAGAGGGGGAACTGTTATTGTTCATTGTTATAAAAAATTAATTAATTAAATAATTTAAAAAGTAATATAGGGTAAGGTAAAACCAAGAAACTTATATACACGTCCCATGGACATGAACTGAGGGGGGTGGGATTACTGGGGGAAGGGAGGTACTGGGCAGAGGGGAGCAAAAGGGAAAAGAAATGGTACTACTGTAACAACATAATCAATAAAATATAGTTAAAAATAAAATAAAATTTACAATATATACATATACATCCGTACATACTTTGTGAATGAACAAAAATATATAACTTTTTATAATAATTAAACATTTTATTCTTTGTCTTAGCAATAATCTTTAACAGAACTTAGTGGTTCCATTACTTTCCTTTATTTAAATTCCAGGATCTTTAAGGTTTCCTATGGAAGGGAGAATAAAATTATGTTTCAAATGAGAGAACAGCAGAAACTTCAAATTCGAAAAAGGTTAATTAAAAGATCAATTCCAGGACTTCCTTTTAGATTCAAATTAAGCAGCAGACTTCTGTTTTGGAATGTTTTAAACAACAGGGTATTTATTACTTCCCATATTTTATTCATGAAATGGATGATTTAAAATAGTATCATGGTTAATGTCCCTGCACCTTGATTTACCGCAGAAAACATAAGAGTCTGTAGATCTCCTCTACAACTTACTGTGAGAGCCAAAAAAATCTGAATGAATGCTTTCAAAATTAAGGCAGCTGCTTGTCATTTGAGAGAGGATTTTTATTGGCCCTTTGGTCTTTTCTCAACACAGATTTTCTTCCTTTAAATTTCCCCTCCTTTTCCTATTTCTAAGTCTGCTTTTGTTAAAAGTAGTAAGAACAAGAAGAGCAAACTATTACACTAGTCTGATTCATATTTTAAAAAATTAACATGAGCAATAAGAAATGGACTTAAAAATTGAGGTTCAATTCCATATCACCTAATTTTTTAATTGGATGTTCCAAGTACTGCTTTTGTCTTTAAAGATGTGATATATGGCATGTTCTATAAAGAAAACAGGTATTTGAAATGTTGCTGTGTCTGAATGACATCACAACACTTACATATTGCTGTAAAATGTTTCCAACAGCTTAAGAGGAAAAGAACTTGACTATTTACAGAAACAAAACTATTTTTTTTACCTCCTGTTTCCTCTTTATGACTGCAAAAAGGCAGTGAACGTGATTAATGTGATTTAACATACCATAAATTTGGAAAATGTATTGCAATGAAAACTGCTGAACTAAATATGTGACATTCATTCTTCAACAAGTTCATTTATATTCATAATGCAGCATCTACTTGGAGGATTTTATGAATTGAGTTACTAGGGTCTACACAGGACATGCTGTGTGGTTTCTGTTTTATTTACCTATTCATTCCAGCTGGTTGTTTCCATAGACTAACACTAAGATGAGGTAGAGGAAGGGAGCAAGACTGTTGTCAAAAATTATACTATTTAAAATGAAAGTAACTGGCCACATTCAGAACTGACGCCTGAAAAGTCCATTGACCAGCACCAGACATTATAAACTACATGGAACAGTTTTATTCACTGATAATCTTATAATTTTCCCTCACTTTTTAAATGTTTCAGTGCAATTTAATGTATGCATTTACAAAAATATTTTTTTCAAGTGCAGTTGAGCAACCTTTTGTTGTGTTGATGTTGTTGTTGCCCCTCCACCCAGTCACCAGGGATACGGTCCATTTGAACTCTCCTTTCCATGTATTCCTTCTACTTTTAAACCTCTGCCAGTGAAAAATGGTCCTCAGTTGCAAGAAGTTATTCTTGCATAAAATTACTCTTTCTGAAAGAGAACCAGAAGAGGGGTTGAGATAAACTAGAGTGATCACTCTGCATGATTATTAGGGGAGAACACCCTCCCCCTAAACCTGCCCACTGCTGCCAAATGCTCTTCATAGAAACTGCCTGATGTTGTAACAGAGACACAGGTGGGGCACAGCTGTGCAGATAGTTACAAGTGTAGACATTTCAAAACACTGTGCCTAAAACACTGGAGCTTAATGGAGGTGTCTGACTTTGGAAGAGTTTCACAGAAGGACCATTTCATAAAGCAATTTTCATATTGCATGTGTATATACCTGCCTACTTATTGAGAGAGTTTGATGTCTTGTATTGAAAATGAAACATTCACAGAAACATCATCTCCTTCCTCTAGTTACAAACTGAGGAATGTAATGGTAGACCTCAAAATATAACAAAATGCTGTGCATACTGTATGCAGAGTCATAAAATCAAAGAATGGGGCAGGAAAAGTACTGTTTTTTTTATTCCTCTACCCTCGCCACCTCCTTCTTCTCTTAGTATCTCAGTCCATTGTAAAGCCAAATATTGCTTAAGTTAATAAAATCAACATCGCTTAGTGCAAGCATGTATCATTTGGGAAAATCAGTATTGATTATATAAGTGTTACAAAACTGAATTGCACATCACTCATAAAATATTTTAGTTGTGCCCAGGTAAATGCCAATACATGTTTTTATTACTCTGAATTGTTTTATAGCTTCATATTTGTTAGATTTGTCAACAAACTAATTACTTCACATAAGGGCAATGCAAAATTACCAGAAATTGTAAACACTTTATACCTGCAAATAAATCTAAAATTTTTGTGTAATTAACATTATTGCATTATTGGATTAAATGTGGAGATTTAGCTTAGAAAAAAAAATTCTCCTAAAACAATTCTTATTTTAAACACCTTATTTAGTACAAAAATTGTTAATCATTTTACATTATCAATGTATTTTTTTGGAAGTCATAAAGCCAATTGTGTTCTACTTCAGGTACATCATGAGAAGACAAGTTGTTTGAAGAAGACAATAATATTGGGAAACATGAAAGACAACGAGAAAAGGAAAAGGAGCAAACATGAGATTGAATGACTCCATAACAAAGCAATAAATAAAGGAACTGAGCAGGGCTGTTGAGGATAGGACATTGCAGACATCACTCATTCACAGGGTTACCAGAAGTCAAAACTGACCCAAGAGAATGTAACAGAACCAAAGCCAGTTAAAGAGATACCTTTCATATTTTGCTTTTTAATACAAGTTCATATTTTATTTTTATTTAATAGCAGGCATTTATATAAACACAAATACATGTATATGTATAAATATAGAAATCCTAATGTACTTTTAGAAAGCGTGCCTTATATGTCTTTGTAAATATATTCTTACAAAAAAATTAAGAAATCACCTCAGACTTCTGGCCAAGATGGAGGCGAAAGTACATGCGCTGCCTCTCCTCACAACTAAGAGGAAATGTACAACCACTTCAAAACTTAAAAAAAAAAAAAACCCAGAAAACCCCCAAAAATGAAGCTATTGGGAAGTTCAGCAAAGAAATAAAGAAGAAATAATCAGCCAGAAAGGTAGGAGGGGAAGAGCCTGGACAGAGAGAAAGAGGAGCGGAGCAGTGGCTTCAGGGTGGTGGTTGATTATGGCAGCAGGGGCTGGTGGAAGTGCAGCAGGTGGGCGTGGCTAGCAGTAGCCATGGTGAAAAACACATTCATACCGTTTAAACCCAAGAAGCGATCCCAGCCCCAAACCAGACCACGTAGCTTGCAGTTCTGGAACCAAGGAAAATAGAACCACATTGCTTCAGACTGTGAAAGCAAGTGGAGGCTGGGGTGGAGGAAGAAGCTACCAGTCTTGAAAAGGAGGCAGCTTGCTTAGTATGGGAAGGGGGAGAAGTGCCTGGAAAAGCGGTGGCAACTGGCATTTTTCCCTTTCAGGCTCGTCCCCCACATACAGCACAAAAATGCAGTGAAATCATCACAAGTACTAAGGAATACTTAAGGCTCCACCCCCTATAACATAAGAGGTGCTACATCCCCACAAAAATCACAGAAGCAATCACAGAAAGGTGAGGAGACAGAGAAGTATGACCCAGAAGGCGGAGCAGATCAAGGTCCCAGTGATACAAGTAAGCAACGAGCAGATAGTATGCCTAATGGATGAGGAGATAGAGAGCTTAACAGATGCACAATTTAAGGCGTTGGTGATAAAGATGCTCACAAACTTGACAGCAAATATTAAACAGGATGGGAAAGAATGAAGGCTATCCTGGCCAAAGTGGAGGAAAATGTATATGAAACAAGTGGTAAAAAAAAGAAAACCAGGGTTAAAATTAATTAATTGAAACATAATGAAGAAACAGTCAACCAGTACAGGAGGAAATGAGAAATTTTAAAAATGAGGAGAGACTTAGAAACCTCTGGGACAGCAATAAACGTGCCAATATCTGAATCATAGGGTTACCAGAAGATGAAGAGGGAGAACAAGAAATGAAAAAATTATGTGAAAAAAATAATGAAGGAAAACTTCTCTAATTTGGGAAGGAAATGGGCATATGGGTCCAGGAAGCACAGAGAGTCCCAAACAAACTAGACCCAGAGAGGACAACACCAAGACATACCATAATCAAAATGCCAAAGGTTAAGGTTAAAGAGAGAATCTTAAAAGCAGCAAGTGAGAAGAGAATTACCTATAAAGGAGTACCTAGAAGACTTTCAGCTGATTTCTCAAAAGAAACTTTGCAGGCAAGAAGGAACTGGCAGGAAATATTCAAAGTGATGAAAAGCAAGGACCTACAACCAAGATAACTCTATCCAACAAAGCTATTATTCAGAATGGAAAGGCAGAGAAAGTACTTCCCAGACAAGGTGAAGTTGAAGGAGTTCATCATCAGCAAGCCATTATTATATGAAATGTTAAAGGGACTTATTTAAGAAAAAGATCAAAACTATCAACATTAAAATGAAAGCAGTATCACAACTACCAAGAACAGAAGCAAGGGAATGGAAACAAAGGCAAACTAAGCACACAACCAGAGAGGGAACAGAATGATAGGTATGGGGAGCATTTGTGGGGAGGTCAGCTGAGAGGGAAAGAAGGGAAAGGGACAGAAATGGTGAAGTAATTAAGTAGCATATTAGGAGGGTGAAGAATGAACCAGGGGATGTTGAGAAGAGCTTTATGCACAACCCATGGACATGGACTAAGGGGAGGGACAGCTAGGGGAAAGGGGGTTACTGGGTGGAGGGGAGCAAAAGGAAAAGAAATTGGAACAACCTTAATAGCATAATCAATAAAATATACAACGAAAAAAGATATCATCTCAGAGAAGCTTATTCTGGGTGACTTTTTCTGAAAAATGTGTCTTTTTGGAAACCTCAATAAGGTATGAAAATCTAGACTTATTAAGGGTCCTTCCATTTGCTTAACTCCAGAATCTTACTACATTATTTTATGCTATAGTGCCATGAGAAAATTGAATCTTCAAAACCTTCTAAACATTTTCCTGCCCAAGATGTAGTTCAATATATCATAGTCACAGCACACATTCCTGTGGGATAAATGGCACAATGTACAGAATTTCCAACATCATCATTGCAGTCAGCAGGGTTTGTCTCTGCTCTCTACATTTTCCTAGTTTATTTAGATTAGAGGTACACAGGCTGAGCTGGAGGTGGGGTGCCATGCCCTGCTCCTTTCTTTCCTAGCCTTGTATCCCTGAACTTGATCCAGGATGGAAATACAATACTTATTATCCAAGGAAACATGCGTGGCATCCCTCCATGGATTATCCATTGATGTGTTGTTGTTGAAGAATATAGTAAGGGGTGAGGCCCAACTGTGCCATGTTACAGTAGCTGTGGGTGTAGGAACTGCCTGAGCATCAACAGAGAAACTCCTCCCAGTCTAGCAGCATAGCGCTGTCCTAAGGATATATTGAAATATCATTCTGAGAAGCCAAGCCCCCAGTTTGGATGGACTCTGAATAGAAGATTCCATTTGAGCTTTTTTTTTTCCTTTTCTTTATACTTCTAAAAAAATTTTTACACATATATACATATGCATATACTTATACATATACACATATATTTTGGTA
Organism: Furipterus horrens; assembly: GCF_987537825.1. Taxonomy (NCBI): domain Eukaryota; kingdom Metazoa; phylum Chordata; class Mammalia; order Chiroptera; family Furipteridae; genus Furipterus; species Furipterus horrens. The sequence continues at coordinate 62,594,936 of NW_028327182.1, read as the reverse complement.
GAAAAATCACTTTGGAAAACAAATATTTTAATGATAAGGGTTCAGTAAGAAAATATTACTTTCAATTATTCTATACGTGTTTTCAAAAAATATTCAAATCTAAGTTTTTGAATCATAAATATCAGTAAGTCAATGCAAGGGATGCTTTGGCAGGTGGATGAGATCCTTAAAAGGCAGCAGCATCTGCTACTGCAAATCGTTTACCCATTTCTAGAATTGATAAAGGACATTTATACATACAGACTTCTCTTTTTCTCTCAAAATATATAAAGTCTTCTTAAATAGATACCATTTCAAAAAATATATATAAGTAATACTTTACTTCAAAGTCAAACCAAAAAAGTATACCCTGAAAGATTAAAATGTATAAAAGCTATTAAGTAAAATAATCTTCCCCCTACCTTTTAGCTTTATATCCTCTCCAGGTCAACTATTCTTTTATCAACCTTATACTCTAGCAACTTCTGACTTCCTATAAATTCTATTATGTAGGAAGAATGAGATTTTACCTAGGATACTAGGCTCCAAATATTTTAATTATCCCCATGTTCTCAATCGAGTTTTCCCTAGATGTCTCTCTGGAAATTACTCCATTACCTCATTTACAAACCACCTGGATAGCACACACTTCTGGTTTAGTAAGGAAATTGGGAAGAGATATTGAATAGAAAAAACTATGCCACATCTTGCATGGGCTGGGTTACAATTCTCAAAAGAGAACATGATGATGAATTTACTAGATATGTTCTAAGTATTTTCTAATCAACAGTAAATTCAAGTTCATTCTTCATAAATTTCAGATGGTAGTATCTTTATTTATTACCACAAAAAAGAGACAGAATTCTTCACCCAACTGGACATTTTGTGTGTGTGTGTGTAAATCAATGAAATATCTCAGTAACTAGAATAAGAAGTATAAGACACAACGAAGGAACTTCAGACCTTATATTCCTATTAGTATCTAATATTTAAAAGGCATGTCAACATCTGTCTAATAAGTCAGATGTTCAATTATTATTACATATGTTTTATTCAGGTCATTCTACAACATTCTAATCTGAGCATATACAGGAGAAAGTAGTTACTGGTGAGTAGTAAACTTTATTGTAATGATTATTGTACCTTTTATAAAACTTAAAATACACATATGCTTTCCCAGAGACTGTGCTAGTATCTAATTTGTTCTCCAAAACTGTCTTATAGGAATTATTGTTCCCACTTTATATAAAAATAAATTGAGGCTTTGGAAGGTTACATAACTTGCCCAGAATCATTGAACTTTGCATGTAAGACTATTCACCTGAAAACTCCACACTGTCCCTTATGCAGTAAAAAATTCTGTTTTAACATAGCCGGGTGGGAAAACCCATTAAATTGAAATAAGTGGTTTGTAGCTGTCAGAAAAGTGAAAATAGATTGAGGAGAGTGAATGCTGAGAAAAAGTTTTGGATTCAGGATATCAAGTTATCATTTTTATTTCACATAGTCATATGGAAATTAAAATTAAAATAAAAAAAGAAGGGGAACTAAGATCTACTTCTTAATATTTTTCATTCAATGTACTAGGCACTTTAAGTATGTTATCTCATTTAAATATCATAACAATACTCTAAGGTTGAACCCTGGCTGGTTTGGCTCAGTGGATTGAGCGTCGGCCTGCGAGCTAAGTGTCACTGGTTCGATCTGCCAGTCAGGGCACATCAGAGAAGGAAAACTCTGACTCCAAAAAACCTCCGCTGCCTTGCGGCATACCTCTTCAGGGGAAAGGCTAAGGGAGTAAACCCCGACAGAAAATCCGGAGCCGGAGTCCCTAAGGCGGTTTGACGTTGTAGTCAACACCGGCAACTCCTGCGGCGCACCTGAAGCCAAGCTGTATTGACTCCGTCTTTCCCTTGGATCCTTCAGCTGCGAAGAGAGGGGGGGTCTGCTGCATGGGCAACAGCAGACCCTCCATATCACCCTGCCCAGGCTCTGTAGCTTCAGCTCCACTGGAGAGGACACTCCAGCGTCATCGCAAGATGTCGATTCAACGCGGGAGGAGACAGATACCGTGTCACTCCCGAGTCGGACTGCACAACCATTCTCGGCGGTGCAGATAGACTCTTAAGAAGCTACACCATTGTCTCTCGAGACGGACGGCTGCCGATGACTCTAAGGTTGGGATTTGTTTTCTATTCAAAAGATAAAGGAATTATAGGACATAGCAAGATAAAGTTAAGTTGAAATTCACTCAGATAGAAAGTAGTGATATTTAATTTTCAATGAAGAATTTTTTGAATCCCAAAGAATGTTCATATTATCTATGTACATGGAGGTATATGGCCATTCTTACTTATTTTTAATATGAATCATCTAATAAATGTTTTTTTAAAATTTTTATTAAATGCTCCTAATTATGTAGTTAAACAAATATATTATTATCTAGTTAGGTTTGTGTTTGGATGAAGAAAAAACTTTGAAAGCAAACTATAACATATAGAAAATGTAAAATGATGCTTATAAGGACATAAAATATCAGAATGTAATTTTAGCTACATTAAAGTAAGTTAACTGTCCAAAGAATCTCCAAGCTATTGTATTTCTAACTGATGTTGAAAATTAACAAATAGGAATTGAATACCTCCTATAGTCTGAGAAGTCTCATACAGTTTATCCCAATTTTGTGAGTTAGATCATGGACATAATGTTACAGAGGATAAAACTGACCTGAGGTCTGCTGAGTTAAAACTGCTGTTAAGTAGCAGAAATTGCAGAAAACTTATGTTTTTAATGCCTCTTGTTTTTCATTTTCTCTACAAAAAGGAAAAAGATTTATTGGTGACAGAAGCATTAACAAAGCTACTGTGTAAGTTCTTTTTCTAAACTACATGAACGGGTTTGTTACATTGTGACTTACAGGTAGATTTAAAGAGTTTAGACTTCAATATTTGTGAAAAGTAAAACTGATTTTAAAAGTAAAACCTATTTTAAAATCTTTTATAACTTATTGACATAAACCAGAATAGAAGGTAATGTATTAAAATAAGTTTAAAATTAATGTTCAGATATTCTGTGACTCAAAGACTTACCTAATACTCAAGGCCAGAAACCTTTTAAAAGATATTGACTCTAACATGCCAGTAACAAAAATAAGACTTTAAAGACAATACACTGAGTGTTTAATGAGATTTGATATATTGATTATCTATAAAAATATTTGTATATTATGACATTTTTTAGAATATACCTCCAAGGCTAGGATCTTAAAAACTTGTAATATACTATGTCTGCACAGGTTAGTAAACACAAGCTCACTTTCTTTTGTCTCTTTCTTGAGCAAATAGACAGCTAATTTTGATAATCATTTTATTAAGAAATATCAATGCTGTTGATATAATTAAGATAGAATCTTCAAGGTTGTATATAATTTAAAAGAATGGGCAAATAATTAAACTCCAATGTTAACTTCCATAGAAAGATCTATATAATGAGCCAAATTCTGACTCTAATCATAGTGTGGTAGAAGTAAGCATTTCAATATTTATTTTAGGCATGTACTTTTGTCAAAGAAAATGCTAACAGGGTTATTTGATAAGTATCTTATTGCAAGCATATGCCACTTTTAAAATATTTATAATGATAAGATATATTGTATACATTCATACACACAGATCTACTTATTTAGTGATTAATAAATTGCAATCAAAATATACAAACTTTTTAAAGTATGAAGGTAGAGCTTAGAACCAATGCCCTTATGCTGTAGTCTAGAATCCTTTTCCCAAAACTTGTTAGCCAGAAATTTCTGGCTGATTATGGTGTCCAGGAATTTTCCTGTGGGTCATGCAAAATTATTCCATGTCTGTAGGATATCCGAGCTATAACTACCAAGAATAAATGCTGTTAATCTTAATAATCAGTTAAAATGACTTCAAATATTAGAATATTTTCTATAGCATGTGTTAAGCACAATAAAAGAACCAGTTATATTACATATACATATTGTGCTTTTTTTCTGTCAAAGTTCTCAAAGCTTCAATTTTTCACAAAGCCTTTTTATTATGTTCATTATTTTGTTTATTCTATTCATAGGAAAGTCTTATATGACCTTTAATTTTGCATTGCTAAAGCTCTCAGGGTTTCTTTTTGCTTCAGCACTTTGACAAAATTAATTGAGATCAAAATCCAGTTGGGGAAAGAGCATCAGTCCAAACTGACCAATAATGGGAACAATGGGGATCATCAGGCCAGCTTCTTCAGTCAGCTAGGAGTTCATATTCTGAAGTGAGGCAGGTAAAACAAATAAGACATATACTCAGAAACATATTTCAGAATTAAATTGCCAAAGCAACTACAGAAGGCTAGAAGAAAAAAACTAGAAGTTATGGAAGGAATAAGAGTGTTTATACTCAGGTACTTTATGGAGAAAGACAGTGAGGCATCACTGCCTGCCAAGAAGTACAGCCATGGCTTTATCATGCTGCAGTGTACTTGGATATATTTTTTTCTCACAAGTTCTCAAATATAGTGGGTTGGTTATTTATTCAAATCTCATTTGCTATGTAGCAGAGATAGGAAATACAAAAAGCCTATAATTTTATGGGAAAAAATAAAAATAAACAATTAAATAGAAGAATGCATCCTAGCTGATGTGACTCAGTGGATTGAGTGCTATACTAAGTACCAAAAGGTCACTGGTTCAATTCCCATGGCTGAGTTGTAGGCCCGGTCCCCAGTTATGAGCATGTCAGAGGCAAACCATCAATGTTTCTCTTGCACATTGATGTTTTTCTTACTATTCTTTTTCCCTCCCTTTCATGTTCTCTAAAAATAAGTAAAGTTAAAAAATGTGAAACATGCTCAGGCACAACAGCAGCCCAAGGAGAAGATTGTCCATTCTATGTTTCTATAACAAACCTGTCCCAGAGGGTTGATATAAAGATTAAATGAGTTAACACTTCCAAAATATTGGCAACTCTTAGCACATGCTAAGCACAATATAAAGATTCTAATCTAAATGTTATTGACAACATTCTCCTGATAAACATGTTACTAGATATAAACATTTTTTTTTGCTCTCTCTATATTTTTATTTTTATTCACTCTTCTTTCTTCTTTTTTTCTTTATTTTTATTGTTGACACTACTGCAGATGTCCAGATCCCACCTCCCCCCCGCCCCAGTTCCCACTCCCCCTTCCCTCTGGTCATCACCACATTGTTGTTTATGTTCATGGGTTATACATACATGTTATTTGGTTAATACTTTTGCCTTCTTTTATTCACTCCCCCCCTTCACTCCTTCCATCTGACAGCTGTCAATCTGTCCCATGTATCCATGTCTCTGTTTCTATTTCTTTCATCAGTTTATTTTGTTCAATAGAGTCCACATATAAATGAGATCATATGGTATTTGTCTTTCTCTGACTTAGCATAATAACCTCAAGGTTTATACATGCTGTCACAAAAGATAAGATTTCTTTGTTTCCCATCCAATGGATATATGTTTGAATTAATTTCTCTTCTCCAAGAAATCTCTTACTCATTCAATTGTCTAGATCAGCTTACCACTTGTTCTGTTACTAATGTTCATTTCAGTATAACCTTGATTTTTACTTATATTATTTTCTTTACAATGTGCTTTCTTGCTTCTGACTTTCTGCCATTTTACTAGAATTATAGCAATAAATACATCATTGTCAAATGCCTGTTCTATAATATCTCTAAGCAACCTGCTAATAAGACAGAGTTGAGCTTATTGTTTATTGCAGTAAGGGAGAGCACCAACTCAACAGAGCTTTGACTGGGTGTCAAGGGCAGGAGGACAAGATGGAAATGTATATGAATTTGAGGTTTAGTTTAAGGTATGTCTTCATAGAATACCACTGTAGAAGATTGATGGAAAAAGAAAGCCAAAATTTTGGAGGCAAGAAATTCAAGAACTTAATGAGACAGACTATCTATTGATCTTTCCATTGAATAGTTGATTATTCATTTCTGTAATGAACAGTCAGGACTTTTGCCTGGGCAAGAGTCTCCTGAAATGGTAAAGCTATGCTAGTATTATGAGTAAATTATTTGGGGGTAGTTTCAGACTCCAGTGTCCAAGCTGTGAAGATAGATTGACTCTTAGCTATCAAGCAAAATATTTTCCTATGTTTGAGTTTTAACAAGCAGTTTGCTGCTGTAGTTGACTTATTTCAGCTGCATTATAATATTTCCTGGATAAAATACATTTCTTTTGCTATTAATCTTTCATACCATTGCCAGATTTTTCTTAATAACGTGCAGATAATATCAAGCCACTTATTTATTGAAAGAAACTAGTGAGTCACAACGGCTGACGGGCTACAGGTCACAGTGGTATGTCAGCATTCTCCAAACCTGGCTCTAACCCCATCTTCAGTCATATCCTTCTTCTGACTTCACTTACTGCCTCAGACTATGCAATAATCTTCCCAGGCACACACTTACTTACTCAAGTTCCCCTCACCTGAAATGATGTATTTACCTGTTCTTTTCCATATTTCAATGTTCTACTTATCTTACTACTGAAAACTTCCCTTATTTTACTAGTTAAAATTATTTTCTCCTCTACTTTTTTGAATCAGTAGGAAAATTGATACAGGTTTGTAGATCTTGAAACTCTTGGAGTCCTAAATAAAAAAAAAATTTTAAAGGATAAAAAATTATGAGTAAGGCTTTTGTTATAAAAAAGAATATTTATTAAAGTAAAAAACTGCAACATAATATACATTTTTTAAAAGCTGACAAAAATAGCAAAGTTCACAAATCATGTAATATATAATATTTTAATTAATAAACTACCTGTCAGATTAATAACATCTGTAATTATCTATGATCATCTATAGTACCAATGATTTTATATTTTCTGATATAATGAGTAGAAATGTAATTCATTGCTACTTTCAGCATGATTGATCGAATACATTTTAGGTTATTGACAGCTTAGAATTATCTTCAGTCTAAAATCTTGTTAATATCACAAAAATATAGAAATGTTAACAAATTTGGGGAGATTCTATTAACTCTATTTTGTATGTTAGCTGTACAATTTTAGAGAATGTGTCATTCTGTCTCTCTCCATTTTAAGAAATAGCCCACCATTCTACACACATTTTTGGGAGCAAGTGCTTGAGGACCTTGATATTGCTAGTATATCTATGATACTGCATGTCTGTATCATGACTCCATGTGAGTTGAGTGCCAGTGATAATGGAATCCATTTCTTCACAAGAACGACTAACAAATAAGTTAACTTTACAGGGAAGTAACTACAAACAATGTAACTCTATTCTACTAAACTGATATTGAATGTACCTCTGACCCAGGTTCCTCCTACCAAAGCCCCTGGCTACACCAACATCACCCAAATGAAAGGCAAAGAGATGAAAGTCACGATTAATTGGAAATATAAAGTGGACTTCAATAATGCTATCTAAATAAATTGTTTTCATTTTAAGACCATTGTTCAAGTAAAAGTCCCTAAAAATAAGTTCATCTTATCTTCATTAACTTTATTAATATTGGATTGGCCAAATAATTTGTCTTTTATTAAAATAGCTCTAGTAGTGTTATCTTTAACTTCTTTTGAAACAATTTTGTTAGACCGTATTGTGACAACTGTCATATCAATATTCATTAAAAAAACTGATCAAAATTGGCGAATTTTTGTACAACTATTTTAATATTGAAGATGGAATAAAAACACTTTTGGCATATCATGCTTTGTTATTTAAAGAAAGGTATAAATGCAACTGAAATGAAAAAAGAAACATTTGTGCAATACACCTGTATACGGAGGAGGTGCTGTGACTGATTGGATATATCAAAAGTGGTTTGCAAAGTTTGTGCTGGTGATTTCTTGCTGGATGATGCTCCACCATTGGAGAGACCAGTTGAAGTTGATAGCAATCAATCAAGATATTAATTGAGAACAATTAGTGTTGTACTCTGTGGGAGATACTCAAAATATCCAAATCAATGTAGTTATTGGGGAAAATGAAAAAAAAGTGTGTCTTTCATTTTACAGAAGAAAACCAAACATACTTTTTGGCCAATCCAATATGTTGGCATGCAGATTAATTGAACTCTAATAAAATTCTTATTTACTGATGCTTTGTATTATACTTTATGGTATACATATATGTTGTACATATGCTTTATTATACTTTGCTGTATACATGCTTAATTGTCTCCTGAACTGATGATTGCAAATAAATTTTGTCTTTGCATCCTTCATAGTGTTTATACTCTGTGGATATATAACAATTATATGTTGATTTAAATGGAATTAATTTGAGAATAGCCCAGAGTCACAGTGAAAATTACATTGTTTTCTTCTTTACATATTGGGATCAAGGTCAAAGATATAGTGGTACTAGCTAAAATTAATTCTAGGTACTTCTATATTTAAGAACTAATTAGCTTTTGTAGGGATTAGTTCACACAGTAAGAGGCACTAAACAAATGATGATATTTTATGCATACATATAATTACAAAAGAAGGGTAAGAAAGCAAAGTGTCTTTAAAAATGAGTAAATAATTAAAAGATAACTATTCCTCCTAATAGTATTAATCAAATTAAAGTATCTAAAACTAAATTATTTCCTTCAGGGAAACTATATATCAATCATATTTAAATTAAGATAAGCCGTATATAATTGTCAGTGGTTTGTTGTTTTTAACACACAAAAATGGCAATTTTATGCAATTCAACCCAATATATTGACATATTTGTTCTTTAGGTTTTTTAACATAAAAATTAGGGAAAAAAGTAGCATTGTTTTCATACTCAGTCCTCAAATTGATTTTAGAGTATTATAGATTATGTAAATTAAGTGTTAAGCTAGGAGTTTTGTTTCATTTAGCCATGTTTACTGTGAAAAGATAATAGCTATAAACAAAATAAAATTTACTAGGGAACTTACTTATAAGCTGTAACATTCTGTACTTTCACACAATGGGCAATTTCTGGATGTAATCTTAGACAGATGCAGGAGTGCAATATCTATACTGGGACCTTACAGAGAGACAAGGAAAACACAGGACCTGCTAGAGTTAAATAGACAGATAATACATTTTTTTCTCCATAAGTGCATACCCCAAATAGATCATATGCTATACAGGGCTGTAGTAGCAAAACCTCTATTTTTCTTCAGAATGTCCTCTCAAAAGGTTTGTTTCCTTTTTCCCTCAAAACTTAGATTTATTTTATGTCAAGTATTGATTAGCAATTTATATGAAATTTATAATTACTAGAATTATAAACAATATAAAAATGAGATTATAAAAATAATTTCTCTGTTCTGATTAAGAATATATATATATGTATACATATGTATGCATATGCATTGTAGTAAATTTGGAAACACAAAGTGAAGGATAGCAATTAAAAGTAGCCATATATCTCAGAAATGTCCAATGGTAACATTTTGATCTGAAACGTGACAATAATTTTTCTATGTATATATAAATTATAAAATTGCATTTTCAGTAAGTGGCTTTATTATGATAGAATTCACATACCACACAATTCACTCATTGAGAGTGTACAACTTAATGCTTTTAGCATATTCACACATATACACAGTAAATTTTAGAATATTTTTATCATCTTAAGAAATAAACTCCAGATGTTATAGTTATCATTCTCCATTTCCCCTCTTCCCTCCACCAGCTCTAAATAACTACTCATCTACTTTCTATCTCTATAGACTTCCCTATTCTGAACTTTCATATGAATGAAATTATAGAGAATCTGTTTTTTGTGTATGTGTGTGTGACTGCTGGTTTCTACTTAGTAACATTGTTTTCAAGGTTCATTCATGTTGTAGCATCTATCAGTACTTCATTCCTTTCAGGCCTAAATAATATTCTATTGTATGTGTATGCCACCTTTGTTTATCTATTTGTCTTCTGAAATAGTTTTAAGTTAGTTCCACCTTTTGGCTATAATCATTAATGCATGAGTTTCTGTGTAGACATTTGTTTACATTTCTCTTGGGTATATACCAATAAGGGGAATTACTATTTCATTTGGTAACTCTGTTTAGTCATTTGAGAAAATTCCAGACAATTTTTCTCATGTAATGTAGCTGTAGAACTAATACAACAAGTAAGATTCCACTAAGTACTCTGATCAGCAAGCAGTACCTATTAAAGGAGGTAACAACAGAACAAAGCCTGGTCCCTATTCCACAACAAAGGCAGTTAAATTAGAAGAAATTACTGCTTCTCAACACATATACAATGAATGTCCTTCTTTACTCATTTACAGCTTTTCTGAGGTGTAGTGGTTGCTGTTACACAAACACCCTGACCCCCTTCAGAACCAGCCCAGTAGTATTGGCTGCTGATGAACTCACAGGTAAGACTTTTTCCAGGAATTTCTCTCAACCAAAGGAGTGTTCCATGCTTTTTTGCTAATCTCTGGGCCAGTCTGCATTCAGTGGCTGATCATTGCAGGGAGCAATTTGAAAACGTTAGAAGGTGCAAGGCCTTACCCTCTGACCTCAGTTGGGACAACTCTGAAGGGTCTCCAGGTCCAGAATCCCTCTTTGAATCTGAGTCCTCTTTTCTAATCATATCAAAGTTTAACTTCACCTTCTGCCCAATCTTGTTTCCTTCAGCCTTTGTGGCGTTTGCTTCTGAATATGCTTCCTAGTAAGCCTCCTGAACTCAAATGTTAACATTGCAGAATGTTTCTTAGGAAACTCTTCTATGCCTGGTAGGGTCAGAGTGATGCAGAAGACCCTTTAGTTTACCCACGATGTAGATATTCTATTCCTAATCTCTGACACCTATGAATTAATTATGTTACCTGGAAAAGTTGCATTAAAGCTGCTGAAAAAATTAAGGTTGCTAAGCAGATTGTCAGAATACAGAGGTAGCCAGGATGCAAACCTGGCCAGACAACAGGATATGTTAATCAACCTGGTCAGAACAACGGCAAGAGGCAAACAACCTACTTAATATACTAATACAACAAACTCACCCTCACTGAAATGTGTGGTTGGCAAGTTCAAAAAGCACACCTGCAGAAGCCTGGGTAGGACTTCTATGGGTCCGCATGGAGAAACAAGAGTCCCCATTCCCTTGCTCCCCATTCCCCTTGTTCCTATGGGTCCTTGAGACAGTCTGGGAGTTGCCTCTCCCCTGCACCCTCTTCCCCTTTTTTCTTCAATAAACCCATTGCCTGCTCCCACAGTGATCTCCAGGTGATTTCTAAGAACAAGGCTGCTCTGACACAGATGACTTAAGATATGAAGATGTTCCTGAATTACCCAGGTGAATCCAGTGTAATTCCATATGTTCTTTAAAATGAAAAAGGAGGCAGAAGAAGGAAGGTTGAGAGTTAGTAGCCTGAGACGTATTTGAATGAATGCAATATAACACTGCTGGTTTTGAAGATAGAGAAATGAAATCATGAGGTAGGAATATGAGCAACCTTGAAAAGCTGGAGGGTAAGAAAACAGATTCTCCCCTAGAACCTTCAAAAGGAACATAGCTCTGACAAAACTTTGATTTTAACTAGTGAAATTAATTTTAGACTTGTCAATTCTTAAACTATATGGGGATAAATTTATTACAACAGTGGTAGAAAACAAATACACTTTCTTCTCTTCTTTTTATAACACATTGTTTAATTCTATCACTGACTTTATATATCTTACTCCAGGCATCTGTACCTTTCTCAAAAAGGAAAATTATGCCCTATTTATATTTGACCTGCAGTACTACAACACAGAATTATTATTCTGAGTAGGCAACAAAATCTAATATGGTTACATAATGATAGATAAAGATAGGTGAAATACTCTGTTTAACACCCAAAGAGTAGATAGCCAAATGTAAATTATGAAGTACTATAACCCTCTTGTCCCTCACATTACACTGCTTAGAAATAATCTTTTCCTATACCTGGAGCTTTGGGTCCACCAAGGTTGAAATGTGGAAGAAATACTGTCATCAGGTACATTTTTATATCCAAACGGAACAAGATGTTTCCCATATTTTTTTTTGTTCTCAAATAATTCTACTCTTTACATGAATCTGTTTGTTTATGATTTTGAAGATCCATTATATTACTTTAATAGATATTATAAAATTGCATTTCTGATTGAGCATAATTTCGTTAAATATTTTTGTTTATTTGGAAGTTTGTTTTATTTCTTACTAACTTTTGCTTACATTATGCAAACCCTTCTAAAACTTGATTGATATTGACTTCTACTCCTGCTTTATTCAGTTGGGGGGAATAATTATAAAAGTAACTAAAACTATATGAAATCAAGTTTAAAACATAAAATAAAATTACAAATACATGTTTAAAAAGAGCATTACATCTCTTTAAACAAAATAACTTGATCATGGTTAAAATGTATAAGATGTAGTGTAAGATATCTATTATAAATTCAAGTACAGTTAGAAAATATGTTTCTTGCTGTTTTGTGGAACAGATGAAGCAGGAAATAATTAATCTCAGTATCATGCCATAGGCAATTTCAGAAATAGACACATCAGAAAATGTCTGAATAGCTAATACTTTAGGGATGATTCAAAACTGGCATTAAAGTATGTTTTGCATTACAGTGTAAAAACAGCAAGTCTGCTAGCCCAGGCAAAAAAAAAAAAGGAGGTGGGTAGAGAGGGCTTGATGAGGGCTGGAAAGATCTGATTTATCTTATGTTGTGAAAATTTTGACACCTTCTTCATTTACTGGGTTCATTCACTGAGGTGGTCCACAATCACACCTTCTTTGCAGCACCTTCTATTTCATTATAATTAAAATATGTAAAGATTTTTAAAACGTACACTCGTTATTAATAGGATAGCTTTGGAAATGTTATTTACTTCCTAGGCAGTACTGAGTTGGAAAGAATTGATATGATAAGAACAACAAATAGCAGGGTCAAAGTGTTACATTGTGTTGATTTTTAAAGGTCACAGAAAGATGTGAGTAGGTCTCACTGCCCATGCATGCTACATACTAGGTAATATTAGTGTCAATCATCATTGAGTTTATATAAAAATATCAAAATGAACAATCACCCTAACCCAATACCTCAACATGGAGAGAAGGGCAACAGTCACCCAGGTGAGGAAGATTTGTTTGTGGGCCACCATCTCCCCTCCATCTCTCATTGTGGGGGATGGCTGTGACTCAGTTCATCCTTCTGGTATTTATACAATGTCTATTTTCCCTGTTTGCCTATCCATCTGTGCAAATGAGATTCAGTGTGACTTTAAATCTTTCTGAAATGAAATTCAGTTGCAAGGTAATAATTGTTAATAGAAGTAAATAAATGGAATAAGAAGGTATTGATATGTTAAATTGTAAGTTAACTTCACACAAAGACCCCAACTTAATATAAAATTAACCTACAACTGCAGTAAGTCATATAAGTGCTTTCTCATCACTAGTTTACCAGTAAGTCTGGAACTGCTAAAACATGCAAAACCAAATGTGTCTTAGATCACAGTCAAGATTATAGAATTGTTAGTAGATGTTTAGCTACATACTTTTGCCTTTTTCAAGTCAAGGAATATACTGTTGAGCAATATTTTCCCTTACATAGAATATCACATTGATTTCCAAGCACAAAAAGAAGCTACTGTTATTTTGTTGTAATATTTTAATTTGTATCTTAAGTCAGACTAGCTGCAGCTGAGTTCAATTTCAGCTGCGGAACAACTACCACTCTGCTAAATTATATTAGAGATTTTTTCCAAATCTACATTGGGAAACTTATGTATTAATCTAGCAAAGAAACTTACAAGGTTAAAGACCAAACATTTTATTTACAGAGAAGAAAAAAAGAGGAAAAACAATGTTCACATATGTGACAAGCCACCTAAATAAAACTTGTATTAGTTTAAATAAATTAAACAATTCATAAGCTAATAAGAGCTTTGTAAATGTCACATCTCAAACTTGACTGAAGCCAACTAACTTATATTCACTTTGCTGACAATAAATTTTTTCCATAAGCCTTATATTGACTTTAAAAAGTGCACCATTTTTAGATCTTATAAATAAAATGAATATTAATATTTTTAAAAGCAGCAGCAGATATGTTTGATTGTGTAAAGAAACACCAAGATGAATATTTAATACAGTGTCCACATATGGTACTCAGAATATAATTACTGGCATTTGTCCAGGTAAAGAAAAAAGAAGTGGGGGAGAAAACTACATACTGCTTATTTTAATTAGATGAAATTATGGGGTTCAATAAAGCATGACAGCCTGCCTAATGAGAAGAGAGCCCTATGCTTATAGAAAAATTATTAGTGACAAAAATGTTGGGAGTATACATGTTTAACTGAGAAGGTCAAAATCCAATTGTTTTATCTTTTCATTCATAATTTCTTGCAACACTTTTTAGAAATAAACATATCAATCAGGAGAAGAAAAGCAGAAAAGTGTTTCCTGTTTTCTTTGTTTAACAAAGATGGAGATAATGTGTTTGGAGTATTTTCGAAGATGGTCTGAAAAGTTGCCATTGACTATTTCTCTCATTCTCATCCCACTCTCTCTCTCTCTCTCTCTCTCTCTCTCTCTCTCTCTCTCTCTCTCTCTCCACCTCTATTTCCCTGTTTGATTCTTTCATATATATTTTATATGTGCATATATATTATATATGCATATATATTATGTATATATACTTGTTTTTTCTATTATAGAAAAATCTTTATAAAGCATTTATAATAGACAAAATAAAAATAAAGGAAGAAGTATTGTAAAATAACAGAATGATTATTGTTCCATACTTTTTCATTTCTCTCCATATTTATTTGGAGACACAAAGAGTACTCAGTTCATAGTTAGTACTCTGTAATTTTAGTTAAATTTATATTTAATTTAAGCCATATTAATAAAGGTAGCTTTATATGACAGTATTAAAGATGTAAGGGAAAAAAAGCATTAAAAAAAGCTATTTCAAACCCTTATTGTTTTAAAAATCTAGTGTATATTAAATACAATAGCATAGTCTAGAACATGAATGTTGCTATATCTAGCTATTTAAAACTTCTTACTTGGCAAAAATCATCATAATCAGCATTTTCAAGAGTGTTAAACTTAAAAAAATATAAGAAATATCAAAATATTGTCATATGACTAATATATAAACCTTTCCAACATCATAAATAAAAAATAAGTATATTAGTACTATTGGATAATGAGAGCATTTGAATCACAAAAGAAGAACACACAAGATCCAAAACTAACTGATATGAATGGTTGCTTATATACAAATATTAGATAGCTATAAATGAAAACAATTAATACATAAAAGGCTTGCTTAGAATATCTGTAGAAATAAATTTAAAATAGACATTTTAGTGTCATTAACATGCCGGAAAATCAAAGGTCATTTTTCTCTAAGACTTTTTAAAGCATAAATTATATTGACCTTTCAGAGACAATTTGATACTATGTACAATCAATTCCTTTAGCAAAAGATTATTTGTGTTCATAACATTTCAAGGTTCTTTGGGATTAATTAAGCATATTACTTGCTTTTAGGTTCTCTTTTTTATATTATTATTTACAAGCATATAAAACAAAACCAACAAGAAATAAAAATTAATTTTACAAATTATATTAAAAATAAAATTAGATTATTAAATTAAAATCATATCAAGCATCTTCTCAAGTCTCCACGACTTGACTAGAAATCAACCTCAAGGAAAAAATGCAAATACATTCAAATACATGGAGATTGAATAATATGCTATTAAATAATTAATTGGGTTAACAATGAGATAAATGAAAAAATCAAAAAGTACCTAGAAAGAAGTGAAAATGAGTATACAATAACCCAAAACCTATGGGACACAATGAAAGCAGTTCTGAGAGGAAAATTCTTAGCAATACAGACCTACCTAAAGGAGATAGAAAACTCTCAAATAAATAATCTAACCCTACATCTACAAGAACTGGAGCAACAGCAACTAACAAAACCCAGAGTGAGAAGAAGGAAGGAAATAAGATAAAGCAGAAATAAATGACATAGAGACTAAAAATACAATTCAAAGGATCAATGAATTCAGGAGCTGGTTCTTCAAAAAATTAAACAAAATTGATAAACTTTTAACCAGACTTATCAAGAAAAAAGAGAAGACTTAGTAAATAAAATCAGAAAGAGGAGAAGCATCAACTGATACCGCAGAAATAAAAAGGATTGTAAGAGACTTCTGGCCAAGATGGAGGCTTAGACGGACACGCTAGGTCTCCCTCTACAACTATAGAGGAATACAACTACTTCAAAACAAAGGATAACTAGAAATTCCAGAAAATAAAACTACACGGAAGTCCAACATATGAAGTTATAAACCAGCGGTGCCATTTGGGCAGGTAAGAGTTAAAGAGGGCAGTGCTGTTTGCGGTCGCACCCAGAGCGGGGGGGGGGGGGGGGGGGGGGCGAGGAATCCCGGCTGCGCAAGCCCCTGGCGGTGCGCGACCCGGGCGAGGAGTCCCGGCTACGCAAGCCCCTGGCGGTGCGCGACCCCGGCGAGGAATCCCGGCGGCCAAGCCCCTGGCTGTGCGCGACTCCGGAGCTGGGGAGAGCGGCCGCCGCATCGCCTTGAACAGTGAGGCCCAGGGGGGCAGGAGGACGGATCCCGGTCTCCTAGCTGAATAACTGTGTGAATCCATCTTGGACCCCCGCCCCCAAAGAAAGCACCACAGGGCTGCGAAATAGGTCGCGGACAGGCAGGCGCCGGTCGCTAATTTGTGACACGTACACAGGCACTGCCCCCGACAGCCAGCCCAAGAAAACAAAACGCATCTGTCAAAATGAGGCAGGCAACTATAGAAATACCGGTAACACAACTCACCAGGCAGCAGATAGAGAACCTGACAGATGAACAGATAAGAAACCTGTCAGAGGCTCAGTTCTGGGCCATTGTTATCAGGTGGCTTACAGAATTCACAAAAGAGCAGGAAAAAGATATGAAAGAAGCAAAAAACGTTCATAACGAAAGGAACAAAACCGCATACGAGACAGAAGGAAAAGAAATAAAATCCAGAGTTCATTTCAACAAACTGGAATATGGAGAAGGAACAAGCAGTCAACCAATGCAGCGAGAGGAAATGGGAAGCAACAATGAAAGGATCAGAAACCTCTGGGACAGCTATAAAAGGCCCAACATAAGAATCATTGGTTTGCCAGAGAATGAGGAAGATGAACTAGAACTTGAAAAATTGAGTGAAAATATAATAAAGGAGAACTTCCCAGACTTGGGGAAGGGAATAGACCTGCAGGTCCAGGAAGCAAGGAGAGTTCCCAAGAGACTGGACCCAGGGAGAACCACTCCAAGACACATTATAATCAAAATGTCAAAAATTAAAGATAAAGAGAGAATCTTAAAAGCAGCAAGAGAGAAGAAAAGAATTATGTACAAAGGGGTCCCAATTAGACTATCAGCTGACTTCTCAAGGGAAACCCTACAGGCAAGAAGAGACTGGCAAGAAATATTCAAAGTAATGAAAATCCAAAACCTACAACCACGAATACTCTATCCAGCGAAATTGTCATTCAGAATAGAAGGACAGAGAAAGTGTTTCCAGGACAAAATAAAACTGAAAGAGTTCATTAGATCCAAACCACTGTTATATGAGATGTTAAAGGGACTGGTTTAAAAAAAAACAGAAGCTAGGGAGATGAAACAAAGGCAAACTAAATAGGCAACGAGAGAGGAAGAGGAACTGTGGGTACGGGAAGCATATTGGGGGGAAGTCAACAGGGAGGGGGAATGGGGAAAGGGAGGGAGATGATATAGGAATTGGGGATCAAGGTAGGAGGGAATGGAATAGACGGAGAGAGGTTGGGAGGAACTGTATGCACAACTAATGGACATAATCTAAAAGGGGGGGACAACTGGAGGGAGGGGGGCCACCGGGTGGAGGGGAGCAGAGGGAAGGGAAATTGGCACAAATGTAATAATTTAATCAATAAAACACATTAAATCTGAAAAAAAAAAAAAAGGATTGTAAGAAATTACTATAAACAAGTAAATGCCAAGAAATTGGGCAACCTGGATGAATTGAAAGATTTCTAGAACTATAGAAGCTTCCAAAACAAGATCAAGAAAATGCAGAAAACCTGAATAGACTAATAACAATGAGAAAAATAGAAGCAGTAATCAAAAAGCTCCTGGCACACAAAAACCCTAAACTGGATGGCTTCATAGGTGAATTTTACCAAACGTTCAGAGAAGAAATAACTCTTATTTTTCTCAACTATTTTAAAAACTTCAAAAAGAGGGAATGCTCCCAAACTGTTTTTATAAGGTCATTATTATCCTAATTCCAAAACCAGGTGAAGACAAACAAAGAAAGAAAATTGTAGGTCATTAGCTGTAATGAACATAGATGCTAAGATCTTGAACAAAATATTGGCAATCCTGATCCAGCAATACATTAAAAAGATCATAAACCATGATCAAGTGGGATTTATCCTAGGAATGCAAGGATGGTACAATATTTGCAAATTAATAAAGGTAATATACCACATAAACAAAATGAAGGACAAAGATCACATAATCATATCAATAGATACTGAGAAGCATTTGATAAAATCCAGCACCCATTTATGATAAATACACTTGACAAAGTGAAAATAAAGGGAGCATACCTCAATATAATAAAAGCCATATATAAGAAACTTACAGTCAACATTATACTCAACAGGCAAAAAATTAAAACTTTCCTCTTAAGATGAGCAACAAGGGTGCCCACCTTCATCACATTTATTCCACATAGTATTGGAAGTTCTAGCCACCACATTCAGACAAGTAAAAAAAAGAAAAGTCATCCAAACTAGAAAGGAGAAAGTAAAACTGCCATTATCAGCAGATGACATGATAATGTACATAGAAAATCCTATAGGCCCCACCAAACAACTACTCAACCTACTAAGTGAATTTCGCAAAATAACAGGATACAAAGTCAATATTCAGAATTCAATGGAATTTTTCACACCAACAATTAAATACCAGAAACAGCAACTAAGAAAATAATCCCATTTACTATAGCAACAAGAAAAATAAAATATTATACCTAGGAATAAACTTAACCAAGGAGCTAAGAGGCATGTACCTGGTAAACTACAGAACACTGAAGAAAGAAATTAAGAAAGATACAAATAAATAGAAGCATATACTGTGTTCATGATTTGGAAGAATTAACATCATTAAAATGTGCATAATATCCAAAGCAACCTATATTCAATGCAATTCTTATTAAAATACCAATGGCATATATCGCAGATCTAGAACAAATATTTCAAAAATTTACATTGAACAAAAAGTGACCCTGAAGAGCCTCAGGAATCTTGAAAAAGAAGAACAAAGTAGGAGGGATCACGATATGTGATACACAACTATACTACAAGACCACTGTACTGTGCTTCACTGTACTGTGCAGCACAGTCTTGTACTGGCATAAGAACTGATACAGATTAATGGAACAGAATAGAGCGTGCAAAAATAAACCCAGGTCTATATGATCAATTAATATTTGACAAAGGGGGCATGAGCATACAATTGAATAAAAATAGTCTCTTCAATAAATGGTATTAGGGAAATTGACTGGTACATGCATAGAAAATGAAACGAGACCACCAACTTACACAATATGCCACAATAAATTCAAAATGGGTAAATATAAGTTGTGATACCACAGAAGTCCTAACAGAAAACATAAGCAGTAAAATTTTAGATATTCCACGCAGCATGACTTTTGCCAATACATCTCCCAGAGCAATAAAATAAAGGGAAAAGTAAATAAAATGGGAATACATCAAATTAAAAAAAAAAAATTCTGCATGGCTAAAGAAAATGTCATCAAAATGAAAAGGGAACTGATGTATTTGTCAATGATACATCAGACAAGGGTTTAATCTCCAAAATATATAAAGAACTCATAGACTCAACACCAGGAGAACAAACAATTATAAAATGGGCAAAAGACCTGAACAGCCACTTTTCCAAGGAGAACATACAAAGGGCCCATAAGCGTATGAAAGGATGTTCAACATTACTCAACATTAGAGAGATGCAGATTAAAACCACAATGAGATATCACCTCATACCTGTCAGAATGGCCATCATTAATAAATTAGCAGACAAGTGCTGGTGAGGATATGAAGAAAAGGGAATCCTAGTGCACCGTTGGTGAGAACGCAGACTGATGCAACCACTGTGGAAAACAAATGGGTTTGCATCAAAAAATTTAAAAAATGGAACTACCTTTTGACCCAGCAATTCCCCTGCTGGGAATGTACCTTAAGAATCCAGAAACACTAATTTAAAAGAACTTATGCACCTCTATATTCATAGCAGAACTATGAATAACCAAGTGCTGGAAACAGCCTATGACCATCACTATATGAGTGGATCAAAAAACTGTGATAGATTTACACAATGGAATATTACCTGCATAAAGAAAGACAAAACTCCTAACCTTTGTGACAGCATGGATGGAACTGGAGAATATTATGCTTAGTGAAATAAGCCAGTTGGTGAAAGACAAATATCATATGACCTCACTTATTAGAGGAACCTAATGAACAAAATAAACTAATGAGCAAAATAGAACCAAAGACATAAAAACATGGAACAGACTGACAACAATCAGAGCAGGGCAGAAGGGAGATAATGGTGGGAAGAAGTGGAAGGGACTAGTGAAGAAACATGTATGAATGACCCATGGACATGGAAAATAGGGTGTGGATTGACTGTGAGTGGGGGGCTGGGTGGAGGAGGGCAAAGGGGAAAAATTGGAATAACTATAATAGAATAACAATAAAAAGTTAAAATTTTTACTGTTTCTATTTTTGTATAAAATAATTTTATTTAACTATAAAGAGAAATGTTTTAAAATATATTGTTAAATATTTTTTTAAATGGTTATAAAGAGTGTGTACATTAGGAGACTTTTTGTATTTTCTTGTTTTGTTATATAGCATGCCTTTTTGCGGTCAATGCATGGCTCTCCCACCACCTGTGAGGAGGGCTGCTAAGGAGGCCCATAGCCAAAAGGAATGTGTATTGTTTTGAGGATGGATTGTAACTCCTTCCTTATCTCCTTTTGGGAGTGGTTTCTTGTCCTGTGACTGCTTCTTGACCTTTCCCTTCTTCAAGTACTAACTGACATAATGTATCTCCAGGTCACATGTAGAAACCTGGATCTGTGCTGCCTTTGTCTGGGACCCCTTATAACGGAGGAGGTGCAGTCTCTCTCACACCAACCAGCTGCCATTTGTGTACTTGCCTGTAATTTGAATAATAAAGGGCATGACTACATCAGCTAGTACACTGAGTTGCTTTTTTTTAATACCATGAACACTTACGCAGTTCCCTGGTTTGGGGTCCTGTGCTACAGCCTTCAGTGCTTTCCAATTTTGTGAGGTGGTTAGATTAAGACGCTTTTTATTTTTATTTCACTCTCCAGATAAAAATATTTTATGTGATAATATAAAAGTAAGGAAAAACTAAAAGTTAAAAAAGATGACTGGGTAGATGTAAAGAAGATGGCATGACAATATACAATATTTTATGTATAAATATAAAATATAAAAATATGTATATGTATGAGTATACTTTATAATATGTGATATATTTATAGGTATTTATATTTGTGTATATGTTTTATTACACAAAAATAAATACCAAAAAGAAGAAAAGGTTATGCCCTCAATGAAACTTGAAGCAAAGTGAGCAATTCTTCATGAATCTGTTCCACCACTAAGCTCTGCGGCAGGCAAAAGCAGAATGAGAAAAACTGTGAGCTAGTGAAGAGAGTGGGGCAGGGCAGCAAGAGAGAGAAATGATATAAAAGAATCATTCCATGCTGACTCTAAAATTGCTGAAAAAGCAAAGAGCATTCTGAGAGCTCAAAGCATAGTCTGCAAGTAATGGTCTTAAAAGACTGAAATTCAAAGTGGCAGTCTTCAGCACCCATATCTCTGGGAAGACAACACCAAAAAAGGAAAGGTGACTCACACTTCCACAAATGGTGAAAGGGAAAAAAACAAAAATTGGGAAAAGTGACTCTTCAAGTTAAAAAAGAACCAAAATCTAGGGTCCCTCCTTGAGGTTTAGGTGCCTTCTAATTTATTAGACCTTAATTCTGATAAAATAAAGATGCCGTCAAATTGGCATTTCCATGTTAATAAATTTAAATATTTCTATTCAATTAATTCACATTTCTTCCTATTTTATCTAAAGATATCTACATCTAATCTGTGGTGTTATTAATTGGTATTGAAAAGGCACAATGACAGTTTTACATAAACATCAATTTACCATTCTTACCACTTCTATCTTAATTTGTAATTCTGATGAGCATTATGTGAAGTGCAAAATTCTTTGGGATTTAAGATTTGAAGTATCTAAGGTCTTCTAAACAAGTTTTGTGATATTAAAACCGCCTATTTTCTGTTGAAGTCAGATGGTACCTTAGGTTATCATTGCATACATAGGTTGGGGTGGATGGCATTATATAAGGAATCCTAGTGTGCTCAGAAGGTTAACATGGTAAAGAGTCCTTAAACATAATTTCCCCAAGTATATTTTTTTCTAAGAGTATACATTTTGCTTCCTCTCAAAAAGTAAACATATTTCCAACATCTTCTATAGACATGATATTAAGTAAAAAATCATTCTTCTTCAACAAGTACTTGATTTTAATGTTAATCATGATTAAATCACAATATAAAGAAAATATTTTATAATAAATAGTGGCAAATGATTTTTCCACTAACTAAAGTAAAATTAGCCCTTAAAAATCAAGAATGATAGGTAAACAAAATAATGCTGTTTAGACTTTTACCATTTGGAATCTCATGGCAGTGTCTGTACAATATTTAATTTCCTCATTACATTATTAGATATGTAATTTGAATTAACTAATAAGGTAAAAAGAAATTAGATTTTTAAGTATTAAAATTTGTTGTGTATGGTGTTATTTTAATGTCACAATATAGGTGGTTTACATCATTCCACATTTTTCTAAGCACTGTTACAACAAATTCCATATTGTCAACCTATCAATAATCTATCTTCTCCAGTTACATACCTACACTCATATATATATTTACTGAATTTCAAAATGTTAGAATTGTCTAGGATGTTAATTTTGCATTGTAATTTGAAATTAATGATAAGGGAAAGTGAATCTCAAGACAATATGACACCCACAAAAGATATTGTAACCAACTTGGCTAACCTGAACCCTAGACTAGTATTCTTTTATACTAACTGCATCTTAACTGCTAAATGCACCTACTGTTTTAATATCTAATAAAAAGAAAGCCCTAAATTATATTTTGAACTCAGTTGTAACTTACTCACATAATTTCTACAAATCGTATCTAGAATTTTATAAGGAAACGTTAGATTTTATTGTTTCTCTATGAGAAAAAGATTATCAAAGTCACCAAGTTAATACATGTGCTCCTTGACCTTGGATGTATTAAGAGACATGAGAAGCTAGAAATAAATGTGGTGACTAGAACTACTTTCATAAGACCCCTCTGTTAGAAATATGATCTTGCTGTTTAGTGTATTGTTCAAGGGTCTAAAAACTACTTCAAAAAGAATTGGAAAATAATTTGCTACTCCTCTCACCACAAATTTTTTTGTTGTGATGGGTATCAGCTTTTCAAATCTTCAAAACTTACAAAGTAATCTTGAACATTTCACTACATTTGTTTCACTAGAAAATAATCAGAACATGACAGTAAGTCCCATAATGGCATTGACTGTTTCCTAACCATTGTTTCTCTGGCTCTTACCATACTGCCTTGACCATAGTAGAAGTGAAATAAACATTAGGGAAATGAATAAAATAACGGTTTCCTTTTTTTTTATACTATGCACACACATATTCATATTTTAATTTAAAATATAAAACAATTACTTGCCAGATAATAATTACAAAATGCTTACTTTTCATTTGTGTAAAAAACAACAACAACTAAAATCCATACTATAGCTGTGTGTCTTTTATATCATACTTAAAGTCAAGCATATTTGTTTAATTTTGACCTTTGAAATTCACTGAGCTATCAATAATTTTTTTTCTGGGCAACTGTTGCTACTAATTTTAAAAAGCAAAGTTTTATCGCATCAATCATAGCTAATAGCACAGATGATTGATGGGAGATGCTTTTCTAAAAATATTTTTGTGCAATTCATTTGATTAGGCTAATTATCCTTATTTTCCTTGACCACTTCCATGTTAATTCTCACCTAATGGTAATGACAATTGCTGGGGAGGAAAGGCTTAGTAGTTGGATTTTTGCCTGCTTCAGTCAGTACAATGTTGCCGATTTCAGCATATGGTTCAGTTTGTTGCACCAATGAAATCTATACCATAACCACTCCCTTGCTTTTAATGATGGGGTGGCCAAAAATCAGCAATAGAAGATTTCCACATAACACCCAGGTCAAAGTGCTAACAGATTTCAGTTCCTGTGCTTATTTTTGGTGCAGAGTAGATGAAAGAGAGCATCCAGCAAAACCACGCAAAGAATTGAAGACTCCAGCCAAATGTGCTACTCTCTGGCATTCCTTAAGTCCCTTTCAACATTTGTTTTTTGACCTGACCTTTGGCCCAGGGCTGATGTTCAGGCAGTTCTGTATTTCAGAGGGTCTGCCCTCCTCGAGGGACCTACTGGGAGAGGTGTTCATTCAATAGTTCTGAGAACAAGAGCCTTTTCACAACCTCAATTACTACAGGGTCAACCTGCACCCGGGCATTTTCCAGAGAGGTACTTAGCTTGCCTGGCAAGCAGCTGTGGCTCTCTCTGAAACCAAGTTAAACTGTCATCAGTGTCTGTCTCTTAATGACAGCAGCAACAGAGAATATTTTTTGATAATTGGCTTTTTGAGCAACCAGACCCAGGATCTGACTCTTGAACAAATAAACCCTTGTCAGGATTAAACCCCCATTAGTAATTCATAAGAAATTTCTGTCAAGTTTGTATGTGTGGTTTTGATATAACAAAAGGACATTAATTTCCTGACTACAAGACCTCATATGCTTTAACTTCATTCATATATCTTACTTTTAAAAGAGGTATATTAAATTTTTCCAATAAAAATATTTATGATCTGCCATGAGGTTCATGCATAAGAATTGAAAATTACCATGAAGCTGATGGCATTCTGTCAACTGATTGAGAATCTCTCTGTTCATTCAATGCTCATGCATTCAACAAGATCTAAGTGTAGGTCAAAATACAGTATGAAAGGACATTAGATGAAATGAATCAACTGATTCACTTAGATTGAAAACAATGTTTAGCTTGGCAAAACCCAAGTTAGAACATCTCGAATCAAAAGTGAAAACCTAACCAAATGGTTTAACTTAAAGTCTACTATACAGCCTTATTAAGTAACTAAATGAGTTGTAGTCACATTTGAATGTCTATGATATATTATAAACATACATGTTTTATGCATTATGAAAGCCTCCTTTGATCTCTCCAGAAAACCACAATAACCTACTGCTGATTGTTTTTGCTTGAAAGTTTTTTGGACAAAACCCAGTTGGGCATACAGAAAATCACGTGCTATCATTTTGATATAATTTATTCTTAAAAAGAAACAGTTTTGTCTAAAATAGTTTGAGAATTTTAATAGGGATTTCTTATAATGTGATTGGTGCTAATTAATGTGTGTGTGTCAAAGTCAAACAAAATGTTTAGCAATGTTTACTGCTAAATATAATATTTAAAACTTCAGTAGTAACAAAAAACATTATATATTTTTAGTATGCTGGCTTTTAAACATAGTAATACTTTTAAATACTTCATTTATAAAAATTATCAGGTTTTTCAATTCTTCTTTTCCCTTTTTTTTATAGATTGTATCTTGTTATTTCAATTATTTCTTCTTATTGGAGACCTCTACATAGGCTAGTCTTCCACACATGGACTGGGCACCACTTTATGCTGTACTATGCCCCTAGTGCCTAGAATAATGCCTGGCATATACAGACACTCTCATAACATTGTCAAAAAATGAATCTCTAAGCTTTTGAATGAACAAAACAGTCACAAGGATATTGGACACTATTAATGATGATGAAAAGTTGAGGTATTCTTGGAAATACTAGAGAAAAGTTATGATAAAAATTATATTTATAACTTCATAAAATTTATAGTGTAGGATTCAAATGATCTTTATTAGCAGGCTTGTGTTCACACACATACACACACACACACACACACACACACATACACACACACACGGCCTATCATGAAAAAGTCCAGCCATTGTTAATATGAGAACGGTTTGTGCAGTGTCAATGTAACCTGGCAACCAAGGAAAGTGGGCTGGATTGTGCATGTGGGAACAACAATGTCTTTGCTGTACTAGTTAGTGAGGGTGGTAGATGCCTTTGAATGAGCATGGGTACTGTGTGGCCATTGCCTTAAAAAAATGTGTGAGTACAGCAATGAATCTGCATCACATTTTGCATTAAGCTTGAACATTCTTCTGTGGAAACTATCCAGATGATTCAGATGGCTACTGCTATAGATAAATGGTGACTGGCAGATTCATCATGACAATGTGCCTGCTCATGCATCATGCCTTGTGCAGAGTGTTTTGGCAAAACATCTAATCACCCAGGTGACTCTGCTCTCCTACTTCTCAGTTTTGGCCCCCAGTGACTTCTGACTTTTCCCAAAACTGAATCATCTTTGAAAGGGAAGAGATTTCAGACTATCAATGAGACTCAGGAAAATATGACATGACAGCTGACTTTAATTGGGAGAACTATGAGGTCCCAAGGTACCTATTTTGAAGAGGATCGAGGTGTCATTGTCCTATATATACTTTTTATTGTATATTCTTCAATAAATGTCTCTATTTTTTATATTAAATGGCTGGATGATTTCTGGACATAAATATATATAAATGTGTGTGTGTGTGTGTGTGTGTGTGAAAGGGTACCACTTTATATATTGCCACATAGGAATGTTCAAGCTTAATGCAAAATTTGATGCAAATTTGCTGCTCTAGTTGCTCATTATGAATGCCACAGCCACACAGTACACATGTTCACTCAATGGTGTCTCCTACCCTCACTGACTAGTACAGTGAAGTCATCATTGTTTGTGCATGCCATTCTCCTTGACTGCCAGGTTACATCAATATCGCCCAAACCATCTCTCTCTCTCTCTCTCTCTCTCCCTCTCTCTCTCTCTCTCTCCCTTCCTCTCTCTCTCCCTGTATGTATGTATGTGTACACACACACACAGAACATTTGTGTAGGCACAAAGTAGTTCTAGTGTCAAATAAGATTTTTGTATTTTGACTTTTCAATTGCATAAAAAATAAATGCATGAGTTTAAGTATCAATTCACTTAATATAAACAAACTTTGATCTCTGTGGTAGATTATGGTTGAATATATGACTGTATTCAACATAGACCTCTAATTATGACCTTGCCATAACAGAAACTTAGCAACTATCTTTTAATGGATTCCACCAGTTTGTTAGCATATATCATTTAGATGTTCAAAAAAATTGACTTTTCTATATAATAGTTACCATCATAGGGATCATTTATTTAATTTAATCCCCACAACCACCCATGAGGGAAAAGTTAAGAAAGAACATTCAACTTTTTTGATCACACTATAAGGGCAAGCATACTGTTCTAGGAATTTTTATATACTTATATATGTATATATATATATATATGTATATATATATACCTGGCTGGTTTGGCTCAGTGGATTGAGCGTCGGCCTGCGAACTAAGTGTCGCTGGTTCGATCTTCCAGTCAGGGCACATCAGAGAAGGAAAACTCTGACTCCAAAAAACCTCCGCTGCCTTGCGGCATACCTCTTCAGGGGAAAGGCTAAGGGAGTAAACCCCGACAGAAAATCCGGAGCCGGAGTCCCTAAGGCGGTTTGACGTTGTAGTCAACACTGGCAACTCCTGCGGCGCACCTGAAGCCAAGCTGTATTGACTCCGTCTTTCCCTTGGACCCTTCAGCTGCGAAGAGAGGGGGGGTCTGCTGCATGGGCAACAGCAGACCCTCCATATCACCCTGCCCAGGCTCTGTAGCTTCAGCTTCACTGGAGAGGACACTCCAGCGTCATCGCAAGATGTCGATTCAACACGGGAGGAGACAGATACCGTGTCACTCCCGAGTCGGACTGCACAGCCATTCTCGGCGGTGCAGATAGACTCTTAAGAAGCTACACCATCGTCTCTCGAGACGGACGGCTGCCGACGACGAGAGGGAAGGAGGCAGAAAAGTGAGGGAAGGAAACAAGAATGAAGGGAGAAGGAAGAGACTGGGGAAAAGGTCTGAGGAGTTGGTGGGAGCAATGAGGAAGGGAGGAAGGTAAGGGAGAGGAATAAATAGAAGAGGAAGAGAGGGATAAAGTGCTTAGAGGTGGCCTTACTGACCACAAGTCTGTTTGGAGATTAGGACTAAAGAGACAAATGATGCCCTTGACCTTCTATAGCCTAAGCTTCAATAGTGAACATAAAGTGATAAATTCAGATGACATATCCCAACAGATATTGATGAAGCAGATGAGAGTCTAGAAGGGAAAGTAGTGTTAAATACATTACCAGGACCACTCCAAATCCTGAGGGTGTCTCCTTTGTAAACCATTTGTGGCATAGACTATAGGAAAGGGACTCATTCTGAACACATAGGTCTTTGGGGCCCCTCTTGAGTTGATACATAACAATACTGTAGAACTGATCTCACGGCAGATTAGACAAATAAAGTTCTACAAGATTAACACCATACCTAAGCCATGACCTACTTATGGACAAACCATACATATTAATTGCAAAATTTGAGGTCATGAAGAGTATTGCCTCAAGAGTGAAGGCTTGGGTCACATGTACATACGTATATTGGCAGTTTCTGTGGACAGGAGATGGCTTTCAAAATGCAACCTAAACAAATATATTATAATATTTACATTTATTTTTTTATTGCTTAGTAACATATTTCACTGATTATAACCGTAAACATTTATTATTTTATAGTTTCTGTAGGTCAGTGTCTGGGTAGAGTTCAACTGAATTTTCAGCCCAGGGCCTCATGAGGCTGCAATCAAGATGTCATTTATGACTATGATCTCATCTGAGGCTTGCTGAGCTGATCCTAGCTCACTGGCAATAGGCAGAATTGAGTTTCAGTTATAGGACTGAAGTCCTCAGGTAGTAGAAAATATTCACCTTTCTCTGTCATGTATCTCTCTGTACACCATGCAATTTGCTTCATGGAGGTTAGCAGAAAAGTTTCTCTCTCTTCTTTGGTCTCTGACCTCTTGACCTTCTTTTGAAGGACTCACTTGATTAAGTAACATCCACCCAGGATAATCTTCCTTTTGATTAACATAAAGTTCACTGTATTAGGGCCATATTTACAGCTGCAAAATCCCTTCACCTTTGCCAGAGAGAGTAATATGATCAGGAGAGTAATATCTTATCCCAGTTTATGATATTCTTTTTATTGGAAGAAAGTTAAATATCTTACCCACTCTCAAAAAGACAGGCTTAAACAAGGGCATGACACATTGGGAGTTTTCCTAAAATTCTACCTAGCACAAGATAAGCAATGGAAACATACTTAGGGCATGGAGCTTACCTTCTTACAACATCCTCTGCCATACTTTCATGACAGTTGCCCAATCCATGACACCTTGGAGTTTGTAGAATCTTAGTTACTACTTTAATATAATAAAAATATAACTAGGTATCAAAATTTTTTAATAGGTTTTGTAGAAAATGGTGATTTTAAAGTACATCTATAAATACTTGTTTATTCTTATCATTCTGATCTACCAGTCAAAACAATAGTTGTCTGGAAAGAAGAGGAGGGATAAGTTTACTTTGTCAAAATTGAGTGTTTACTTCACTTCTTATAATTATACTTTGGATCTCAGAATATTCCAGAGATCAGATAATGCCTTCTAAATGTTTTCTACTAAAAAAAAAAAAGTGGATCCTGCATCAACCACATCTCCTGAACACTTGTTTGAACTGCAAAACTGTGGGCTTCTTGCCAGACCTACTGGTTCAGAATGGTTATTTTAACAAGATCCAGGTGACTTTTTTGCTTATTATTGTTTGAGAAGTGCTATCTGGAAAAGCTTACATTAACTTTACAAATTCTCTCATGCATCTATGCCTTTTAATGTTCTTCCCTTTATTGATTTAACATATACTACAGCAAAGATTTTAAAGTTCCTCTTAGATATTTAATGATGCTTACACAAATGGGCTTGACTAAGTTTTGGAATCATATAAATGAAAAATTAGGAGAACAGAGATATGAACATGTCTCTTATTTCCCTTTTTCCTAATGTATCTTCTTACTTTGATCTTGACACTCAGAAGCCATAGATATCACATCCTCCTTCCTACTGCAAACAACAACAACAACAAAAAGACATAAGTTTTAGGTTAAGCAATAAAGTCAAACTGGAAATGCCATATTAGCCAGAGTAAAATGGGATGGACTAAAGATATTTGCAGCTTGCCAAACTAGTTTTTTAAACTTCATTAAAAGAAACAGGAGAAATCATATGACAGCATAATATCATTTATCTTTCTTACCATTACAAAGGAGTTTACACTTCACAGAATTCAGTAAAACCTATGAGTCATCTGTGATGTGGTGCATTGCAATTATTTTAAGTGAAAATTCAAAAAATATTTTTACATTAAGAAACTCCTCTAAAACTATAGAAAAACTTATATAAATGCACTAAAGATTTAGCCT
This sequence comes from Furipterus horrens, assembly GCF_987537825.1. NCBI lineage: Eukaryota > Metazoa > Chordata > Mammalia > Chiroptera > Furipteridae > Furipterus > Furipterus horrens. The sequence goes on along the minus strand of NW_028327182.1, from coordinate 62,564,152 downwards.
ATAGTCTGGTGAAACATCAAACTCAATTAAAAAATTGAACAATAAAAGAAGATAGAAAGAGAGAACTTCAGTTTAAAATAGTTTCTTCACACATTTGGTATTTGTCAAAGAAATAATGAGTTTTGTTTTAATAACTCTTCAGTAAATTTTATTCAAAATTACTGAGTTCAACATAATAAGTTATTTTTACTTTCATATTCTGAAAGATAAGTGTATGCAAAAGCAGCTGTGTTCTACAAAACTCAACTTTGTTTCATCAGGAAATGTCAATTGACTGCTTTCCTTCAAGCTAGCACATATTGTAAAGCCATAATAGAGTTAGAAATCTACCACTGATTGGCCGTGTCCTTGGGAAAATTACTCAAACTATTTCAGCCTCAGTTTCATGGTTTCATATGGTAAGATATTAGTAAACCCTTACATAGTTATGATAATCAAATAGATAATCAAATGTAAAGCAATGAGTACAATGCATAACAAATGCTAAATGCTCAAATCTAGCTTTTGTGATTGTTATAGGCCTATGAATGCATGCCTCAAACACATATTTTCAATTACATTTTAGATATTTAAAAATGAGTAGTTAGAGCTCTTTCTTCTTCATTAACTGCTGTGATGATAATGCAGTTGAAGAGATGCATATTATCAAGTCTCCTGATGTTGATATATTGAGTGGTGCTTACTTAATTCCTACTTTTTTTTTCCTGCTGACTAAGATTGAAGTTATCATCTAGGTAATTGTCTTACTCTATATACTATCATTTTTCTATTTTACTTTATGAAGAAAATTAAAAAAGAAAAGTAAAAACAAATCATACATTCAGTGCAGTTGTTCTGTGAGCAGTGAGCAAAAATTGCTATGCATAACTTAGAAAAATAATTATGATTTTATCAATATCGCTATTCCTATGTAAAATGTCTAAACAGACATAGTTTTTCTAAATTAGTTTGGTCTGGTTTTGACCAAAACTTGGCCTTGTTCAAAAGATGTTTAATGTTTATAGACAGATTTCAAGGAAGTGTAATTGATATTTTGACATGATTTCTGTTCTAATATATATAATGACCAAGAAGATCAAGTTAACACATATCAAACAAATGGGAGTTCATGACATAATTGTCAGGGCATCCTTGCTCGGAGAAATCACCTGGAGAACACTGTGGGATCAGTCAATGGGTTTATTGAGGGAAAAGGGGGAAGGTAGGTGGAGGGGAAAGGCAACTCATGGACCCACTTGAGGGCCCATAGGAGCAAGGGTAATGGGGAGCAAGGGAAGGGGGAAGGGGGAATGGAGACTCCCAGTCCACCTTGTAGGCCTATAGAAATCGCCTGCCTGGGCTTCTGCAGGTGCCTTTTTATACTTGTCCAACACACATTTCTGTGAGAGTGAGTATGCTTATCAACATATTCAGCAGGTCATTTACATCTTATTGCTTCTCTTCTTCCAACTGCCCCACCCACCAGGTTAGTTAACATATCAGGCTAGGTCCTTTAACATTTCCTCTGGGAATGGGCTAAGTCCATCAGCATTTCCTCTGGGAACCAATTGGCTAGGACCAGGTTGATTTGCATATGGTTTATTTGCATATGTCAAAAGTCCAGGTGGGCATTATAGCTGCCACCATGATCTGATAAAAACAACTTAAAAAGAAACTTGCTTTCATAAACCACATCATTGTGTGCAAAGTCTTATGAAATAAAACAGACAACGTTGTGGAAGCATAGAAATAAAAATCAATAGGTGAGATGATCCTGAAAGCATTATTCCTTCATGTGTCTACTTGTTACAGAACCCCTGGGCTGCTCCAATTGAAACCTAACACACATGGGCTGTTTAGTTAGGGCCTCGATTGCCTGCCACCAGAATTATAACTCTCAATACCAGAGTTTAGTGAAAAGAAAAAGAATAGTTTATTTAACAGTTATATAGATTTAGATTATTTGCGGATTTCTGCTGTTAAGTCTTATGTTCCTTAAAACACCCACAAACACATATTTCTGCTTCCCCTGACCAAACCAGGCTAGTTATAGAAACGTTAGAGATACCGTTTCCCTACCTCCTAAACACAGTTCAGCATTACCAGTAGCTGCCAATCATTCACTTCTGATTGGGAAGGTCTTTCTGTGTTATGGTGCCCACCAGCTTTCAATCCAGAACCGCATGAATTCCCAGCCTCCTTATAAGCTGCATGAAGTTTTCCCTTCTTAAAGCAGCATGGTGTACCCTCTTAAAACTGCATGGTGTACCCTCCTTTGTAATCCGCATGAAGAACTTCTCAAAACCGCATGGTCAGTCCTGTTAAAATGTCTGCCGCTTATTTTTAAATCCCTGACTACATCCTGTGATGCAGTTGGCCTGGTCCCCAGTTTTGACCATTCACAGAACCAAAGGCAGGCTCTGTGTACTTTTTCCATACCATGCCCTGCTCCAAGACCCCTCCCATCTTCCCCGGCCTTGGATGCATAACAAAGACACTAGCACCTAGTCTCAGGCATGTGAAGGCATCCTGAAAGCTGCTTCCTTCTCCCCATCACCCAGCCGCAAGCCCTGGGGTTTTTTTGGACACCCCCTTTCTGTAACATACTCACTTATCAAGTATGTATTTATGCCCTGTTTACCATTTTAGAAGTCCCCTTGCATACTTGTAGGTAAGGGAGAAAAAGAAAGTGTAAATAATTTGTTAGAGTCTGGGTATCAGGAACAACTACAATGAAAAAGGTTAGAATGTGTTCGGTTCCTTATTATAGAGCAGACTTGACTGAATAGTAGAGAGAATGAGTACTAAAAAATTATATTGAATATTCTACTATATGTGCCACTTCTATAATCACTTGTAAATTCTCTAATAGCAACCAGTGATTGGAAATCACACTTTACCCACCTGTCACCTTCCAAACTCTTCCACTTGACCACAGACTGACCAGAGGTAGTGCCAAATCCCACTTAAAGAGATGCAGGGGCTGTAGCTAGTTATTTGGAATTAATGTCTCTGTAGAATTATATTGACTTGAAGTTGGTGGCCATGCATTGCCATTCTCCAGCAGAAGGGTTTTTAAAGCAGATGACAGAAAAGAGTAAAGGGTATGTAACTATTTCAACATAAGAGGTTAGTTTCCCCAGCTGCTTCCCAGCGACATTCTTTCTGAGAATGGTTGTTTAGATTTTGTGTTCATCACAGGGTTATTTCACTATGAAAATAGTTATATCCACCACCCTTACTTGGAATTTCTCAAGTGGTTTTCTGTTTTTTGTAACCAAAGACTCTTGACTAGCACTTATATGTAGGATGAAGCCAAGTCATGGTGAGTCATTAAAACCAAGCAGAGAAATTGTGTTTAGGTATAATAGGAAATGACACCATCAAAGCATTGGAATAAGAACCTGAAGTGATCAAAGTAGTTTTAAGAAAGAGGGATTTGGCAGCAGTATTCAGGATTGATTAGATGATCCTAGAATCATGTAAGCTAGCTCAGAGGTTCATGCAGTATGTGGAGAATCAGATCTCTAAATGTTTCATGTACAAATAAAGTTAATATTGTTACAAAAATAATGGCTAGCATACAATAAAAATTTATTAAGCACCAAATCCTGAACTTACTATGTAATCTTTTATATTAGTGTATTCTATTTTTATAGTCAACATCACCCTTTTATATTAGAACAATTAAATAATTTTAGCTAAAGCAAACATCTGGCTTAGTTGTTTGGTTAAATTTGAGCTCAGTTCTGTCTGACACCAAGCATCATGCCCTTTTGATTCTGGCATTTTAATCACATAGACATTATGGGAGCATACTTCTTGTACCACATGCTAGAATCTGAGTTAGAAGCTAGGCATTAAAAGTGAATAGTCACAGTTCTCTGAGGTGTTCATACAAACTGCAATATTTTTGCAAAGACTATTACAAAAAATATTTTACTATAAAATTTGCAGACATTTAAAGTAAAAACAAAAGGATGGCTTGTTATAACTATCTTAAAGAACTTCAAGTGTAATTATCACATGTAGTTATCACATCTTCAAAGAGGGTAATATTTATAAAGGAAAACTCTTAAATACCCTTATTTAAAATGGGATTCTTGAAATATTAGTAAGATCACAAAATGAAACCAACATTGTAGGAGAGCAGGTGATCAAACAAATGAAGTGAGATTTAAGTTCTGGAAGTGGCAAACTTACAATCACTGCTTGAATTCTCTCTGGAAAGATCATGATGGTGAGAAACAACATGAGTAAGTCTCAGAATCTACCAGAGTGTGGTGTGGGAGCAAGGGGCAGAAATGTTATCCAGCCCTGTCACCTCCATGGAAGAAATATGGTGGTCCAGAGACAGTTCCAAAAAGAGATTTCATGATAAATTGGTATGAAAACCAGTATAGGCTGGGAAACAAATAAGGGGAAGTAGCATGCATTATCCTTTAAAAAGAATAACTGTAACGATCATATCTTTAAAAATAGAAGTATCTATGTTAGATATTAGGTGGTAGTATCTCAAGGAGCAGAATCAACCCATATATGTATATGTGGGTAGAGAGGACACAGAAAAGCTAAGTCCTTGATGTCACACCAGAAGCTCTCTTTTACAAGGGACACTTTCACACTTCTTAGCTGTAAAGAGTCTGTACCCAGATTTAGAGACTTGATCACCACTGTTAATACCAAAAACAAGAAATGTCACTACATACTGAAAAAGAATATGAGTTTAAAAGTAAAATTATTGAGATAAGTATGGAATATATACAACATTAAAGAGAAACCAGAATAAAATCACCTGTAGCAGAGGAAGAACAAATCATATAGATCACCAATTAAGTAATAGAACCCAATCATGGATTTTCATGAATAGAAGTTGGTATTGAAAATGTGAAACAGAAACAAATATTTATGAAGAACAAAAACAGATATTCATGAAATAGATTCTAAGTATGATAAATATGTTACTTTAAGTAAGTAACTCAAATATAAGCAACAAAAAAGGCCAAAAAATGGATAATAAAGTACTAAAAAAATGGGTTGAGGAAGACCCCGCCCCCAGAAGATATATAAAAAGTGAGATTTACTCACCTGCCAATCCTGGCACCTGTGCGTGGAGCCACTGCACCGAGGAGAACCGCATTCTGTGCGAACCCCAGGCTTAAAGCCACAGAACCCCGCTCCTGGGCAGCAGGTTCTCGCCTGTGGGGACCTGCAGCAGCCCACTCGGGCTACCGCGGTTGCCTACAGCCTCAGGAGCACAAGACCCCTCCGAGCCTAGCCTCCCACAACACCCTGGTCCCCAGGGATCCTTGTCCAACCGAGATGCAGCAGTGGGAAGGGGGTGTTATAGAGTTGGGTGGAGGACTCACCTTTTCTGCTCATCTCTTTTACGCCCAGGATTTATTGTC